>NC_073695.1:198598856-198951668 GCF_029784165.1 Wyeomyia smithii | reverse complement strand
TCTTTTTACCTTTCTCCTAGAAAGGTATAGCAATCACTTGCAAAACCGAAAGTATAAAAGTGCTCCAAAGGGCCGAATGGCATATATCACTCGACTCAGCTCGACGAGCTGAGCATTTTCTGTATGTGTGTGTGTGTATGTGCAGATTTTTATTCTCACTCACTTTTCTCAGAGATGGCTGGACCGATTTTCATGAAATTAATTGCAAATGAAAGGTATTGTTGCCCCATAAGACCCTATTGAATTTTATTGTAATCGGACTTTTAGTTTAGAGGTTATGTTTAAAAATGTTAAATCATGAAACATCAATATCTCAGAAACAAAATTGGTCTCGAAAGAACGGGCTACCTAGAAAACCCTCAAGTTTTGAATTTCATAAAGATTGAACTTGTGGTTCAAAAGTTATGAAAAGAAACGTGTTTTGAAGACTGTTTAATCTCACTCATGTTTCTCAGAGATGGCTGAACCGATTTTCTTAAAATCAGTATCAAATGGAAGGTCTAGTTGCACCATAAGACCCTATTGATTTGTTTTGCAATCGCACTATTACTTTGCCTGTTATGTTGAAAAATGTGAAATCCAGCTATGAAAAGGAACATATTCCGAAGACTACTTGGACTCACTCACTTTTCTCAGAGATGGCCGAACCGATTTCCACAAAATTAGTGTCAAATGAATGGTCTAGCTGCCTCAGAAGACCCTATTGAATTTTACTGTAATCGAACTGTAACTTCATTTGTAATGTGCCGACTTGTGAAAATCACGAAACTTCATTATCTCAGAAACTACACAACCGATTTGATTATTATTATCAGATGAGCGGGCTAGTTAAGGGTTAACTGATGAATTATGATTGAACACGTGGTTTCAAAGTTTGGCTGCCCTATACGTTCCCATTTCATTTGATTATAATCGAACTTAAGCAACCGTTATGTATTAAATTGTTAATAAAACAACGAAAGTCTATTATCTCAGAGATTACATGACTTATTTGAACATAACTAGTGTCATACGAACGAGTCATCTTTCAAACTTACAAATAACAAACTTCATAACAATTTGATATGCGGTTTAAACTTTATGGAAAGAAGAGAAATTCAAAGACTATTTAAAACTATACCTGCTTTGATATATGTGGCCTCAACATAATTTAAATGTGGTGTCGTACTATTTGAACGTTCCAAGTTCATTGATTCCTTGCGGTTTGTTTGAAGTCTGCAAATGCACGACGAATCGGCCATAGGATATGATCAAAGTCAAATAACAAATCGTTTGAAATGATTGGTTTTATGGAAATGACAACATCCTCGTCTTTTAGCTTCTGTACATCGCCTTAATTCTGAATATATTCATATTGGGTGGTAATCTGTCATTATCAGCAGACTTTCTGGCATCAATCTGACACCGGAAATACCCATATTGGGAGGTATTTTTGGTTGTTTTCCAGAAACTAAAAGTGGTCGTCTTGAAATTCAAAATAGTGTCCAGGGTCAATGTTTGGTTTCTATGCATCATTACGTTTACGGAAATATCCATATTGAGTATAATTCGGTCATTTCCGACTGTTGCCTATAAGTTGCCATTTAGCAATTCAAAATGGTGCCTGAGGTCAATTGTTAGCTCCTTGCATCATTCTGGTTCCAGAGATACTCATATTGGATAGTATTTGTTTATTTTAGGTTGTTTTTCACAAACCGGTAGTCGCCATCTTGGATTTCAAAATGGTATTTAGGATACTGGTTACAGAAAAACTCATATTGGGTGATATTTGGTCACTTTGGACTGTTTTTCAGAAGCCGAAAGTCGTCCTTTTGGACTTTACAATTGCCTGTGAAATCAATTTCTGTCATCTGGGCGTAATTCTGGTTCCGAAAACATTCATATTGAATGGTATTTGGTCATTTCCGGCTGTTTGCCAGACACCGGAAGTCACCATATTAAAATTCAAGTTTGTGTCTGTGATCAATTTTTAGCGTCTGTGCATCTTTCTGGTTCCAGAAATACTAATATTCAATGGGAATCGTCGATTTCAGGCTGTTTTCCAGAAACCGGAAGTTGCCATCTTACAATTCAAAATGTTGTCTGAAGTCGATTTGTGGCTCCAGTGCATCATTACGGTTCCGGAAATACCCATATTGGGTGGTATTTGGTCATTTGCCGCTGTTTTTCCGACACCGGAAGTCGCCATTTTGGATTTCATAATGGCATTTGGAGACAATTTCTGGATTTTGAACGGCATACTGGTTAAAGAAAAACTCATATTGGGTGGTATTTGGTCATTTTCTGCTGTATTCAGAAACCGGAAGTCGCCATCTTAGAATTTAAAATGCTATCTGTGGTCGATTTTAGCTCCTGTGTATTATTCTAGATCCGGATATTATTATATTGGGTGGAAATCGGCCATTTTCGGCTGTTTTCCAGAAACCGGAAGTTGCCATCTTACAATCCAGAGATACTCATATTGGATAGTATTTGTTTATTTTAGGTTGTTTTTCACAAACCGGTAGTCGCCATCTTGGATTTCAAAATGGTATTTAGGATACTGGTTACAGAAAAACTCATATTGGGTGATATTTGGTCACTTTGGACTGTTTTTCAGAAGCCGAAAGTCGTCCTTTTGGACTTTACAATTGCCTGTGAAATCAATTTCTGTCATCTGGGCGTAATTCTGGTTCCGAAAACATTCATATTGAATGGTATTTGGTCATTTCCGGCTGTTTGCCAGACACCGGAAGTCACCATATTAAAATTCAAGTTTGTGTCTGTGATCAATTTTTAGCGTCTGTGCATCTTTCTGGTTCCAGAAATACTAATATTCAATGGGAATCGTCGATTTCAGGCTGTTTTCCAGAAACCGGAAGTTGCCATCTTACAATTCAAAATGTTGTCTGAAGTCGATTTGTGGCTCCAGTGCATCATTACGGTTCCGGAAATACCCATATTGGGTGGTATTTGGTCATTTGCCGCTGTTTTTCCGACACCGGAAGTCGCCATTTTGGATTTCATAATGGCATTTGGAGACAATTTCTGGATTTTGAACGGCATACTGGTTAAAGAAAAACTCATATTGGGTGGTATTTGGTCATTTTCTGCTGTATTCAGAAACCGGAAGTCGCCATCTTAGAATTTAAAATGCTATCTGTGGTCGATTTTAGCTCCTGTGTATTATTCTAGATCCGGATATTATTATATTGGGTGGAAATCGGCCATTTTCGGCTGTTTTCCAGAAACCGGAAGTTGCCATCTTACAATCCAAAATGTTGTCTGAGGTCGATTATGGAACATATTCGTTATCACTAAAAACATTCACCTGCCAATATGGTTCCATTTAGTTGATTAGTTCGCGAGATGTGCAGAAATTTGTGAAGAAACATGTACTTCCAGAAGAGGGAGGGGCGTCAAACCATCATGGACATATTTGTTACCTCTAAAAACATTCACATACCAAATTTGGTTGTATTTTCTTGATTGGTTCTTGAGCTGTGCGAAATTTGTGTTTCATTTTCATGGGATCCCTCCCTTATAGAAGAGGGAGTCGGGTTTCAAACCATTATGTACATATTTGTTACCACTAAAAACATTTACCTGCCAAATTTTGTTCCATTTGGTTGATTAGTTCTCGAGATGTGCACACATTTGTGTTTCATCCAACTATTATGGACATATTAGTTACCCCTTAAAACACCCACATACCTAATTCGGTTTCATTTGCTTGGTTTGTTCTTGAGTTGTGCAGAAATTTATGTTTCATTTGTATGGGACCCCTCCCTTCCAGAAGAGGGAGGGGTCTCAAACTATCATAGGAACCTTTATCGGCACCAAAGACCCCTACATACAAATTTTCACGTCGATCGGTTCGGTAGTTTTCGGGCCTATATGGATCAGACAGACAGACAGACAGACTTGACTGCATTTTTATATGTAAAGATTACAACATGAATATTTTAGAACCTAAAGAGTGAATATACATTTATTGGATTGAAGCGTTCATGTAAATCTATTTTTTTCAAATAAAAAATTGAATGAGGAAGGCTGGGTCTGACCGCTAGGTGAATTAATTTAGGTTTTTTCTTATATAAACTAAATGGAATGGGTTCGGATTTTTCACCTAAAAGTCCCTTATTCCACTTTACGTTGAAATTTTCAGGCAATGTTGGGCATTCGCATCGCCACAAAAAGTTATCGTATTCCTGATGATTTTATTTGTTATTTTTAAACTTCACAACCCTCACACCATTTTGCAAAATTGTAGTCTTTGCTGGTTACTATCAAAACTGCCCTTCCAAGCACTTTACCTCAATTTGGTTTTCTTTTCTATATAAAAACTATCCGTAGCTACAAAAAATGGAAAAAACTAGCTCGCATTTCAAAGTGAAATGGGTGAATTTCAAAACATTAGTTTTTTAAACAAAATTTTATTTTTGTTTTCAACTAGAAGACACGAATTTTTATTTGGATATTTGGACCATTTTGACTTAAGCGATATATTAAAACTATAAGAGCGTTTTAGAACTAAAGTAGGTGAAATCATGAAGCTGGTGAATTCTCAAACGGCCTTCAAACGACCATACATGAAGCCGCTTGATAAAGTTTTTGTTATGTCGAATTCGTTTTCGAGGTGTAGCTACACAGTTGCATTGGTATGCGTAATAATGAGATAGCTGTCAATCCGTTTTGTTTTGGTCGTAGTCGCCATCGTCATTTTGTCTCGTTTCCATTTCATATGTCCATCATGCAAATGTGCTAAAAAAAATTTACCTGACACTTTACCACGTGGAACGAGAACCAAAACAAACCAGTTTTGACACATACGCGTGAATGTGTTGGTAATTTCCTACAGTACACTCTGTTTTTTTTTCGGGTGTAGTCCGGGAGAGGAAAAGGGTAGTCAGAGACAGAAAAAGTGTAGTCCAGAAAGTCAAAAAAAAAAACATTTGTGGTGTCGAAAGTGTCGTTTGAGTGTAGCTACACCGCGAAAACGAAAACGACATAAGAAAAACTTTTTTTTTATTTAAGAGTGTTCAGTTTGATTTGTTCAGAAGAATTTTTGGCGTCTTTTCTCTATCTCTTGTTTTTACTCAGATATATCAATTTATCAGTCCTTCACTCTTTTCTAATGTTAATGTATCTGTATTTAAAAAAAAAGGCCTACACACCCACAATGTTTCATCGAATTCTGGGAGGGTACTACCAACCCCTCAGTCTTTTTAGGAAAAGTCGGGTATTAATCGGATTGTTTTTAAAAATATTTTTTTGATCGTTTATTCAGAGTGTCGGTTTAATTTAATTCACGGACCTTGAAAAGTTGGTATTACCTTCTATTGACCTGAGCTCAAAAATTTTGTAAATTCCTAGATATCGAAGTTTTCGAAAAGTTAAAAAAAATAAATGCATGCATTTTCAGACATTTGATATAAAAAAGTTAATTTCGTCAATTTAATATTCATTTTTTCATCAGTCAAACAAGTAGAACTTGGACTGATTGAGGTCAAATTTCCCCATGCATCCCTTTGGCACCTTAAGCATGGGAAGCCTAACGGCAAGTTACCAGCAAAAAAAAGGTGAATGAAGCAAGAAAATGCGAGAAAGCAAAGATTGCCGATTTGAAGAATTTGGTGACAACAAGAGCGAAAATTGTGCTGGACTTTATGTAGAAACCTGCTAAAGTCGATGAACAGCTAGCTAGAAGTGATAAAGGTGAAATAATTTTTATAGTTTTGGTGCTTATTACGGGAGTCACTTCACGGTGAAATCAGAGTGAAGTGAATGAATTCCTATTACGGGACTCACGTAAGTGAGAAAAACGTCGCAAGGTGACATCTGCCGTGAAATCTGGGTTATTATGAGTGTCATATGAGTGAAGTGGAAACGGAAAAAGCGACGTTTCGCGTGGAATTATTTCACGACCATTTTGAACGGTGAAATGATTTCACGAAGATAGGGAAGTTTAAAAATCGATTGATTTGTAATTTGTGATAATATATATGGGATTTACTTTCCAGTAACAAGGCTAATCTTTTTTTTTCTTGAAAAAAATCGACTTTCTGGGACTTACAAATTTTTGAGCTGCGGTCGGTGGAACGTAAGGGAAAAATTTACCTTCAAATTTCGTTTAGTGGTAGGGCTCAAAAGTTTCCTCTTGTCGTGTCTTGTCCTCATACAAAATTTCAGCTCAATCGACTTTCCGGGACTTGAAATTTTTGAGCTGGGAAACTCGCTCATTGCACTTGTCATATTCTCTATTTCACTTCACTGTCAATCTCACTTCACGGAGGTGATTTTTGTCACCTCACTTGAGGTGGAATCGGGAATAGGTCTCAAAAAGTGAAGTGAGCGCGAAAGTGAAATATATTTCACCGTGAAGTGACTCCCGTAATAAGCACCTGACTGGTTTTCCGCATATTTTTATGGAAAAATTTGAGAAATATTGGTGCTAATTACGGCAGTCACTTCACGGTGAAATATATTTCACTCTCACGCTCACTTCACTTTTTGAGACCCATTTCCGATTCCACCTCATTCCACGAAGATACTTATGAAACAAGCAATCTTTTTGACGTGGGACTACGTCTTTCTTCACTATACTAAGGTACATTCTGTGAAAACTGGATTGAACATGTAACGTTTTTGGTTGGCGGAATGGAAGATTTTAGATGCTAATAGCGCTCAAACATACATTTTTCATACGATTGGTATATTTCCCTAACGCAGACTTCAAAAACATAGACGAAATGGTTTCACGCGTTCAGTCATTGGCTAGCAATGCCAGTCAATTGGCATCGCATTCATCACCCAACGTAAGCGACGAAGAAAGCAAGCAGAGATGCTTCAGCGTGATTGGTTCTTCCCCCAACCCCCCAATCACCCAACCCCACGCTATAAAAGGACATTCCGTGTTGAGAGAAGATCATTCCCTGGTCGACCGTCAAGGCGAACAGTTCGGCTTACCTTCGATCTGAGTTGGACCCCACCAGTGGTAATCAAATTCAGATATCGTTGTCGGAATACAGCCCGAAATTGTATGTGAACGGCACTGGGGACCATTGGAAGACCTGAAAGCCGGTTGGGTGCTACCGATAGTGTAGGTATAGTGTGTCGTATATCAAGCGTGTGGGTGTGTGAATAGCGTGTGTGTATGTGTGAGTGGCATGTGCGTGTGCGTGTGTGTGTATAGCGTGTGTGTGTATATAGCGTGTTTGTGTGTATAGCGTGTTTGTGTGTGTGTGTGTGTATAGCGTGTTTGTGTGTTCGTGTTCGTGTGTGTGTATAGCGTGTTCGTGTGTGTGTATAGCGTGTTCGTGTGTGTGTATAGCGTGTTCGTGTGTGTGTATAGCGTGTTTGTGTGTGTGTGTGCGTATAGCGTGTTTGTGTGTGTGTGTATAGCGTGTTTGTGTGTATGTAAAGCGTGTTTGTGTGTGTGTGTGTATACGCCTGGTGCGAAGACTGTGTATAGCGTGTATAGCGTGTTCGTGTGTGTGTATAGCGTATTCGTGTGTGTGTGTATAGCGTGTTCGTGTGTGTGTATAGCGTGTTTGTGTGTGTGTGCGTATAGCGTGTTTGTGTGTGTGTATAGCGTGTTTGTGTGTGTGTAAAGCGTGTTTGTGTGTGTGTGTATACGCCTGGTGCGAAGGTTCAAATTATGCGACCGTAGTTTTTTTTTGAGCCCATAGTAGGCACGACTTCCACTGATAATACGTCTCATTATCTCCCGGCTGGTATCGTGTGTATAGCGTGTGTGTGTATATAGCGTGTGTGTATTATGTGTATATGTGTGTATTACGTGTATGTGTGTGTATTACGTGTATGTATGTATAACATGTATGTACAAAAATGCATTTATCCGAGGTAAATATATTCATGACAGAATACTTGTATAGGCAACAAATTAATTATTTTTTCTAGTAAATTGGTATTTCTATGATAGTGACCATAATTTTATGCTAGTTATTTACAGCACACTGCAAAACTTCGGGAAAACGTGTAAAGGTATTGTTCCATCTCATAAAAAGCAATGGTAGGGTAATCGCTCCGTTATTCATCTCAACAGCTTGGTGCACCTATATTCATCTTATTTCTCTCATTTGTCCAATTTACCGTCAAATTTCTACAAACTTTAGAACGTAAATCTATTTGCTTCGCGATTTCCTCGATAACTGAAAGTTTTACGTTGAAAATATGGTAAAATTTGACGATAAATTGATCAAAAAGGCGTGATGAGATGAATATAGGTACTGAGATGAATATAGGAGCGGTTACCCTATGAAATTAAATAAAATCGCATTTCTCTCGGCTTGCTGAAAATGCAAATGGGACGAGCTTTCTATACCCGGCAGTATACAAGGCTACAATTTGATACAATTTAATTATCAAGAAAGGCTGTTTTTTCCTAATTATGTAATTTAAAACTTCAATTCCCTATTGAAAACAAAGTGATAAGTTTCGCTGAAGCAGAGCTAGAGTTCGACTAATATTATTTTTAAATACTAGCTGAAATAGAAATCTCATATTGGAAAAACTTTGAAATCAGAAATGTGTGTCACTTATTTTATCCTCAGTTTGTTCAATCGAACTACTAATAACTAGTAAGATTAGTAAGATTGTACAGTAAAACTTATTTTGCATCATTCTTAGAAATAGAAACAGTAAATTGAAATATACATATGAGAATTTATGATTGATTCTCTCACTAAAAACGCCTTTTCGGAAAAATAACTGGCAACTTACATTCTCAGCCTTCGAATTGGTTTTCGACCCAGACTCCGGGTCGGAACCCGATTCTTCATTTCAAATTCAATTTGCTTTTTGCATTTTCAGAGGTCCCACAAAGTCGATTAAATTTTTTTAGATAATACCAGATTTCGACGCTTTATGCAATTTCAAGACATTTGTTAAAAATTCATTTCATTTGTAAAGCAGGCCTGATGAAAGTAGTCACTTGGTCAGCTGGTCAAAAAAAGTGAATTTAGTGACTTTCTGATTAAAAAATCGACTTCTGATGAATAATGGGACTCTTAAGTGACCAACTTGCAGCCCTGCATGTTATGCAATTCCCAACCTTTTCCCGCATTTTTCGTTTTCCCGATAGAGTGGCCACCCTGGATCACGAATAATCCGATTTATCTTAAATATAACTAACAATGACAATGATTTCCATTTTTTTGAAAAAAAAAAAATATCGTGTCCACGTGAAATTATCATTACCTCATTGCCCCCTCCCGATGATGAACGT
Organism: Wyeomyia smithii; assembly: GCF_029784165.1. Lineage (NCBI taxonomy): Eukaryota > Metazoa > Arthropoda > Insecta > Diptera > Culicidae > Wyeomyia > Wyeomyia smithii. Next base: position 198,942,439 of record NC_073695.1, on the reverse strand, counting down.
GGACATTTGTAAAGTGTTAAAATTCACTATTTTTGTCAAGGTGTGCACTAGAAATGGTCGGGTATGATGTTTTTTTTCGGTTGAATCCCAAACTCGAGCCTTTTTTTCGATCAAACCCGAACCCGAAAATTTTATTTAATCAAAACCCGAACCCGAAATTGTGAAACCCGAACCAGACCCGAACCCAAGATTTTATAGTCGGGTTTCGGGTTTTTAAACTCAAATCCGACATGAACCCGACATTTTTAAACCCGAACCCGAAAATTTGTTTTTTTCACCGAACTCGAGCTCGAAATTTCCAAACCCAAACCCGACGGGTTTCAAAACCCCGAAACTCGACTACTAGAAATCGTTAAGAAAAAATAGTTTTTTGAAATCGTTGAGGAAAATGAATTTTTAAAAATTTTCTTAGCCTTGTTCACGCCTTTATTTGTAGGTCGAGACAGGTCTTTCAAAATTTACACCAAACGGTGAGGGTGCTATGGCTACGCTTGTTATTCATCCTTCGACGTCATAGTGAATGATTATCAATTGCCACTATAGATCAGTATGTGACTTACATTCCTCGTGTGTTTGCCAAGTCTTTATCATTATCGTTTTCTGAGAAATGCATATGAGCGATACTTATGAGACACCAGACATTGCACTTCCGCTTAGTTTAAATGTTTCATAACGAATTATTTACTTGCAGTGTTGTCGATTATGAATGCATCGTCCATATGTGTATCCAGAGTTCATCAGGACTCCCGAGTTATCGAGTAATTAAGAACCAAAAAAAGGACTCAGTTAATAAGACATAGGCGGCGCAAAATTATACTTCAATATCATTTGGCGAAGATCGGTAACTAATGCGGCGTTGACAGAATCTTAACTCTTTTGAACAACTGAAGATCGCCGACAAATATCAACGGCGATGGACCTGAGGAATGATAAGTTATTGCGGTTTCAACCAACTAAAAAATCCATCAGTGGATAAAATCACACTGTCAGCTTAAATTACAAAAAGGAAATTTCCAAAAGTTTACGATAAAAAGATCATCCCGTTAAAACTGATGCTGCAACATAAGTTATTGCATGAAGATATCCTAACCCCGACATGAATTTGCAAGGTTCAACTGGTGTTTTCCACAACAAACAATTTTTAGATAATTCTCCTTCTTGTGCATTCAAAAATAAAGATTTTGTAACGTGATATGGGAATGTAAGTACGTCGAATCTGTGAGTGAACTTGTAGTGAAGCATAATTGTATGGAAAAAAATATCGATGCAGCGCTGTAAAGCGTGAATGCAAACGTATAAGTTACCGTTGACCATGTTATCTAATCATGTTGCTACACCTGCCGCCTTATCTGATAACGATGTGGATAAGTGTGTGCGAAGCACTTACAAAATTCTGCAGTTTAACCGAAATTATCAGTTCGATTCCACGCCCGGTTTATAACGGTTCGAAGGTCTGGTATGGTTAGGTGTTAGGTGTAAAAGTTAAATAGCATTAAATTCCGTTATTTCTCTGGTCATTAGAGGCCGCGCAGTGAAAATGTGGAAAAATTCAGCCACCGCAACTCTGACCTTTGCGTTCGCTTTAATTGCTAGTGTCCACGGGCAAACTCCAGGTAGGTTCAGTTTTTGCAGGTTTCAAAATACAATCAATCTTTGTTCAATCATGTGATTTGTTAGAAAAGCGAAAAAAAGCTGTTATGCTATTAAGCTGTCTGTTCAACGAACAGCAAGAAATAATTGAAGGTCGATCTAAAACGGTGTACAACAAATCCTAGCGATTTCTGATTAAGGGATTTGGATTCAGAATATCAAGTTATCTTTTATGTTTGATAGCGCAACCGGCAAATGCTGTTACTAATCTACGTTGAGCGCGAAAGATTGGTTATTGGAGGTAACCATATCAAATTCTTAGGAAATAATAACCGTTGTCGATTCATCGCCGCATTCAGCGTATATATTGACGGGGTGAAGAGTAGTATGCATAAGATAAGATAAGAGCCATGTTTAAATATTAGTTTAAACACCCAAACCAAAGTGTTCTGATTCAAGTGGCTGAATGTGTTTGTGCTTTTTTGCAGATAGGATATGTGCCACTACCAAATTCACCGAGCAGTGTCTTCAGCTACATCGTGGCAATACGGAAGTTGTATGTGTCACCGTGCAGGATAGGTATTGTTAATTAAGCGCAAACTGTACTGACTAACGATAAGCTAATAAACTCTACCCTTTTCGACCGACAGTATCGAATGCGCTCAGAATATCCGCAATGGAACAGCCGATATCGGAATTTTTAGCGCGGAAAGCATGTTGCAATTAGCCACACTAGGATGGGATGGACTTACGATCGTTAAAGAGCTACGACATAAGGATCGTATTCGAGAAGCTGTTGACTACCGTGCAGTAGTAGTAGTTCCTTCAGGACATCAGGGTGGGCTGGAGGGGTTACGCGGAAAGAAATTCTGCCATCCAGGATTACACTACGGCCGCCAACAACGCTGGAGCGAGCGCTTTCTAAAGCATTTTGAACGATTGGTTGTTCCAACACCCTGTGAGGATCAGAAAAGTGGAGCCGAAATTGAAACAGCGGCTTTATCCAAATTTTTCCAGTCGGCTTGTCGTCCTGGAAAGTGGTCCAACGTACCCCAAGAAGACGCAGAATTGAGTGAGTATTGTATCACATCTCTAATTAACACGAATGTCCTTCAACCTATGATTACACACGTATAGAAACTAAGTACCCGAATCTCTGTGAATTATGCCACAATTCCAACCAATGTAGTTACGACGCAACGACCGTGTCCAATCATCGCGCCGCACTGGATTGTCTTCGCTCAGGAGGTGATGTAGCTTACGTATCACAACAGGATGCGGTTGAATTTTTCACCTTTAACAACGACATTACGGAAAACTACGCCTATCTATGTCCAAACGGGACGCTAGTACCGGTGAAAGATACCACCAACATATGCTCCTGGTTAACTCAGCCATGGCCGGTCATTATGTCTACCGCTGCACGGCCGGTTGAGATTGCATCACGAATTGATCGGTGGATGCGCGGAGTTAGTGGATCGGTTTGGGAGACTGCTATACAGGAAATTATTGGTCAGGACAGCCAATCCGTAATCTCCGCTGGATCTATCCAAGCTCCGGTAGATTATCTTCGACCCTATCGGCAAATTCCGATTCCGTCGGATCTCTGTCAAACTACGGCTCGCTGGTGTACCACATCGCTCGAGGAGAAAGAAAAATGCGATGTACTCCGGACAGCTGCATTAACATCCGGAATCCTTCCCATTATTGAGTGTACGGATCCCGTAACCAGTCGAATGGCTTGTTTTAGTGATATCGCCAGCCAACGAGCAGATTTTATTGGAATCGATTCTAATTTTGGCTTCTTGGCAAGGCAGTAAGTCAGTTATTTTTACAATTAAGTTTTTTTTTACTATTCGACAAACTGTATATTTCAGTCTGTTTAACTTGACTGCGGCAATGTTCCAGGAAACCGAGAAAGAGAAGTACTCGTCAGTTGTGGTGATTGTTCGCGACGACAGCCGCTTCGCTCGTTTCGAGAATTTGCGCAACGCCAAAGCCTGCATTCCAGAGTTTGGTGGAATCGGTGAGTTTTCCTCTAGTGTATATCTGACAATAGAGTAGAGCTGCGAAAAGCGGTCTAAACAATTGTCGACCTTTAATCCATATTGAGAGTACCTATATCATAATTGTGTGTGCCGTTCTACACTAAACCTAACTTACTTTCAGCATCGATTGCGTTCATCAATGTTGGTAGAACACGTGGTGTGTTTGATCGAAATGTTTGCAACTACGGACGATTGCTGGGAGACTTTTTCGGCGACTCGTGTGCCCCTGGTTCGCGGGACAGCCTGCACGACCCGAATGGTGTTAATGCCGAATCATTGTGCACCCTTTGCCACAATGCGTTCCGGCCGAACGATACCGTAGTATCCCCCCGGGCTGGCGATGCCGCTGAAGAAGACACGACGGCTGTACATGATGAGTTGGAACTGCAGCCACCGGAGATTCAAAGTAAGAGTGATTTAGAGGGCACCATCGATAGAAATGTTAATTGCGCTGCAAGTCAAAATAATCCATTCTATGGGACGAAAGGTGCGCTGAACTGTTTGATGCAGGGCGGGGAGGTGGCCATTGTTGAAGCTCAGAACTTAGCTGAACATGCTCGTGCGTTGGGAATGAATCCAAACGATTACAGAATTTTGTGTCGTAATGGTACATTAGCAGCATATCCCGGATTTCAAATAGATGAAGAATGTGTGCTAACAACTATTGTCGATGGTGAGATTGTTGTGCGACGCAAATCTTCTAGAACAGCTGGTATCGTTAATGCATTAAGTTCGCTAGACGTGTATCTTCAAAGTGATCCGGATTTTAAGATGTACAACATTTATAACGGTGTGAAAAATTTACTCTTTGAAGATTCAGCTTTAGGGTTAGTTTCCACTCAGCACACCGAGTTAGGTCATGCTGTACAGAACTACATTCGTTTGTTCGAAAATATCGAGGACTGCAAAAACAGCGCAGGAACTACAACTGTCAGCCCAGGAGGAGGCGCAGCCATGATAACCATCAACGTGTTTATGACATTCTTGTTTGTTTTGTACAACGTCGTTAGAAGATGAAAGATAGCTTATAAGAAAATTTCTTTCATACATCGAATTAGTTTTTAGAAATCACTTTCGCAATTTCCATATAAACTGTTCAATTGTATTATTTTTCTAAGAAACCATTAATAAAGATCGAACGAATTCAGTATGAGTCTTATGTTACGATTCTAATATCTTAATTATGATTTTCAAAACGTTGTACAAATCATCATCATTTCCACAGTTGGGCAGCAGAGATCTCTGCTTAAGCAACGCATTCAATCTCCTCGGTACAGGACTACTTTTAATGGCACCTTTACCTTTCTGATTGTTGGCAATCAGCTTCCACACGGAACATGCCATCAGTAGTTGCTCCTCGGCATTGGTTCCATCCAAAACTGCTTTCAGAGTATGCATGTAGTCAGTTGAAGCCAACAATGCTGGCCGATTACTAGCTACGAATGACAGGTTCCGCAATATTTCCAGCGAAAGCCGACGAAGTTTTACATTAGAGCTTCTAATTAATGCTCCCAGAACGGTTAGGTGTCTAAAACAAAACAGAAGTAATAGAAAATATTAGATTAAGTTGCAAAATAATCGAGTAAAGCTCTGGGGAAGTACAATTCAATACATACTTTACTTCAGCGATGTCACTATGTCGAGTGTATATTTCCCAAAACTCCAGCCAAAGCCTGGTGACTTTCGCCCATGGAGTTTGCAACTTCGTTACCGCCGGATGTAGCTTGCTTATGTTGTCCATCACGTTAAACTTAGACAGTACGGAACGACCTTCCTGGCACGAGCAACAGTTGGTCAGGACTCGTAAACATAGTTCCATTACAACGAGTTCGCTTTTAGGTCCTTTAACCTTGCCCGTTTCAGCAGTGACTGTCGCTATCGTGAGTTTCAAAATGGAGTGTGGATGGCCCGGATATTTTGAGGATAAAATCTTGCATACGAAAATGGACTTTTCCGTTAAGCAAACCAGAGCTTGTAGGAACTCCTTTTCCAGATCTCGGTTATTGCAAAGCCAAGGCCACAGCTGCAGAAATAGTTTGCATATGCGATTAATGTTGGCCTGGTGTACGAGGATGTCATTTCTAAACCATGCGGATACTATGCTGGCTATTGCTGAAAGTTCCTCGATGATGGGAGTTTTCTTGCTGTCTCCATTTCGTTTAATGAAGTCTTGATAGCTTATGCCGATTCCACTATAGATTGCATCCAAGCGATCTAATAACATTTCTAGGAACTTACTTTTACGAGACACTTGTTTGGCCTTCTCAGAGTGATGCAGTAGAACTTGAATGGCAGAAAATAGAGAGCGCTTTTGCAGAGAAAACAACAGTGCTCCATTTTCGGGTTTATCGCGGGCACAAACAAGTTCAAACTGTTTGATAAGACACGTCATAATCCGTTCCGATCCGGTCGTCAATGGTTCCGGCTCATGCGTTTTGCTAGAAGTTTTGACTATTTCTTGCGGCCTTTTATTTGGATCACAATTCTCACAATCTTCGTCCGAAGAGAATCCGCTAGACAACTGAGTCTGCATTTTAATATTTCCTCTGGAAATTGATTGCTTATTACTTCGCTCCAGGGAACATTCGACATCCAAATTCTGTGTTTCAATTAAGTCAAAAAATGATGTGAAGTCGGTGGAGTCGGCAGATGTGACGTTTGACGTTACTAATAACACGGTCAGGAATTGAAGGCAAAGGCTTTGATAATCTGGAAACAAAAATTCGTTTAAGTGTTTTTTTTTGTGTGAAAAAGCAATGCTCTATACTTTTCGCGGTACTACGAGAAATTCCTCGAATTATAAATTGCACCAGTCGTGCAACTCCTAATGAATATAAGGCCACGCTAACAAGACTATTACCCAGCTTATGCATCGCGAGAATATTCAATAGATGCATGATGCTACCCGTTACCTGCCGAAATATGGAGTCATCACAAGTAGTGTATAAATCGACATTCAAGAGGTAGATGATTCCTCCGATAACAGCTTGGTATGGAGAAATCAGCTCGCATATTTCATCTTTGTTGATTTTGCAGCATCGAACGAGAAGGTTGCAAATTTCCGATACCATCACAGAAGCTGAACATGTAGGATGCAACGGAACCATAGAGATGCAGCTGAAAATTCGAAACATTTTTATCGAGAGTCATATAGAATCTTCAAACCATGAACTTACTTCATAAGCCTTTGTAAGCAGCACTTTTCAACGAAAAATTCCAGCAGATCTGGCTTAAGATCTAGCAAACTACTGAATATCATGCTATAACTTTTAACAACATCACATGTAAGCATTTGAACGCCTTGCTGTTCTTCAAGTTTCATGTCATCCTGTGTGGTAAAATTTTGCAGCGACTCTAAAGCTTGCTCAAAGAAACGATGTTTTTTAAGGATTGTTAAAACTGTCTGTAATGGATCTGCATCCAGTTTGGTGTTGCTGTTTCGATCGCATGGAAGCATGAATGTGTGTAGGAGACCATCGTTCTCCGACCGATGTGATAACAGATTGATCAGCAGTCCTGCGGCAGATTCTTTAACGAGACTAGCTTCCTCCGAGTCGAGTAACGTTGTAACACAACTTGCATGAATGCCACCTGGTAGATATGCACACTCTTTAATGATCGCATGTGCTCCTGATAAACTTTGAGCCATTTTAGTTAGTACGTTCCAAGCACATGCTCGAATCAACACACTTGTGTGGCTGCATTGCAGTGCCAATACCTTGTAATGCTTCGATTTCAAATGTACCTCCTTTATTTGCTCCAAAACAAGTGATATTATAATCAAGCAGTTTTTTGCGATGGTCGATCCGGAGTAGGTTATCGAGCCTAGAAGGTTAATGTAGGAACATAGTTTGTTAACGACGTGGCTCAAAAATTTACTATCGAACTCAATTAGTTCGCTGTAAACGACAACTCTGGCTAGACCAACCAGCGAAAGAATTCTCATCAAGTCACATTTTTGCAGGTCGTTATCCAGACGGTTTATAATTATTTCGAATAGTTTGTTAAGCAGGTTAAAGTTGTGTTCACGTTTTATTTTTATTTGATAGTTTTCTTCGTTCAACAGCAGACATGTTACGTTTGGGTTTCCACACGAGAGTGCTACTTGTAGAGTGATTTTGATGAAATCTGCATTTTTCATGAACAGTTCACCCGAACAGGTATTGGATTTCAGCAGCTGAATAAAGATACTACTCTGTTCGAAGAGTGACGTAACAATCCAAACCAGCACGTTCTCATATCCAATTTGGATCAGATCTCCTAACAAACCGATAACATCTACAAGCAGTTTTTCATCTGCCGCGGTATTGGGGGGAGTTATAATAAATCTTTTAAGATGCTTAACGATGGAGTTGTGCAGTATTTGTACTTGCATTGGAAGAAGCAAATTAATCTCTAACCCTGACAGACCAATAGATACTTCTGCGTGGGATGTAGCCGTGGCGATGTTTTTCAAACTGTTCCGAAAAATTTCATCAACGTGGCTCGTCTTTATCATGTTGAGATCTTTTTTGGTCAAACATAATGAACGATCAAACCTAAGACTTTGATCTTCAAGATCTATCACTTCACCATCTTTGTTTTGTTTAGATGTCATTAGATGTGGCGGTAGAATGCTGTAGTCTATGATCACAGTTTCATCGTCTTTGTTTTTCGATTTGAGTGACTGGCGGCATTTTTTAGCATTAACCAGGATATTATCGAAGGCGTCGAACCATTGACATGCAAAAGCTAATCGAAGAAATTGCCACGCTACTTGTCGATAATTGTCTTTGTATATCGAACTCTGTGTTGTTTGATTCAAACTAAAATATGTAGGTAATTATAGTGTTTTGTTTTATCATTGACCATGCGCATCCATAGCAAAATATGCAATGGCAAGGCACGGACTTACCTATTGTTTGCATGAGCAGTTGTGGAGTTTCGTAAGGTTGCACACTCTGCTCCGCATGTACCGTTGAACCGAAGAACGCTGTTGTCTTGACCAATCAGACGACTAGAATGTTTTTCCGTTATACAATCACGGCTAAAGAAAATCTCCTCTAAAAGACTCAGTTCATTGAAGGAACTTTCCTGCCAGTGAAACTCGCACACGAAAGGTACACTGTAGTTTTCGCAAATTTTCGGTAAAGATATGGTCTTACCACACCCGGAACTATACGCGTCAAAAAGCAACAGGAAAAGAAGCGAACAACAATCCGGTTTAAAAACGGGCAAGTGGTGATAGGTGAGTAGTGCCCGCATTACCAGATTGTACGCATTTACATTATTCGCCAGGAACCGGTTAAACTCCGGAATTGTGAAGCAAAGTTTTGCTAATATTCCAACGGCAGGCACGGCGCTATCCGGGTAATCAAGGCAGTGTTGTTCACGAAGAGCATTGTCCAATACTTGCAATACAAACGCCCATCCGTTTGATTGATGAATTATATTACACAAACATGGATCTTCGGCCATCAGATTCAGTTGTACTAAAGCGCTGCGCCTTATGGCGGGATCGCAGTTGTCTTGTTCAAGAGTGTCCAATAGAGGTTTTACAGCATTAAGCTCGTACACATCGGCAGACAGATGTTTTGCAATGTCGTATTTACTTTTTACCAAACAAATGCTGTTGGAGATCGTATCACGGATATGCTCGATATTCGGTGAATAGTTCTGATGACTTGTGCTCAGCAGAAAAAGCACACGGGTTAACGCTTCCTCGCGAATATCGGCATCGTCTTGAAACAAGAAGCGAAGATTGCCGCGAAGCAAATCCAACGCAGGTAAACCAGAGTCCGGGTGAAACAGCGCAATAATGGCACGGGACAGTGTCGTATGTTTCTTGACAATTGCCAACGCTTGAAGTAGTGGCATAACGGGCAGGATGATATTCAGTAAATCGGACCAGCGGTTCAACAAAAATGTTCGAGAGTTTAGTACGAATAGCAGAATAGTTTCAGATTGTTGCTGGATCTGGAACAGAAAAGTATATTACACTTGACAAGAACTGTACACTTTTGCTGGCATATTTTAGCTCAAAATTAATCAAAATTGATCGATCAAAATTAAACTCTGTAAAAGAGTACAAACTTACTTTTCTATTGGCATGGCAAAACCCGAAACAGACAACTTCGACCAAGATTTCAACCGTGAGTGGAATACCTAGCGACTGCAATTTGTTTTCCATTTTGAAGGAACCTTTCCGGTGCGTCAGAATTGCACCCTCATCCAGTGAGCTAATGTAATCCTTAATCACACCACAACAGGCGTCGTACGCAGTACTGAACAAACACGGAAAATGTGTTATCAAATAACACCGCAAAACTGCAGTTTATGCTCACCTTTTAATCAGTTCATCCGAATGGGCAAGAAGCCGCAAAATCAGCTTCTCAGCTGTTTCTCTCAGTTTCGAGTTTCCATCGAAGTAATGCTGGCAACTAGAACAACACAGCACACGGTAATTTGAATTCAACGATACAAACAAGCCTCACTTACTTTCCAACAGCGCGAACCATCAACTTTACCAGTTCTGTTGATCGATGCAAATGCAACGTGTCAATGGCTTCCAATCCTATGAAAATCAATTCTTCATCGGACAACACCGTGGGCTGTCGCAGAACAGATACTGCAGGAGCAAACATTTCATCAGCACCTAGTAGAATTTGCAGCTTGTGATTTTCGAACTTTAGTACTTGCTCCAGCAACGGTTCATACACCGATGGGTAAATATGTTTCATTGGGTAATCGAGTGCCGCTATTTGTAGCTCGTGAAGCCAGTTTTGGTCCCCTGCTTCCAGCACTAGACGATGATTCGTCGAGTTAATAGTCTCGAAAGCTGCCGGGTTATAGGACAGCTTATTAGGAAAGCATGTATCATCGTTAGTGGCAGGTACATCCAATTCATCGCGCGAGTTCAAGCTAAAAACGTGCAGGAACCTAGAAAAAATGTCAATTGTGACAAGATATTTCGTTCTCGCTGCGAAACACTTGGGATTTGATTCCCAGCTATGACGAAAATGTTTAGTAAGGTAGCCGAGTTCATGTCTGATTTCGTTGAACTGGTTTTTTTCTAGTGCGATGGTACTGCCAAATTCTAAAAGCTCGTGGAAAAGATTGAAGATTTTATTCGAATCCTGAAGGTCGACGTCATCGGAAACATCTTTCAAGCAGCCAATGCCCAAGCGGTAAAGCTCGTAAATAACTGCTGGAACAGAAATTTGCACAGCGCGCCCTTCTTCCGGATTTTGCTGTTTGGGATCTCGATAGGTGTACATGCTTGTTAGTCGCAATGATTTAAGTCTTTTTTGTAAAGAAACTGTTAAACGGTGAAATATTTCAACACCTGCTCGGATACTGATATTTCTGGCTTCTATTAGTTTTACAAGATTATGAAAGATATACGGCGGCTGAAGGAAGAATTCAGGTGGATACTCATTGATCGAAGGTATGAGATAATCTAAGGCATGTCGTATATCCTTTCCATCTCGTCCCGGTTGCAATGATTCGTTCAGATTTTTGAAAATTTTTGCATCTGAAGGTAGCGGTGTTTCCCAGTATTTAGTAAAGTAGCTTGGATTTTGTGCGGCAAGCATTTCAGGATTGGGGCTCTCACTTTGTCTAGGGCTACCAGTTAAATCGATGCAATCGATCTTGATGCTAGACATACTTTCGGCAAGACTCTCAACATTGCTGTTAGTTTGATGATATGTTGAATTTGAATTGTTCACCAGTTTAACCACGCTATCCACCATATTAGCTAATTCTGGGTTAGAACCAATAAGATATTTGATTTTGCCAAATTCTTTAACGAGCCGACCGCTGCTAAAATGATTAACGATATCCCGCCTATATTGACTCTGAAATAGTGCACTGTCGTAATTATATTCATTAGGTATGCAAAGAACATTTACCATTAGTAGTAGAGAGAGCAGCTCAAGAACCGTTGCTTCTTCGCAAAGAGGAACATTTGCAAACCATCGGATGAGATGTTTGGTCAGGGAAGTTGGTTTAAAATTGATTTCATAGTTCTCTCGCAATCCTCGTTTAATTTTATTTTCAATGTCGTGCAATGTGCGAACACGAATTTCTTGAATCTCATGGCCTAAAATTAAAAATATAATTTCATTTCTAACGATCAGGATAGAGAAAAATCATACCTAAATTGGTCAGCGATTCTTGATCAATGGTAAGAGTCATGACTAAATTTTGTTTCGTAAAATCATTGATAACTTTCAAATTTTTAGAAAATTGGCCGTTGAAGCTATCAGTAAACAGATTTAATTCGCGGTTTTTGTTTAGTTTGATTATTTGACAGCTATGTTTAATATACACGCTCGTAAATAATAACTCATGAACTGAGCAACTCTGACTCAGTTTAGAATACACGCTCTTTCTGGTTAACCCAAAACTGAGCAAAACCTAATCAGTTTCGCTAAAACCGTATGTACTCAAAATTGAGTAGAAGTTGTTTTACTCATTTTTGAGTAAATATTACCCATATTATCCCTGATGCGCGATGCGTAAAAGTTACTCATTTTAGACCCAGAAATGAGTACTTTAAGCTTCAATGAGGGAGTTTCGGAAAAATTATCTACTCGATATTATTATATTTTGCATTTTTAATTGATTTTATGGCTACGTCTTACAACTTTTGGATTTCGATTGGTATAGTCACAGCGAACATAGCGAAGCTCTTGAAAAAATACCGATGGCAGCTCTGAAAGACTCGTGGTCGAAGATGACAATCCCATGAAAAATAACGAAATACCTGCCGGTCTTGAGCACTTAGACCTCGCATGCAATGTGGGGAAATGCAGATGTGTGCTCAATCCTTAAAGGGAAAAAAGTAAGTCGGTAGCGGAGAACTTTTCAGCATACCACTTTGCAGAATACCATTTCGCAGAATAAGAATAAAAAATGTAAAAAAATGTTGGGAATTTACCTTTATTCGCCGAGACACGGGAGATCTTTGAATTTATTCGCCGTATATCCAACCAACGAGTTCTGGTGGAAAAGAAAAATTGGCATTAGTTGCAGTCAATTATTTCAAATTATGAATTACTTACCGATAAGAAACTAATTTCAAACACTACTATTTCCTCCTTTTTGAAGTAGAACACTTCTCTCAGGAAGTTCGGCTACATAGGGATGTCAAATGAAAATCTAAAACCGAAAAAAGTGAAAAATATGTCCAATTTTAAATGCTAATAAATCGGTTAGTATTCGATGGATTTCCTTCGTTCTTGCAGCAATAAATTAGAAAATCTTTTAAGATTCTTCTCAAATAAAGATAATTGTAATTTTATTATTCAAACTATTGTAATATTGAAAATAGTCAAGCCTTGTCAAAACAAAAAATTCGACCTCTGATTGGTCGTTATATGATTGCTTCCCAAGCACGGTCGACAGAATCATATACCTTGCAATTGAAAATATGCTATTTGGCATATATAGGAGCTTGTTTCAGCCGAAGCCGCTCATAACAGTTCTTGACAGCGACAATAGCAGTCATCCCTTAGCAGTAGCAGTAGCAGTGCGGATAGCGGCCACAACTGTGGGTAGCAATGGATAGCACACTAGTTGCAGCGGTTCTCAGCATCGATAGCAGCTGGGCCAGCTGATGCAGGGGCAGCGTATAGCGGCCACAACTGTGACATGGCTACGAATAGCGTAGCAGTTGCAGCGGGTATATCTGACCATGAAGCATTTATGCAATAATTGAATTAAAATTGCAATTGCAGCAATCGGCCTTTTTCGAGGCTACTAAATGTTTTTGGAAGAGCATAATAAATGGTTAATAATAAACTGCATCTGAGGTTTGATACTGCTGCAAATGAACAGCAGTGTGATGTTTATTATGATTTGTTGATACTGTGCATAACAAGCGGTATATACGAAACAAATCCGATTTCAAACAGAAAAGTTCGGCACATTCTGCTCACGATGCTGAGTCTCTTTTAGAAAATTCACAACACTTTATTAACAAGGATGTAATGTCGTGAAGAAGACGGTTAAAGTTTGACATCCCAGCAGAATTTCGACCTTCATTCTCATGTCTACCATCGGCAATATCTAACACGCAACAATTTGCTTCCATGCGACACGGAGACGGGAACATTTTTTACGTCCAAGCCGCACAACATGACACAATACATATTATTTGTTGCCCTAATAAAAGCTCTATCGGTCCGGCTCGACAGAATGTCCACTAGAAATCGTTTTTGTACATCCGTGTTACGAAATTGAGAAAATCTGTAGGAACTGAAAATAAAGGCGGGTCTAGAATGAATGAGATGTATATTTCGTACATGAGTATTACGATATACGAAATAAAATTTTTCGAACGTTGTAGAATGGTATAACTGGAAATAGTTTAGACACACCAATTTTTCCAGTTATCCCACAACGTTCGAAAAATTTATTATGTCAGAGCGGATATCGCACGCTATCTGACCATGAAATATTTATGCAATAGTTGAATGAAAATTGCAATTGCAGCAATTGGCCTTTTTCAAGGCTACAAAATGTATTTGGAAGAGCATAATAAATGGTTATTAATAACTGCAACTTAGGTTTGATGCTGCTGCAAATGCAAATGTGCCTAACAAGCGGTATATACGAAACAAATCCGATTTCAAAATGACTAACGCGCAAGCAGCCGGGTTATCTTTCTTGTAAAAGTATTCTACTTCAATCTTGCGGTCGTGGCTCTGCACACAACCCTCCTGTGATTTTTTCAGACGGTTTGCTTGGTTTGCTGTTTGTTTTCAATTGCAAAAAATAACAACATCAACACGCAAGCACCGATTACCCAATTTTGAGTAAATTTGCCGCCATGATCAATTTAATTCTACTCATTTTTTGACGTCTTCGAACAACTGAAAAAAATGATTAAAATTCAACTCAGCCGTTGAGTAGCCCAGAGTGAGCGTGTAGGAAACCTATACATTAGCAATACTCAGAGGGAGAGATATGCGAAGAGAATGTTGTGAGCCAAACGAACATGTCAAAAACTGAGCCAAACGAACAAGAAAGGTGACACATTAGAAGGTATTGCAATCAGGTACAATAAAGAATATATTTTTCTTTACACGTTTTTCATGTTTTATTACTAAACAATGCATTGAGAATGCTTGAAAATTTGCTGTATCATACTGATTTACATCTGGTGGTTCACAAACCTCTAGTATGGTCAACAAAATAATGATCAATCATGGTGAAAGTATATCAAATTAGACATAAACATATAATTCTACACTTTCGCGGTTTTTATGATGCTTTTTATTATTTCTCAGGACTCCCACCGTCACCATCAGTTATTCGAGTCAAATGAAAAATTTATTCCATATTGCGCTTTGAGATGAGATCGGGCACCTCTGATATGTGAAACCTAGTTGCCAAATTGGTGGCTTTTTTCATCGCTTATCTCTCCCTCTGAGTATCTCTACTATACATTAGAGAAATGATAAGACACTCACCGTTAGGAACCATTCAAATATTACATAACGCGGAATTTGGCAATTTTCAATACCCACCCACCCCCACGTAACGCAATTTTACATGTTTGCCACACGCAATGTAACGCTTCGCTGAATACCCCCCCACCCCTGAGCGCGTTATGTATTATTTGAATGAGCCCTTAAGGCAACTGTCAACATCAAAACGGATGACGGCAATGCAAAATGATACAACTCGCCCGTTTTGATGTTGACAGTTGCCTTAACGGTGAGTGTCTTGTCATTTCTCTAATGTATAGATTCCCTAGTTTAGAATAGACCATTTTACGAACCGACAGGGGTCACGGATCCTGCTGATATTGATGCTGCTTTTTCTTGCGTTATGTAAGCGATTCCGAGCTTTCTGTCAAAATTTCATTCATGAATTGAGTGCAGAAACGTCACATAAAATGGTCTATCATGTTCGTAGACGACAAAAAATGAGTAGAAGTCCTTTTTGATTTTGAGTAACTTTGACTTACTTTCTGGGTTACCTTCATATAACTTCTTTCTGAGTAACGTCGCATATAACGACGTCCATTTTGAAAGGTAATTTTGAGCTAAGGGGAGACAACTGGGTATAGATTTGCATCCACTCGCTGATTGGTTGAAATTGAAAACCCCGCGTGCGTTAAAATTTATCATCAGGCTTGCTGGCAGTGTTGCTGAACAGCATGTTTCGTTGTTTTGGTTTATGTTTTTTTTGTGATGTCTCTTGTTGTAATCTAAAATATTTTCAAATAAACATTCAAAATAAAGTACAAAGCGTACAAATATGGGTGTAGTAAAAGATCCGGCTTGGATCATCACTTATTTCGATTACCAAAAGAACCAAAAGTGCGCAAGGAGATAATACGGTTTTGCGTGAAGCATAAGCACAGCATACCGCTGCTCAATTTCGGAAGTAAAAGGTGTAGTGTAAGCTTATTTCTACTTTTGAATCCGTTCTGAATCAAGTTTGGTACATACCTGTTGAAGCATATTGCTTGTGCAAAGAATACAATTCAGATGGGCCAATGAATGAATCATAATCATTGATGGTTGACAAGTTTGATTTTAAGGATATTAAAGATGCAGATTCTCCGGTAACCCTCAGACGGTAAAACTATCACCTGCAGGAGGAATTGTAGAGCAACATGACAAAAGGATCTATCTGCTTTGATCGATTTTTTGATCGATCGGTTTCTTTCAACCGCCACGGCTTAATCAACACGTTTCATGATATGTCCTTTACACCATTTGATAGTGGAGAATCTAATCTAGCTTTTTATATAAAAACCACGAGCTATTAAACAAAAAGTCAATCAAGAAAATCGATGAAGGTACCCAAAAAACAATTTTGTTAGATAATGGCTTGTAAAGCTAGAGTTCAGTCGAAATCCACTGAATAATAGCTTATTAAGCTGTAGACCAACAAAATTGTTTGTTGGGTAGACAGTCCCTTTTGACATGTTGCTCTACAATTGTACATATAAAGCTGATGAAAAGCATTAAAAAGATTCAAGTATTTTCCGAGTGAATGGCATCACTTACGAAAAATACAACAGGGATCATCGAGGTGAGTGAGTAGGAAGAGTAATAAGCCAGATGTCTCCCCTTAGATTATGATGTGCTTCAGTTTGTAACATATGTTTTTTAATTGTGTGTGCCTCAGAAGGCATTATAACTGTTTACTTTTATTACAAGGCAAAATTATTGATGAATATGTGGTGTCGTTTATTGGTTTATTGGTGGTGGATTTCTAGCCAGTAATGGAACTGAACTCTACCCAAAAAATGAGTTATGTCGTACTTAAATTTTGAGTAATAATGACTCATTTTTAAAGACGCCTTATGTCACTCAGTTTTGAGTATTTGTGGAGTTACTCAATTTTAGAGTTGTTCCACTTTTTACGAAAATGCGTCAAATGTTACTCATTTTAGAGTTATTATTTACGAGCGTGTAGGGTTACGAACTTAAAAGGTGGAAATACACCCGCTCATTTATGTCGTTTTCGTTTTTGCGGTGTAGCTATCCCGCGGACTACACTTTGTCCTATCAGTTTTTTTTACATTTTCCGGACTACCCTTTTTCTGTCCCGGACAGTCCACGCAAGAAACAGAGTGCAGTTTTGAAGACACCAACACATTCACACGTATGTGTCAAAATAAAAAAAAATCAAAATCGGTTTGCTTTGATTATCGTTCTTTGCGTGTCAAACATCAGGTTGAATTTTATTTATTTTATTTTGTTATTTTGTCATTTTTCAGTAAATTGGCAAATTTTTCGTACAGTAGCACAAATGCGATAAAAGACAATGGCGATAATGACCAAAACAAAAGTGACAGTTACCTCTGGTATTACGCACACCATTGCAACTGCTCGGAATGTGTTTTTTTTTCAGCTGCAAAGCGTAGTCCGGGACGGGATAGTCCTGCCGTAAAAACGAATTCGACATTAATTTTACTCTAGATCTGAATAAGATCTACCCAGTTTGGTATTCTTATGCAAATAGTCAAAAAGTAAGTAATCATGATGGGTAACAATTACTCAGATTTTAGTAATTGCCATGTTAACTCAGTTTCAAGTTATCATCCAAAGAACTTTTGGCATCGCTTCTATACATTGGCTAGCAGTAAAAGCCCAAACAGAACGGATGCGTTTGCGTTGCGTTGACGACAATTTGACAGAAAATGTATGGGCTAACTGTCAAATTGCCGCAACGTATCTATTGTGTTTAGGCCTTAAGTATTTAATCTGTCATTGAAACAACAATTTCTCAATAAATTATATTACAGACAACATATAACAATATTCCACAAACATTTCACAAACGATTAACGGCAATGCAAAATTATACAGCTCGCCCGTTTTGGTATTGACAGTTACCTTAACGGTGAGTGCCTTGGCGATTCTCTAACATACAGGTTCACTTGTCAAATCCATCCGCCCATTACTGCTCTTAGAAATCTGGATGAAGATAATTATGTCGAGTTCGTATCATAGCATGGTGACATCACAAAAAAGAAGAAGAAAGAGATTTGACAGTTACAGTTTTTTACGACATTAAAAAATTACGTGTTTGGTTGTGTTTTGGTTTCGCAACTTGAAAAATAACAATAATAATAGTCAGGTCAGAAAGACTATTCACTCCTTTAAAATAAAAAAGATAGCATATTTTCATCCTCCTGGGTATTTGTATACGAACTCGACGTGAAGACCCCTAATGATAGTTTAATCCTCGTAATTCGTTAAAAATATTTAGGAGTGTAGTAACAAGAGGCGCCGAAATGCATATGTCAGTTACAGGGCTGCCAAGTATACAGATTTTTCTGTATTATACAGGTTTTTTGACCACGATACAGAAATGATACAGGATACAGAATTCATACAGAAATTTGATTTTTAATACAGATTTGTACAGAATTTCAGCAATCGATTTTTTTATTCTTGCTTTTCCGTCGATCTGGTTCCGCCACTGGTGGAGGCGACTCCACCCAGGACCCTAACTTACGACCCGTTGTTCAACGGACCGGCGCCAACGGCTTACTTCCTCATGCGATGGAATGCGTGATTCCAGAGATTTTTCGCCTCAGAAAATCTCCCCGTGTCGGCTAGGACTTAACCTGGACCAGTTGGGTTGGTTGTGAGTGGATCACGCCGCCCCACAACCATCGACACCTATGTCGGCGTTGAGATTCTAACCCAGGCGTCGAGCGTGATTGTTCGAGTTCTGCTGGGCGTCTGGCATTTACTAAGCGGGAAATTCCTTTTGTTTGATTTCTCCTGGACATTCGACATTTGGCTAAGCGGGAAAGCTTTGGAACAAAAATACCGGATTCTATATTGCCTTTCTAGCAAAAAAAAAACACGGTTTTAGACCTGAGTTTTCTTTCAGGAATTTTACGCAGCCTTTTTACGGTTTCAGGCGAAGTTTAAGGTTTGATGCCAAGCCTAGTTACCCCAAAACAGAGTACTTGTAGGCACACGAACAAAATACAGAAAAATACAGATTTTTTTTACGGGTGCATACAGATTTTTCAAAATAAAATCTGGCAGCTCTGGTCAGTTACACGTTCGTTCTTGTCTTTCAATTGCATGATGTAAACGATGTAAACAAACGATCAAGCGGTATTTTACATTATATACATGGGTGTAGATTTCATATTGCAATTTTGTTATCGCGACAACTCATTGATAATGTTTTTTTTTAGATTTTTATTCACTGCATCGAGAATGGCAAATTCACCAGTACCAGGCACAAGCCGAAGATGCTCTGGTCGACTTTCCCTTTCACGGAAATTTGCTGATACCTCGAGATCTAGCTCTCGCTGTTCTGTGATAGTAAGTTAATGTATATAATTCATATCAATGAGATGTAAATAGTGCGAGCATTTGATTTTTTTTTTAGAAAACACCACTACATCTATCTCCGGTGCATTCCGACGAGGATACAAAACTGATGCACATTCTCTCACAGAATCCGTTCCGACTTACAGATCGGACATTGGCGGAGGAGGATGATCTCCTTTCAGAAGTGCCCGATGCACTCACGATATCTTCGAACGAAGCAATCAAGGAGCAAAAGGCATTTCACGAACAATCTGTGATTTCGATTAGTAGCGGAAGCGATCAAGAATTGAGTCCCACGCCGCGAAAAAGTACAATCGCGGAATTTTTTACACCAGTCAGACATAATTCAACGACTTCCCGAATGCCCGTAAGCTCCATTATTTCTGCACAGAACACACCTTCCTGCAAATCATCCAAGACAAACACTAAAAAGGTGAACAGAATACGAAAACAAATATGTAAGAGTACAAATATTAAAATGCTTAGCAAAAAACATTTTGATGATTCACAAAAAAGAATAACAAACTTTTTCCTCAAAACTGAGGACAAAAACTTATTTGGTTACCATCGAGTGCTGAAGGAGTCAGCCATGCCTGCGATCAACACCGGAGACGCAGACATCGAGGGTTTATTAGACATTAATTTGAGTGAAAAATCAAGTCCCTTGAGACCAAGCCAACTACAAGGGCCTTCTATGAGTCCCGCACCGAATGATCCGATAAAGATTATCGAACGAATAGAAAAAGTTCAAAGTGCCTATTACGATAAAGAGAAAGAAGACTGGAACATGGAGAATATAGAGGTCTCAGTTTTCGCTAGTAAGGACTCTGAGGAAACTGTAGATTCTGGTTACTCAAATGATGGTCCCTTAGCGATGGCAGGACCGTCGAAAAGTGAAGGCACCAGGAAACCAGCTTCGGTTAAGCGCAAAGATTTAAAAACGAACAAAAATTTGGGACCAAAAATTTCTGCACAGGGAATGGCTGAAAAGAAACGGAAGACAGTTTGTCCACGGTACAAAATTATCGCCGGAACGACTTTTGCTGTCGATGCCTTCCGGTATGGGGACATCGAAGGTGTTTCGCACTATTTTCTAACGCATTTTCATGCCGATCATTACATTGGGCTAAAGCGAAGTTTCGCCAAACCGTTGATAATGTCCCCGATCACGGCTCGCCTGGTGAAAGCTTTTATCAATGTAAGCGAGGAGTATTACACGACCGTGGAATTGCATGTGCCGATAGTAATTGATCAGGTTCGAATAACGGCACTAGATGCCAATCAGTAAGTTTTATTTATTTTACATACTAATACTCAATATGATTGGGATTTACTATAAACGGCGTAATGTAGAAAGGTTCAGTAGCTTTTAATGTAATTTCATAGTTTTTTTTATTTAGTTTTGGTTCAACATTTTCTCTGTTTTGTGCTACGCAGTTGTTATAGTACCATATTTTATGAGACCTGCACATTCTTTCTTTCTGAAACATTTTATAGTTATGCGAATCCCCAGAAAAGATAGCATTTAGCCTATATTGGGGGTCTTAAAGAAATTTGTTAAAAGTTACCATATTGTATCAGATGTTTTAAAATGATGTTTATGCAATAAACAAGCCAAAGCGATATATTTCTACTCTACCAGTTATTTAGATGATATTTAACGTCTTATTGCACTTTAGTCTATTAAAACGGCACTAGATGCCAATCAGTAAGTTTTATTTATTTTACATACTAATACTCAATATGATTGGGATTTACTATAAACGGCGTTATGTAGAAAGGTTCAGTAGCTCTTAATGTAATTTCATAGTTTTCTTTATTCAGTTTTGGTTCAACATTTTCTCTGTTTTCTGCTACGCAGTTGTTATAGTACCATATTTGATGAGACCTGCACATTATTATATTTTCCATAACTCTTCAATAATCTTCTTTTCCAGTTGCCCGGGAGGAGTTATGTTTCTATTTCAACTTCCCGACGGAACTAACATTCTTCACACGGGGGACTTTCGTGCCAGTGCCGACATGGAGGAGTATCCAGAGTTCTGGAATATGAATATTGACATTGTTTACCTCGACACGACGTATCTGTCGTCAAAATATGCATTCAAATCGCAATGGGAAAGTATCACCGACGTATGTAGTCAGATAAGATCATTTTTAGATCGAAATATTGGGACACGAGTGCTGATAGTTTGCGGAAGTTATTTGATTGGAAAAGAGAAGGTGTGGGCCGAAGTTGCAACACAATTTAATTATAAAGTTTGGACGGAGCCGAACCGAAGAAAAGCACTTAACGCGATTGCCGATGTCGAACAACAGAAGTTATTGATCGACAATCCCAAGGAAGCAGATGTTCATGTTCTCTCGATTAACACAATATCGTACGATGTATGTTTGTGAAGTTCACTAATGCTAAATTATAAGCTCTGCTTATGTAATTATTGTTTGTTTCTAGGGACTAGTTGCTTATCTTGATTCTTACCCAGATCAGTACGACAGTGTTATTGCAATACGACCTAGTGGATGGGAGAAAAACAGTCGTCCGCAGTTTCGCGGGAAGATAAACATAATAGGTGTTGAGTACTCCGAGCATTCCAGTTACGACGAATTGAAACGATTTGTTCGATTTCTCCGACCACGGGAGGTTATCAGTACTGTTCCGTATGGTAATTCCAACATGAACAAAACCCCGCAAGTGCCTAACAGTTGGTATCAAGGAGAGATTAAACCCGAGCGGCAAGCGTTACAAATGTCGATGACATCGTTCGTGAAAGTTTATTCCAAACCAACTCCGAAGATGCAAACTAGGTCACAGAAAGTAGCAAGTATGAGAGCCACCAGTAGCTCAATTTTATCGGATCCTGTGCCAACGCGTGATAAAAAAACTGTCCTGGGTAAGGATACGAAGGAAGTTGTGCTGGTTGACACAGTTGTACATTCCGAGACAAATGAACAAGATGGCAACGATTCGGATAGCGATTGGACACCCTAGGTGAGGCCGTAGGATACACAGGTAGAACCAGAAAATTATTGTTTGTGGAGAGTCATTCCAGAGTAGGGTGTGCACGGCTGTAGAAAGTATTCATATAGGTGATTTTTTTGGTTCTTTCTGAAACATTTCATAGTGATGCGAATCCCCAGAAGAGATAGCATTTAGCCTGTATTGAGGGTCTTAAAGAAATTTGTTAAAAGTTACCATATTGTATCAGATGTTTTAAAATGATGTTTATGCAATAAACAAGCCAAAGCGATATATTTCTACTCTACCAGTTATTTAGATGATAATTAACGTATTATTGCACTTTAGTCTATTATTTTATATTTTCATCATATCCATAGATGTTTTTGATTAATCTAGTTGTTATCTCATAGTACGCGTTATGAATTTTAAAACAACTGTTGATTTTTAGTCTCAAATGTCTTTAAATTTATAAAAATAAGCAAAAGTGGATTGGACAAAGGAAAAAGAACGGTATTCTAGCTTGACCAAACGTACTACAAGTACACAGAAGTTCAATACCAGTTTGCAAAAAGTTAAATATAAAGAACACTCGTTAAGTATTTTCTATTTTTTCGTTAACTTATCTACAATTTAGTATCTAAGCTTAATAAATCTTACACATTTCAAAAAACTGCTTTATCTCCTTGACCAGCGGTTCTTAATTTTTTTTTGTCCGCGTACCCCTTGGCAATATTATCCAAATCAGGCTTGGAATGTCGTCGCAGAGTGGGAGAGAGTAGTGGTAACTAATGTTGTGGTAGTCTTAAGTCTAGTTCAGGTTTCAAATTGAACTATGGTTTGCTATATCGCTATAGTCATGTTTAAAGCGCAAGATTGAACAACAAATGAAGTATTGTGAAGAAAAATTTCTTTTTCCGCCATTACAGGTTTTTCTTTGGCGTACGCCCTGAAGCCTTTCGCGTACCCCTAAGGTTGAGAACCGCTGTCCTAGTCTTTAAACCGTCTTTGCCTTTTTCATCCAACAATATTTTATTTTTCGCCATTTTGAGTGGACTGCATACCCATTATGTAAACGTTCTACGTGGAACGGCCCGCGTATTCACTGTTCTGTTCCAGTGCAGCCGCTGATGATGACTATGATGACGAGGCGCTGAGTGGAGTGAGTTTTTTTCTTTTGTTAGTTGTACACCAACCGACCAACGCCACGGAATCCTTCCTGTGTATGAGTGAGAAACGGTTCGCGTCCAGCGTTTCTAGCGCTCCGCTGTCCTCAGGCCGCTGGATGTGTTCATTTTATATCTTGTTTTGAAGAAAACATAATAAAAGAAAGCATCGTGTCTCATCTTTATCTTCGCGCGCGCCGTAATTACGGATCCCAGGATAGAAACTCCTTTTCTTCTCGTACCAGTTGGTGTGGGTTCGGTTCGCAGGATGTTTCCCCCGTCATGTCATTGGTCTACAGTATAACGGGAAACTAGCAACCAGCCACGAGTTCTCGGTTCATATAAGGATTATTGTCTTATTACGTAAGGTGGTAAATTTGCTATCTCGTTCTACTTAGCATTCGAAATTTATTACTCTATGGTTTTTATTTCAAATTTGAAGCTGGTGTTTGCATGATCATAAAAGTTTAGATTTGCATGGAATATGATGACTATATTCGACCTGGATTTTGCATCCAGACAAAAACTTCTTCAAAAACTGTTTTTTTCGATTCACATCGGTAAAAAAACGTTATTGAAAATTTAAAATAATCTTTCAATAGAAAAATATAAATAAAAAATTGTGTACTTACGTTTTTTCTCATGCGCGTTAATGTCATTAATTTAGTTTTATCAATATTCAACTTTAGTTGTTTAGACTACAACCATCAGAGAATGTAAATCTTCATTCATGTGTGAAACGTCCTTTTTATATTCCTAGCTGCAATGGATAACACAAAGTCAGCGGCAAAAATAATGTCACAAAACCATAAAACTCGTCGCATTTCATTTATATACATAATAAACAGAAGGAGTCTTAATATACTTCCCAGAGAAACTCCAAGACCTTTCTCAAGGGACTCTTTTTGTATGCCTGAAGGGCATTGGACAAAAATGCCGTTACGACAAGTACCTAAGGTTGTCTCTTGTAGCTGGCCCTGATTGTTGCAGACAGATTACAAGATGGGTCAGATGGGACTTTGCACATTTTCTCTTAATGATAAATAGCAGAACAGCGTCCAGTGAGGAGTCCCGTGATGATGCGTAGTTCACTACGAGTTAAGCTAAAAAGCTTTTTGGTAACCGCAGGGTCCCTGAGGATACCTTTTCGCTGCCTCTACTGCGACAGACGAAACTCCGAATGCTGCTGTGATTCTTCTTTTGTAAGTATTGCTTTGGTCCAGCCCATTGTGGTATAATCGATTCCTTTATTTTGTAGAGCCGCGTAAATAGATGCAAAGGACGTGTTATCGAAAGCTCCCTCTATATCAAGAAAAGCGCAGATCCTGTCTCTTTGTATTTCAGTGATTTCTCGTTCTTCGTCAGGGTTCGCCACAGAAGGCAGAATTACGAAAGGCAGAAGCACGAAAAGCAGAATCATGAAAGGCAGAACTCTATGACAGTACACACAAGGCAGAATATTTCAAAAGGCAGAATTTCGAAAGGCAGAATCACTGGTAGTAAAACCTTACTCACGATAGCCAAGTGCGTGATGACAAATTGGTGCGAATCCTGGTCACGGTATCAAAGCTGCTACTCTACCTTTATTATTTAATATAATTTGGTAACCAGACATAATAACTGGTCACAAGCAATGACCAGTTTTGATGGGAGGTGCAAATCAAGCCTAATTATTAGATCAGAAACGCGCAAACTGGTTTGGCTCAGGTCCTAAAGAGTCTCACGGCAGCGCGGAGAGTAATTTTTCGATGGTAGGTACAACTTACACTAGTCTCAACGGCTAGTTGATTATAATTAACATTAAACAATTCATGCGGCAAAGACGCATAATCGAGGGCAAGGAACCGAGGCGGCACAAAGCCGCCGTGGTTTCCGCGGTCCGAGCCGGCCGCCGACCCGCCGTCGGAAGCGGCGGCCTCTCGCATACAAATAACTGATCTACTGGTTTTCTAGGATTATTCAAATAGGTTTTCTTTCGCTTAGTTAAGTCCGAACGAGCGGTAGCGAGTAAGGACAGCATATACTTGGACAATAGAGTCGGCCAAAGGCCGCGAGTGCGTATTGTTAAAAAGAAAAAAGACCATTTTTGTGGTTCTGCCATTCGTGCTTTGTTTGATTCTGCCGTTCGTTATTCTGCCTTATGAAATATTCTGCCTTTCGTAATTCTGCTTTTCGTTATTCTGCCTTTCGTGATTCTGCCTTTTGATTTTCTGCCTTTCGTAGGAAACCCCTTCGTCACAAAGCAGTGTAGAGCAGTTTCTGTAGATTGACCCTGTTGATAAGCTTAATGATGTGTATACAGGGTAAGTCCTACACAAATTCGCTGCGGATGTAGTGTTCCGTATTTTCGTCCGGCTTTGGTATAAACACCACCTTAACGTTCCGCCAGCTGTCTGGGATAATGTCCTAGAGTAAAGCTAGCTCGAAACGGGCTGATGAGTTCGGACATGATGACCACGTTCGATTTTTCAGGAAGGTTTGTAGAATGCCATCCGGTCCTGGTGACGAGAGCGAGCCCAGCAAAATCACGTGACGCTGTGCGCCTAGAAGCGAGGTTCTGCAGCTCTTCAGTGTTCGGCTCGGGAATCATTGTTGAGTTAGGAAAATAGATATTCATAAGAACCTTCAGCGTTTCCTTGGTGGTGACAGCCAGATTACCATCTTCCTTTTCCAATTTCCTAAGGCCATTCGTCTTTTTGCAGTCGCGTTGCCTCAGGCAGAGTCTGAATGTCTTCACAGAATGGAAATCTGGCCCTCCTTCTGGCTTTGCAAAGATCAGCGTTATATTTTGTGATGGATGCTCTATAGGCTTTCCAGTTGAACGTGGTTTTAGCCCTGTTGAACAAGCGTCTAGCTTCCCGATAGAAGTGGTTGAGAGTTTTGTTCCACCAGAACACATCACGACATACTGTCCGTTTTGTCTACAGATAGTTTGAATTAAAAGCTTCCGTGAACCTAGGTACTGTAGGTAACTTGCTGCGAAGAAGTAAGGTATTCCAGGTACTCACCTCATGTGTTGATATCCGAGCTGTCCCAGACTGTGTGGTGCGCGTTGGTATCGCAGCCGGCGATTAGTAGCTTGTTGATGTTTCTGCAGTACCGCACAAACACTGTGACGGCGTTATGTCGTTCAGGTCTCCCGGAAAGTGTGCGGAGGCAACGATCATCTTTTGTGTGCCGTTATTCGTGGGGGATTCCTCCGCAATGGCTACCAATTCCCGTTGGATTAACTCTGTAATGGGAAATAATAAAATATTTCTGTTCAACAGAATTGCAATTCTAGGATTAGACTATTGGTTGCAATAGATCAGTTTACCGTTTGCGTTGGTTAAGCCAAGGATCCTGGTGTCGTGGACTCGTAATTCCTGGATCAGTGCTACGGATAGCTGATCCTTGGTGAACGTCCAGGAAAGAACACTAGAGAGAGTGGAGATTCACCTAAATGCAGCGTAGGCTGCTCACGCCGAGGTTGACGTGTCCTACATCGGGTCTGTTTGAGATGCTGATGGCAAGAAACTGGGTAAGGCTGTCAATTCATCTCCAGCAACTGGCTCGCTCCTGTGCAGACAACAGGCGACAGAAGCGACTTTCACGGTTGGGGGGCGGAAAGCGGCTTTGAGTGTGGCGACTTGTCAGAAGCTCACGCCTACTCTTAGAATTTTTCGGTGGAACCTTTTTCCCTATCGCTGGATTGCATCGAGCAGGTGGTAGCGTTACACTTCTTGGAGGAATGTCCGCTTTTCGCGCCTGTGTTAGAGGATTTTCTTCCAACCTGCCACGTACTTGTAGATCAGCAGGAAGCTCTGTGCCGGCCACTATGAGGCGAGCAGACTGTTGGTCCAGCTCCTCCATCAGGGCGACAGTCTCTCCAGGAACGTTGTGATGGCATACTCGCCATGCACGTATCGAGAAACCGTCGTTCTGATTGTGGAGTAGACGAAGAATTCTCTCATTTGTGGGGTCCACACTGTCCTGTAAGTATCTTAAGAATTTTAGGGCCTTCGGCAGGTTCTTCGTGCGAAAGACACGAAGGTGTGCTCCCTCCCACGGTTTGAGAGAAGACGTCGTGCCCTCAGCCATTTAACTGTGTTGAAATTGCCACAGTCAAGCTGTAGGATACCGTTTTTTAGACAGCAACTTCTAAACTTGGGTCTGATGGAAGGTCATTTCTGGTCCGCAAAGCAGTCCAGAATAGCGTTGCGAACAGTTTGGACCTGTTCAAGGGTGAGTGGGGAAGCTGGATTGTCACACGAGGTGATCGCGAGGCTTGTGGCCTCAAGTATTTTATTATAGGATAACCCTGTCGTTTGTCGCGGTGCAGATGGGTCCGCGCATTCAGGTCCTGAGGCTATTTGCTCATAGTGAGCTTGTGTTTGGCGAGGCCATCTTAGTCGACCGCTGTCGCTTGTTTGTGTCTGGCCTGAGCAGTCAGCCTGGTCGACTGGTTGGCGAACTAAGCTTGTGGCTTCCTCGAGTGACCTAGGCTAAGCAGTCTTTTCAGACACCGCCGTTGCGATTGAGAGAGCCGTTTGACAGCAACACGATGTGACTTAGGTTTCCCCTTGCCATTCGGCTGTGCCTCAAAATCGGGAAGACTGTCCGTCGGGTTATTCTCTTTCTCGCCATGCGAACCAAGGATTAGTGATGAAATCGCTGGAGGCCCTTAACCCATTCGCTGTCGAGGGTGAAGTCCATCTCCTCGGGCTCGTCTGTTGCGTGCAATCTCGTGGGGCCGCACGCCATGAAGTGTGTTGGCTTCATTTGTTCCGGCAGAGTAAGGTTACTGGGGCCCGGGTTTAAAGTTTGTTGTTTATTTTTATTTGAATCCCGTTTTAATCTCACGAGTTTGCCACGAGAGAAGGAAATCTTTTGCGTGTTGCGGTAGCCTATTGCAGACGGCTAGATCACGGTAGAAGGGTGCTAGGTATTCCACAGGCTCCGTTTGCGGCTGGGAATTTGTTAACCTCCTTCCCCCTTCATCTTTCTAAAATTCTCAAGAGACTAGATGTAGAATCATTAAAAAAAGTCCATTGAGTTCTGTGGATTAAGAAAATGACAGTGTTATTGATCTAAAACTAATCAGTTACTTAGATTAAAAATAAAATGATAATACATAATTATGAGAATTCAGTTTTGGTTTTCGCCATTGCATTCGACTACTCATCAGCAGGGCCGGCGTCACATTATTTTCCCGAGTGGGTAGTAAGGAATAGGGAAGGTTCATGGGTGACAAAGGCCTAGCCGGGGGGGGGGGGCACCTTCTGATACCTGAACATAATTAAACGAAAAGTCGACAGTGCATCAACAATAGGGTGCCAATGGAATGTTTAAGAGAAATTAGATTTTTGAATGTCGTTCAGTAGTCATGTTTCCCATGTATTTCCCATGGAAAACAATTATATAGGTTCATTTGCAAAAGTAATTCCACGCCCTTGCGAGTGGCTTTCCGAGAGTTTACCGGAACATTCGCTATGGTGGACATGCGTGTAGGCATGTTTTTGAGTTCTTTCTTCGTTCTATTCATCAATTCCTCCTCAATTTTCGCGACAAGATTGTTGAGGTAGTTCTCACGCTTCTGGTTTGTCCAGAAACTCTGGATGCAGCTGGGGAACGTTGGGTGGGTTGGCCAACCTGGGTATCGCATCGATTTTCAGCCGCTCCATCTCCTCCAACGATTGCTTCGAGTAGTGGGCCGACACCAGATCAGGCCAGAACACCGCGTCTTCGCCCCTACGATATTTCTTGATAAACGACGCAACTTCCGACAGGCACTTCGTACTATACATTTACCCGTTCACGGCCAGTACGGAGCTTCTCGCTGATTGTCAGCCACAGCAGCACCTTCTTGGGGAACTTGGTGTGTGAAATGAATTTCACCTCAGAGGTAACTTCCTTCGTGGGTAAAGTAAAATATGCAGTGCCCTGCCAGTTGTTGTCATCCAGGGTGAGATAGGTCTCGGCGTGGACCACCATCATCACGTCGCGATTCGCCGGGAAAATCGACTCGACCATCGAGCAACTCCGAAACCAATGAACGGGACTTCCGCTTTCTGATGTCCATGTTCGCCAGGTACTTTTCCACTGTTCGGCCGGTTGAACCGACCTCCCGATCAAGCGTACGCAGCGATGTAGCCATTTCCCCCTCGGTTTTCCTCTTCAGCATTCTTTGGAGCTTCTTGTCGCTCAGGGTCGTCGGCCGTCCGGAACCGGTCTTTCTTTCGATGCTCTGATTGTTGTCCAGCAGTGCCAAGATGTTGTAGATACCGGAACAAGCGTAACCGGCGTCCCTTTTCCGTACGATATCTGTTTTCGACGCGACGGGGTAACGTTCTTTGATCGCGCACACTTCTGAACGGAGTAGCTTCACTGTTTTCGTTTGGTTAGAGTTTAAGTCAATTTTTCTGCTGACTCACAGGTTACTATGATTGATGCTTCGTGGGTAGTTTCGTCAATGCGTGTAAAGGTAAACTCATGAAAAATCTGCCTTTTTTAATGCTAACGTTAGGACTCAACAATTTTGTCTTCTCTAAAAAAGTTTCCATCCAAAATTTGAGTCTAATCGAACTTCTGAGAGGGTTTCAACCTTAAAATGCACAAGAGTAGTTCTTGAAGTTTCAGAAATCGATTTTTTTTGATAGCAAATCTCTTAGAAATGCATGAAATGTCGAGAGCTGATGTTATTTCATATAAATTTGTTTTAAAAATTCAAATTTGTTTTAAAAATTCAAATTCAAAAATTAAATTTCTGGGACATGGAAACTTTTGCGTTGGGAGACTCGAGCTACACCAGAACACACAAGAGACACTCCCAGCTCGAACATTTCCTTTATCAATCAAAAAAACTGTAACTTTGACCGCTTTGAGGCTCTACTTCCCAAAGTCCGATTGAGCTCAAATATGGCATGGAAAATTTTTTTGAGAAAACAAAACTTTAGAACTCTATCGTAAATGAAATTCAGAACTCTATCGTAAATGAAACAATTGAAAAAAAATAATCTTTTTCT
Organism: Wyeomyia smithii; assembly: GCF_029784165.1. Taxonomy (NCBI): domain Eukaryota; kingdom Metazoa; phylum Arthropoda; class Insecta; order Diptera; family Culicidae; genus Wyeomyia; species Wyeomyia smithii. The sequence continues at coordinate 198,911,863 of NC_073695.1, read as the reverse complement.
CTGAGTAACGTTACAACTGTACATAAGTCTGTAGATTTATAGCCTCTCGCTCAACGATATCTATCAAAAAATCTGTCGCTCGCAACAGTACTTTTTTTTTGGTTTTGTCCAATAGTTCCGTGTGGGTAAGTACCCACATGGATAATTTCCGAGTGGGTACTACTATCCATACTACCCACATGAAACGCCGGCCCTGCTCATCAGTTACTTAGAGTATCTAATAAGATTCGAACTAATATATCTGAAGACTGTTCCACTGGAGCCTCTCTTTTAGACATAGAAAATGGATTCGACTATGTTTGGCATGAAGATTTAATAGCAAATATGTTCAATTTCCTCATTACATTACATACAAAGTTACTTAATTGGCCGCACCTATTTAAATGGTAAACCCGATAGATTGCCTGTTAAAACTGATGTACCGCAAGAGAGTATCTTAGGCTCAATCTTACATAAAATTTTTTCCCTGAATTACCACCAGGATATGAGAAGTCTCTGTTTTGTGACGATACAAGTTTTTCTGTGAATGGAAAAACATCGTAACATCAATTTACAAACAAATATTTAGACCAGCAATGTTATATGCAGTCCCCATCTGGACAAGTTGTTGTACAACCAGGAAGAAGATGCTTCAAGGGATTCAGAACAGATTTTTGAAAATATATGATGAATTTGATAAACGTTTGGACGAAGTCACCGTGAAGTTTTGTCGCTTCAAGGATAGATTTCTTTTTAAGAAGCAGCGGGCTGTAAATTGTCATAATTTTGTGCTCTAGTCCATAATTTTTAAAGAAGTTTTAAAAATAATTATAGAAGTATGTACTTTAAATATGATAAAAAATCGGTTTTTCAATTTTACATCTGTATAAAACTAATTAATAGGGTTTTCACCAACATGTGTTACTATTAAAGCCGCGTGCAGAAACCAACTTATTTCCAGTAACTCACATTTTTCCATATTTTCTCCTGTCCCGCCATGATGCACCGGAAGGCCAAAAGAAACCGAGAGTCCAATTTAATTTAATATTCAATCCACAAATTAAGTGAAATCAGTTTTTTTTCCCGCTGACCTTCCAGCAATTGTCAGACTGCACTTGTCTGAAGAAAAGGCTGCCGGTGAAGAAAAAAAAACTGAGATCTACTGTGCTGCTACCATCCCCCACCCCGGACCACACCTTGGGCCATACCGGCCAGACACTGGTTGCCGTTTCAACTTCCGCATCGATCGGCCGCTGATGGCGCAGACCATCCTTGCAGGCAATACCACTGTTGGCCGCGAAATAGCGAGAGGTCAGTTCACTTTTCTTCGCACTTCCGTCTTTTATTATTTTTACTTTTTTTTCGCGGAATAATAGCGACTTTCGACTATAGTGTCGGCAAAAGGAAGACACCGTCGACAAAACGGGTCTGGCCTGTTTTTTTCGGTGCGCTATATTAAAGACGATGAAAACGGTCAGCGAAACAACCGTTGGCTGAAAAATGTTTTTTTTCCTTTGAAAAATTAGCTTTGTTTAAAAAACGCCAATCAATTAAACATTCTACTGCAAATGAGTTTAATATTTCAGTCGGATGTTCTTGTATTGGGTAGCGACCGATGTAAGAACCAGGCTTGTCTTCAAATTATTTTTTGCAGTCAAGAAAAGTTGAATTAAAACGAGAACTGGGAGTGCAGAAATTTAATTCTCCTGACAGGAAAATCGATATTTTTTCTTCGTAACTTTTCACAACAATTTCTTTTGTGCCAGGGTGTTTCTGCCTTCTTTCGGAAAGTGAAGTAGCTTAATGACCGTAAACGGTCGAGTGATTATTATGGGAGCGAGGCCATCTCCTGCGAAGGCGGTTGGAGTGTGACGAAGCGCGGAAGTAGACATCCTCTCCCCGGCGGTGTCGTCGTCGTCGGCGGCGTCTTCGCTATTAGATGCAAGTCTGTGACAGTCATTGTCACATTACCAGTTGTAGGACGAGTAGTAATCTTCTGGTAGCGAGGTTGACCTCATCCAGCTACTAGACAACGAACTAAACTCTATGATTGTGTAAGAGCTGTTGATTCACATATGTAATGGTTTTGTGTGATTAAGAAAATATATATCTTGAATATTTGAAAATTGCGATTTTCAATTCTGGAGAATTAAAAACTTTTGCGATCAAACTTTTATGCCAAACGCTGTCAAATACTTTTTATATGTCTAGAAGACTTCAGTGTAATGATTTCTTTGGCAGAAGATGAATTTTCATTGATGTGTGACATCATACTGTTAATAGCAATTCTCTCAAATAGGGTTTGCAATATTCCCGGGAATTGATTTCCCGGGAAACGGGAATAAAAAATCTCATTTCCCGGGAATCCCCGGGAACCGGGAATGGAAAAAATTTCTTAGCAAAAATAAGATTTCAAAAAAAAAAAATTAATAATAAAAAGTATCTAAAAATCGTTTACGAATTACAAAACATCAGAGTTTACATCAGAGCCTCTTCGCTAATTTTCATTAAATATATTTGCTATGTCATTACACGATGCAAATTATTTTCAAAAAATAAACTGCATAGTAAATCTAGTTTTCAACAAACAACAAACTCTTTTGTAATTGGTATCACCATTGATTAGAGAGAAGGATTCCATATAAGAATTTTGTTCAACTAGAACGTCATTTAGCCTCTCGGTAGTTTTCTTTGAAAGGCCGAGACAAACTAGAAGGAAATGATAGAATAAATAAAAATCTGTTCAATATGACTCTAAATAAGTTAGTTAGAGCGCTTGAATGTATACGTAATTAATCTCAGAGATGATTTTTCGTGTGAAATCGCGGCCACGACCCAAATTACGCTGACTGAGTTTTTATTAAATTATTTATTTCTTGTCGCATTGATTCACTGGTTTCCAAATTTTCTTTATCAATTCAATTTAATTTTCATCAATGGACAAAAAAAGAAATCACTATTCGCTCAGTTGTAAACTAACTGTCAGAGTACGACATTGGACGAAGCAAATAATTGCCTAATTTTTCGTATACTGAATAAGACAGTAAATATTTTCGACAAATTACCGATGCAAATAAATTGATAGTACTCGGCAAGTAAATATTGACCGTCATTTCAAAGAAATATTTACTTCGTATAATGCCCACTTTGAGCTGCTATACACTTTAACAACGTTAGTTCCGTGTTTTGATAGTATATTAGGTTTTATTGCAAAATTGTATGGGAATTATATTAAATCTTGCGAAAATTTTTGAAGAGCTCGGGAATCCCGGGATCCCGGGAATCAATATTTCTGTTCCCGAACTTTCGATAGAAAAATAATAAAACCAATCTTTTACAGAGCCTGTATTCGAGCGCACCTAAATGGCGAGAGCGTTCAGCCTGTTAATTCAATTGAAAATCCAGAATAAAATAAAATTATAAAAATTATTTATAAAAAAAAATAAAATAAAAAAAAACTTGAATTCTTTGTGATTAGCTGATAATATTTAAATGACCGACATTCCGTATCTCAAACAAAATTATATCAACACAGATATTCATTGCAATAGAAACTGAAGTGATTTGCTGTTGATTTCATCGTTATATGCATTGATGTATTTCGAAAGATTTTCTTTCCACTTTGAAATGTTTGACAAGTAGTGCATATTTAACAGTAAACCACTTCACTTCGATGTGAATTTTTTTCAAAGTGTGGGTAGTTTCGTCAGTGCGTGTGAAGGTAACCCCATGAAAAATTGACAAATGCATGGGAGCTAGAGTTTATTTTTTGTCCCACCCTAATTTCTACGTGATATACTAGCCGATTAAAGGGCAGTCGAACGATATCAAAATGCATCAGCTATGATGGTTTGAGGAGGTATCCAAAGGGAATTACCATTGTTAATATACAAGGAGTACTACTCGTAACACGGCATCAAAGGCCATTTCCATCATTTCGCTAAAATGCTTTTTGGGAAAGACAGTTTTCGCTTCCAACAGGGTTCAGCACCAGCGCACAAGGCATTGATTGTTCAGGAATGGTGTAATCAGAATTCGCCTTATTTTATCAGTTCACCTGAATAAACTGCATCGTCGCCGGATTTGAACCTGCTAGACTTCGGTATCTGGGGATACATGCTAGGAAAGTTGGTCCACGTTAAGCATTTAAGTTTGGTCTAATTTAAAAAAACGTTTGGTGAAGATTTGTGACGAAATGCTGAACGAAGCTGTGCGTACGGCTTGCAATGACTTCTAAAGGCGTCTACGGGCCGTTATCAAACACAAAAGTGAAAGATTTTAACTCAACTAAGTAAATTGTGAATTTACTACTTAGGCGGCATCCATAAATTACGTGACGCTTATAGGGGGGAGGAGAGGTATCCTTGAGCGTTACGATTTGTTACATATGGGAGGGAAGAGGTAAGTTTAGCGTTATGTATCAAAAAATCTCTCGAGAGACTCTCCAGAAACGAGCATTTTTAAGGGGTGTTGGCATTATGTTTCGTTACATATGGGGAATGGGGGTCCAAAAATTGGGTTTTTGTGTTACGTAATTTATGGATGTCGCCTTATAGATGTTATTGAAATTCATTCCCAAGAGAAATAAAAACTGGTTTGAGTTTTATGACATGAATAAAGTGTATCACTTTCATGTTGCCACCCTGTACAGTTTATACGAAATTCAGTGCCAAATTGGGAGAAAGGGTGCGACATGACAACGACGATCACTTCCATCAATAGTGATATGTCTGCCACGAGCAGTGATGCCACATATACAGATTTATCTGCATTTATACAGATTTTTTTGCGTATTTTTCATACAGATATCTGCATATACAGATTACAGATTTTCTGGAAATAATACAGATTTATACAGATTTTTTTGGTTTTCATGGTGTCGTAAATTAAACTAACGTATAAACGTGTGCATGAATGAGTCACCGGGTAAATTTTAAGCAAGTTATAAGGCGTCGTACACGAATTACGTAACGCATGAAGGGGGGAGGGGGGTTGCGTCTGCGTTACTTATTGTTACGTAGGGGGGAGGGGGGGTAGGAGAGACAGTTACGTAACTGTGATGTTTGCTCGAAATTGTTAACTTCGAAGGGGGGGTCAGGATGTTCAGCGTTACGTAATTTCAAGGGGGGAGTCATATCGAACGTTACCTATCGGGGGGGAGGGGATCTGAAATCTAGATTTTTAGCGTTACGTAATTTGTGTACGACGCCGTTTTTTTCGAGAAGGATATGTCATATGTGGATTTTTATACAGATTTTTTGAAATTTTAGCAAAGTGACAAGATTTTTTGAGCTCCAAAATACAGATGAAACTGGCCACGAGTACCTAGACTAAAGAAGAGGTATACCACAAAAGAACAAATTAATGGTCGCAGTGGTCCAAATCTTACAGAGAAACAACAGTTGGTTGCGAAGTCTGTGTTTAATTAACACAAGGTCGAGTTCCGAATCGGAATGTGGAGCAAAGGTTTGAAGGAAAATCTCTGATATATTTATCAGACTTTTTTAAATACTGAAAGGATTCAATAATCGAGTTTTAAATGTTGGTGTCTGTCTGCTAACCCGTACGGTTGTGTACGGCTTGTTGGTGTACGGTGTTCAAAATGAGCCGTTGTGAGCAAAAGTGGTACATGTGCCATAAGGTAAATTTTTCAGGAGACGCGATAAACGAAAACACTCAAATAGTTAATTATTTTCAACAATTTTTTCCAACATAACTGCACAAAATCATTGCTGGAAATGTTTCAAAAGACGGTACATGAAAACATAACGGGTTCTGGTTGAAAAACTTACACAAACTGCAATGGAAAAACATGTACCACTTTTGTTCTATGGGAAAAATAATGACAACCAGAAAACGTTGAGAGTAAAAGTGGTACATGTCCAGTGTGAGCATGAATGATGCATTATAGCTCTCTAATCTGAAGAGAACATTCATGTATTCAGCAGAGTTGTCCAAGTGATTGAGCACTATTGAATGATGATCTGTTTGTTAAGGAATTCTGTCTCTTCGTGGCGCTAGTGTATATGTATTTGGTAACAGCATACGATTTGATACTGAAATAGGTGAAACACTAGCGCCACGTAGTGAGAAATTTCCAAAGCAGACAGATCTTCATCTGAAAGTACTCAATCACTTGACCAACTTTGCTGAAGACATGATTGTTTTATATCCTAAGATCCTCGACTTACAATTCATCTAACATGCACAGAATGGACATGTACCACTTTTGCTCTCAACGAAATGGTGATTATGTTATTTACCAAAAATTGTTTTGGCTATAACTTTACTTATATTTATACATTACTACGTTCTGCATCGATTTATGCAAAAAACCCAAAAAGTGCAAAAATGGCACATGTACCGCTTTTGCTCTCAACGGCTCAAATATAAAAATAAGATAAAAATATAGTAAAAACCATTCGTCATATAATCCGTAGTCCCACATCAACTGTGCGTCTGTGGCTCAGATACAAAGCTTTCTACTTTTTAGATGTTTAAACTTTAGCTAAGCCAAGTTATAGTAAAGATTATAAAGTAATCCCAAATGAAGTAAATAGAAATAATCAAGCATCCTAAAATTAAAGTTGTAAGTTTTTTAAGTTTTAACTATTTGTGAAATAGAATGAATTACAACAATGTTCGACTCTATAACTTGTTCTTAATGTTAATCACGACAAGCTTCATGCTTATTTGTGTTTCAATGAATAATACTTTAAAAAATTATACTAACATTGAATTCGCAGAGTTTTTGTACGTTTGAGTTAAAGAGTCCTTTTCATCCAAAACATGACCGTGTGATTTGGAAACGGTGCCATGCTGTCGCATACCGGTTCCGCCTTATTAGCAAAAAAAAAAAAATGCAAAAGAATTTTTGTGCTTGTTTAACCTGATTATCATACGTTGTTTTGTCAGCAAATAAAATTTTATCTACCGTCACATTACAGCGAAACTGTCAACGAGGATAGCGCTGCAATGTCGCACGTCTTTTGCAGTCTCTTGTTTGTTTAACTTTTTTTTTCTCTACCCGTACTACTATGTAGTGCGGTGGTATATAATGGATCCTGTCCTGGTAGCAAAGAACGTTAGCCATACCGTGCTACCATGGTATATTTCCGGATGACAGCACGGTTGTGTGGCCGTTGCTCATTTTCTTATAGCTCCTGGCAGCGGACATGTAGCAGCGGTTTTTTTACGTTGTTCTCATCAGGCAGCAAATCATTATTTTTCTTTTTATTTTCTGCACATCTTTGCGTTTCATATACTGTGCTTGGAAAAACGCCAGAGATGACATGTTGGTTATGTGTTTTTCGTGGCCAAATCTCATTTCATTATACTACTATTTTATTACGAGGAGCGCTTTTGAGCCCGCTTGTCAACCAGCGTCTACACTACAGGAGAGTTTTCCGGCTGTCGTCAAACATGGCAGATCTTGTCCAAGATATCCCAGCGCACCAATTTCTTCGGTTACGAGTGATACGCGCTGTTCGACTGTCCGTGCTACTCGGATGAGTGGGAGCTATTTGATGCTGTGTTTTTCAAAATTAGATTTCTGTTTCCCTTGCTGTACGCGGGTTTCGAGAATTTCGAGCGGTGGCTGCGGCCGTATTCATGGTGATGAGCGAAATAAAAGTCAATTTTAATCATAATACTGTTAAATGTGAAGAGGCCACGCAATCAGCGCTACTCTTCGCAGGGGATGAAACAGGGCAAGCTTCATCATACAGCTTATACGAGTTGAAGCTGTATGTCCCCATTCCTGGAGTAATGCATTCGTGTTGCGAAGGGACGGGTAAAAAAACGGAGGAAATACTCTCGAGAGATATACACACAATCTTATTTCTGCTTTGCGAGCAGTACTAATCATCCGTGGTGCTGTCAGGTCCGCACAGCTTGGACTGGGAGGTTGGGGTGGGATTTTTTTCCGAGAAAATTCATTTCACTTCGATGGCCCAAAGCGCGAGATAAAAAAGTTTACAGTCGAGGGGACGAACCGCGTGAACATTGGATAACATAATAAATTTTGATATGTGTCAGATATATTTTGGGCAGCTACTTAACATTCGTGGAAGTAATTTAAATTTATTAGGTGTGCGTCTAGGAAAAATACAACGTGCTTTGATACATTGGCTGGAGATGCTCTTTCGGTATTCAATGAAAACTTATTATGTGGAGTTTAGAAATCGTAACAAAATTTACTCGATTCTAGTGATCAACATTAAAACACGAGCAAATTGAAGTGTTATTTGTTGAAACCTGCAGAGTAAAATGGGATATTGCGTGTGCGTTGGAATCCTTAACAACCTAGGGGTTACATCTAGCCACACATTTTCGGGGACTTACTGATGAGATGTGTTTCTGTTTCGTATCGTGAAATTAAGCGCGTCCATCTAATCATCATTAGCGCAACACTGAATCAGAAAAAAAACAGCAGAATAATCTCCATAAAGTGCTTCTTGTTTTTCCATCTGACCCAAAATAAGGGCTGCTGCGTGCGTGTCCTGCGTTTGGCTTACAACGGACGCATTTTCGATGGCATGGACCGTCAGCAAAATTGGGTGCCCCTGACCTCCCAATAAACGTGCGGGATGAGTCCTGTTTTTCATCTCATTATCTTATGGAGCTTGGCATTTACTGCTTTTTTCTCGACGTTCGGTTGTGCTTCTTTGTGTTTGCGTGTGTACTAGTGCCTGTGCGCTGTATACCCCATCCTTCTTCCACAAAACGTGGTTGTTTTTTCTTCATTTCGCTGACTAATGCTCAATTTTTACGTTATTAGGGGTGACGGCAACTTGGTGTGCTGGTTTTGGTGAATACGGGATCACGAAAATGTGGAATGTGGTTATTTGCTTATTGGGAGGTTTTTTCTTTGTTTTACTTAGGGTAATTGCATTGACCTTTTCGTTCTATATTACATAAGCACTGTTTTGATTGCAACTATTGAACATTTCTGGCAGCTCTAATATCACCATCACATATAGATTCCTTGCTTTGTGTAACAGGCATATGTGTCTTTTGGACTCCAAACTACTACATGGAGATAGTTCCAAACTGCTGGATTTTAAACGACCGAATTATATCAATACTAACGAAAGGCCGGAATTACAATCGGCCGAATCACGGAAGGTCGAATTTTATGTTTATATGACAATTTTTTGTTACAACTATTTCATATCGCATACTTTTTAAGCAACATCAAATAATGGATTTAAAAATGGAAACTCGCCGTGAATGAGTAAAATTACTAGTTTTTTCGTTGAACGTTCTGATTGAAAACCATATCAATGGCGCTCTGCCGCATAATCGAGGATAAAGAACCAAGGCGGCCCTGAGCCGCCGCTGTGTCCGATGGCCGAGTCAGCCACTGACCCGTCGTCGGAAGCGACGCCCTCTCGCATGCAAGTAACTGATCTACTTGATTGCCCGGATTACTGAAGCATACCCAATCAGAGGACAAAACAAAAATGTAACAGAGGCTGTTAGTTTGTTATGTGAAAAACTTTTCAGGTTGTGTTTTAATTTTGATCCCGTTAGGAGTTAAAATAACAGAAATCATAATAAAAAATATTCTACTAATATCAAACCCATATCAAACTTTGTTACTAACGTATCAGCTTTCTAACAAAATTAGATAGCACATAGAACAGTATAATAACAACCATTGTTATATACAACAGGTTTGGTTCCTTCGTTCAAAATATAAAGATTTTGTTCTTCCCATCATTATTGTTACGTTGCAGGAATTTGGTTCCATCTTCAATGGTTTTCAGCCCGTCAAGAATTATCAATTTTCCGTCCACTCATGAGCTGAAAAGACACAGAGATGGCGTCGCAAATCGAAAATCTTTCAAGTTGTTCGATTGTACTAATTTCAAAATTTCATGTCATGTTATTAACTCGTTCTCAAGCTATTGCTCTTGAGTCGACGCTACTTCTGTTATTGTGGTTACGGCAGTCACTTCGGAGATTATTCAACAAATTCTTGTGCTTTGTGCTGTGTTTCTGCCGCTCGCAGAAAAAATAATACGCTCGCTTCTTACACCATGGCTGAGCAAAACAAGAGTGGTGAATCTCTCTAGTGAAAATACCCAGAAGTACACTGCGGTACGCACTGCTGAAATAAATTCGATAGCATTCTAAGTGCAAAGAGCGTGACGGGCGGCTGGAAACAACGCAATATACTGTCCTACCTGAATGCTCACCTTATTTGATACTTGCTTGAGAGGCACATAGTGAGAGCACTGCACTGAACTCTGTTGTGTAGTTATTGTGCGGGTATGTTCATTTGAGCGAGAATGCTCACACCATTTTATTATTTCTCTGAAGAGATATTTTAGATTCCACCGTGGTGTTTTTTTTGCTACTCAGATATTATTCGCTGCTCTCTTCAAGCAAGGGCGTCGCTTTGCCCACCAGTGTAAGAGCGGTTGTTTTCGTAGTGAAAGATATTCTCCTACGCGCCTACACGTTGGTCATATCGTTCAAGAATGTTTACACCTGAAGAAGTTGTGTGCGCGATGGGTGCCGCGTTTCTTAACAATTTATCAGCAAGACCAACGTGTCAAACTTTCCATGGAGAGTCTAGAATTGATTATGCGCAATAGAAAGGATTTTTTGTGGCAAATCATGATCCACAACTACATTACTAAGTCCAACGGTCGGCCAACGGTCATTACCCTCGCCAAGTAAATAAGGATCTCTCTCCCGCCCGATCCTGTTTAATCTTCTCTCTATTGCGGCTCCATTTCGCCCGTCTCCTCGTGCCAGGAACAGGATACACCAGCCTGATGGGTGGGTGGCTGCGTTCAAACGTCAATCGTTGGGTGGCATGGGCGTCGGGAGGGTAACATCCACATAAACAAACACTTCCCATTTAAGACAAACAAAATAAAACGAACTAATTATATACAAAAAAATCTCAATAACCTTCTAAGCGGAGGCTACCAACGCTTACACGGTAGAGGGACTTTGGCTGGTGAGAGTCGTCCGAAGCACCCATGATGATTGATGCCGACTGGAGGACTTCCTCGAAAGCAAGACAATCTAAACTATTCATTACATCATGTAATAGAATCATACGGAACCTACGCAGTATGAATAAAGCTGATCTAAGTACGTTAACTGGCCTACTGACCGGACACTGTCCGAGTAGGTATCACCTTAAAAAAATAGGGAAACTGAGAGATGACGTATGTCGTGTCTGTAATTCTGAAGTAGGAACCTCGGAACACTTACTATGCCAATGCAGCGCATTGATTCAGCGAAGACTGCGTGCGTATTCTTGGAAAATGTGTCCTTACGCCTAACGAGATATGGTTTGATAATAATGAAGGTAAGGAACATCATCAAAGAAGTCATACTCTCTTGGGGTGAAATGCAAAGTCTGAGGCCGACTATCACTGATACCCATAGTGATGGAACGCACTGACAGTGCATATAAAGTAACGGACAGCAGTGGTCATAGGCTCCTACAGAAAAAAACTACTACCTCGAACATGGTAAAACACTTAAAAAACTAATATTGATTGATTGGACGTTGCACTGAGGTCCAAAAGGGCGAAAAGTGGATCTTAATTCCCTAGCGCCTTTTGTCATCATCCTAACTCAATCGTGTCTTCGGAACAATTGTTTGTATGAATGATCCGCATACTCTCAAAGTGTCAAAATTGAAGAAAAGCTTTCTACGATAAAAATTGAAAAAAAAAACTGGCTCTTTTGAGTTAAGAGATAGAGGAATATTTGATTGAACTTTGCTGAATAAAACAAAATTTCTATCTTCATTGACTACAGATTTATAGAGTATTTTATTGAAAGATACTTAAAACTTAGTTTTTGTATTCAACTTTTGTTAGCTGCGTTTTACAAGAAAATACATCTCTAGGACTGTTTTCTTACAGAATTTCAGTATATTAGAGTTTATACGTATAGCATATGAAAGGCCAAGTGGAAGTTCGATGACTTTACTTTTTCTTAAAGCACAGATCAAGGACTACAAACTGTTAAAGGTTTTATTTGTTCAAGAATTCACCCATATTAGAGTTTGGTTAGCAGGATCGGATTTAGGCACTGGGGCCCGCGGTAGATATTTTCGTGAGGCCCTCTATTCCTAAAAGATTTATGGTAAGAAAATTTTAAATTTTGAAATGACTTTATGCTTTGCTGGAAGGTGACGAACAAAAAAAAGGTCTGCACTCTGTCTTCACGTCTGGCCCAGGACTAGGGGGGCCTCTTGTGTCGAAAGGTGAGCATGAGTTACAATATTTTTTCATATATTGATTCACGGTTTCTTGAAGATTTTCATGAGCTATTTGCGTTACTTTCGTTTTCAAAGTATAAAACGCTTTTGAAATTTATGAAATGTATAAAATCATATGTTTTTGTCAAGTTTCAAAATCTACTCAAGAATATCAAGAGCTCAAATTGGAAATGAAATATTTTATGCAATTTCTTAACAATTCCTGTGAGTTTTAGTGCCCCTAGTCCCCGCGGAAGTGTGTCAAAAGGCCACAGGGTAATTGCACGCCGTGTTCGTTACTTCTCTGTTTGCTTACTTGCTTACGGAAAAAAATCATTGAAGCTTCTGAAAACCTGACGCACTTTTGAGGCAGCTAGAGACATTAAAGTTCACAAGCACGAAAAAGATAGTAATCTAATAAATAAATGAGTGTCACTCTAGATCGGAACAACGGGTTGGAATGATTCTTTTTGTGTTTATTTTGTTGTGTTCTTTGTTAGATCATTACGCACAGAAAAAAACGAAAAACAACTGAAAAACTTTATATATCAATAAAAATCCTTTTCTGAACGCCATCAGATTAGACCTACCTACCTTCTATGATATTTGAAGTCGTGCGGTAGATACAAATTCAAGCTGTTTAAGCGTCGTTGTCAAGGGGGTTGTTAAGTAAACAATCATATGTCTTTATCACTTAATATAATAAGGATTTCGACTCTGCTTACAACTTTTTTAAAGCGTTATAGAAAAAGTGTAGTTCAAGTGTAGCTCAGAAGCTGAAAACGAATAACTACAGTGTGAAACTCCGCACACGTTTACATATTCACAACGTGGCTTTGATTTTGAATGAGAGCATATGCTTGATGATGATGAACGATTTTTTTGCCTAATTTGAGCATAGTTGGGAACAACACAACACAACACAACACTAATGATAACCCAACAATCAAATTTGTTGGATAACGGCTTGTTAAGCTATAGTTCAGCCGAAATCCACTGAATAATAGCTTATTAAGCTGTAAATCAACGAAGTTGTTTGCTTGGAAGTTACCGATTAGCGGAAATCCCACTAATCTATGTTAGGCGAATAGCTATTAGCGACGCTATCACGTGCTAAACATTTGGTGAGTGTTGTCCACCACTGAAATCCACTGAGACACAGTTCAAACCTATTTCTACACTCATCAATTGAAACTGGTACGACATAGGGGCATACTGTGAAGGGGTAATATTGATCGTCCGCCATTGGCCAGAATGCACGTACTTCAAATATATCGGTATTTATTCCTGGTATATAACATCAACCCCAATACGCATATTTTTAACTCAAACTTTTGCATGAGCAAAAAAAAAAATAACAGTAAATGCCAAAAGACCACACTCCACCCACTCGTGCTCTCCTGTACGCGAAAGCAACATATTACCGAGGCATATACTCCCGAACCTTCAGCCCAATAAGGAAGATGGCTTTTTCAGCCCGTCCTGGCACACCATCACTATGCAAGCACACTCACTCATCGTACGCAATTCCAACATCCGGTGAGGGCTAGAAACGAGTCCTAGCAGCAACGAAGCACGGGGAAAAGCCTACATCATGCCCGCGTACAAGGCAAAGTAAAACTCGTTTCGCTTCAGAGATGTCACAAAAAATTATCCTTTTGCTAAAGCCGTTTTCTTTTTGCCTATATATCGTTCGATCCCAAGTCCTGTACCGGGCCATTCATATACCCGCGCGCCTTTTTCTGGGTGCCGTCGCTGGTTTGGGGCGATTTCCATACCGTTAGAAGGGAGTCTGTGTTTGGTGAATGGCGAATAGCACAAAGGCAGCCAACCGAAGTTACAGGACAGTTCAGAAAACGGAAAGCGTCAAGTGCGTGTGATAAGAAAATGCTTTTTGACATTTAAGTCGTTCTCTTTTGCAGGAGTTTGCATCATACCACGCTTTTTGCTGCGGAGGGAAAGAAAAGTGCGGGATTCCGTTGAAACCTGATGGGGTCCAGAGTTTACTTGCTGGTCGGTCGCACGATCAGAATGGGCATGTAAAGATGAAAGGAGACCGTTTCCCATGAACAAGGGCGAACTCTGCGCTGGCCGCACTTTTACGCTGTGTGATGTAATAAAGTTTAATTTCTTTCTGATAACCATAATATCAGCAGGGCGTGTGCCTGGAGGCGATTTGCAACAGGCCTGTGACATCAAGTGACAGGAGAAGCATTCAAACTGGCAATAGTAGTAAAATTGGATGTGACACTTCTTGTGTAGACTGTTTTGGTGCGTGCTACGCGTTTTGAGACTGAGTTGGAAATTTAACTTCTGCAAGCAGTTTTTACATTATCCCAAATTGGTTTTTATTATTTTATAAGCAATTCGGAAAATCATGACTGGGCATATCTTTAGACAAAAAAAACTCCACACTGCAGGTAAATTTTTATTCACAAATGGCTAGTAATTTCATTCAGTGTAAATCAATTCACGAAGTGCGTTTCATCCCTGTATTATATACATTATTTGCGGACTTCTGATACCATACATGTCACTACAGAAAGGGAAAAATGAGTAAAATATTTTAGCAACTTTTATAGAAAGGATACAAATGACTGCATCGAGAACAATATGAATTTAACAGTTGCGTTATCGTCTCGTATCGTGTGTTGTGGGATTTAGCAGTAGACGCAGGGGATTTTTTTTTGTTTGCATCACGTTTTTTTTCAGATCGGCTGTAATTCGCAGCATTTCTATAATCAGGAAAAATCCAGCATACACAATTACTATCGGCGTGCGAAAAATTTCCTCGGCGGCGACGGCGTCCGTTAAAACCGTGCGCACTGATGTCACAAAAGATATATGTACATTATTGTCACAACTACTAGTATCCCAATCAGGAAAAATCCGTTTGCAGTTCTCCCACAGAGAAATCAATTTTTACCTTGTTTTTCCTACCCTGCCTATAATCGCATATCAGTCCCATCATGAAAATCATCGAGTTGAGAAAACAGCGCTTGAAGATATTATTCTTGTTTTGGGTATTTCTCCTGTTTAAGGTGGGTAATTCTAATCTTTTCGTCATGATGTAATGAAATAGACCTCAATCATAACTTCTTCATTGAAGAATTGCATTTGTCGTGAAAATTACAATGAAAAATAAGGAAGAGACTAATATGCGATTATTTAGGCCATCGAGTAGCAAAATAATCACATACCAGTTTCCTTTTCAACCAATCGGTGTTGGAGTAGTCATATCTCTCAAGTATTTTGAATATGGGCAGTAGGGTGGGGAATCGTTATATGGAAAAAACGAAACTTGATAGCAGAAAGCCAGAACCAAGTTTTTTTTTGTTCCTTTTGGGGCCCCAAACAGTCCTGAATTTATCGGAAGTCGACTGGTTTTGTCTCCGCTTGGCGCATTGCATTTTAAATTTATATGGAGATTTGTATGGAAAAACCAACTTTTTTGCATTTTCCATTCTAAAGAGTTCAAAACGGCTCAAACCATTGGTTTCATGACGTCGAATGGTAGGTTTTTTGACGCCTAACAACTTGGCCGAAGTCACTAAAGAGCTAGGGAGTGCCAAAAAAAAAAAAAATACTAGAGCTGTTCAAAGTTGATTATGTCGAAATTTATGTTGCAAATCATTTTTTCTGCCAACACTGCCAGTGTACCGGCGTCAGTCAGATTTCCATCAGAAGTAACCTCGTAAACACGTTGTAGATTCTTTTTACGCCTAGAATATTGACCTTAATTTGTTTGCTTGGTCCAGCTGAGTGTATAAACTCGTTACGACATGTTATTTCTGATGGGAATCCTACTGACGCCAGTACATTGGTAATGTTGGCAGAAAACAAGATTTTCTGCATTTAAATGGACATACTCAACTTTGAACAGCTATAGCTCTTCTTAGGGACATCCTAGCTCTTCAGTGTCTTCTGCAAAGTTGTTAGGCATCTAAAATACTATACTTTAACCATAATGCAGTGCATTATTAGAGCATTATTGAGCTCTCTAGGAAGGTAAATGCAAAAAAAGTAGGTTTTCCCATATAAATTTTCATACAAATTTGAAATGCAATGCGCCAAGCGGAGACAAAACCAATCCACTCCAGATAAGTTTAGGGTTGTTTGGGACCCCAAAAGGAACCAAAAAATCTTGGTTCTGGAAAATCGATCATTTTTCCCCACCCTAATGGGCAGACGTTTATGGCCGCAGACAGTTTCTAGCCCGTGAATTTAGCATATTGGAAAAGTGGCATTGAGAAAGGACAGTTTCCAATTTCATTACAATAGTGACTTGACGGAAGACGACGGCGATGAAAAGAGGTACAAGCTGTTTTTAGCTAAGCAACTAAAAACTTCTGATTTTTGACAATTTCAACTTGAATAATTATTTGAAGTGAGCAGATCATCCACAGGAAATTACCCCCTTGCAGAAAGCAGCATTTCTCAACGCTATTATCCCTCTGATTGACGAAACCAATAACCTTTCGGGAACGAACTTTCAGAAAAAAATGCAGTTTCAGTGTCTACTTAAAATTATCTCCTGTGTAGAATTTATTTAAAATAACCTTGCAATTATTAATTATTTGATGATATTTTAACAGTAAAAAGCTTGAAAAACAGCACCAAGTATTTATTATATGGATTGAAGAAAAAAATGTGGCCATACTTAGGAAAAATATTTGGTGGGACTGACATGCGATTATTTTTAAGATGGGACAATTTCACCTCACATTTTTTTCTGACTTTTTTCAAATAAAAAATACTTTTTTGTTTCCTTAATCGATAGTAAAGTAAGTAATAGATGGAAACTGATATTTAACTCAAAAACGATAAAAATCCATATGGGACTGGTATGCGATTATAGGCATCCTTGGTCACTGGAAAACCGTAAAGCTTTAGACATGACAAGCATTTAATCTAAAATCTCGCAATTCAAATAACTGTAACACACAAGAAATCAATTAAAGTGAAACAAAAAATGATTATCGTTGCAGTCACCCAGCTAGTAATATTACCAATCTACATTCGTTCTATTCCTCTAGCCAGAAACGAAACAGTCCTTTTTCACAGGACTTCCATTCCGAGAAGAAGTTGATAAACTCAAGATCAATATAATGATTACTTTTATCAGTTCGTCTCTTTCTCCAGCTTTTCTCGAATTCCAATTTAAATGAAAATAATAAAAAAATATTGCAAGATGGCGTCGCTCATATCTTTCAGTGTGAACAAACGAAAGGCACCCATCGGTTAGTTCTTCGTTCTCACGGGCTCTAAAAGAAAAATAAAGTTCAACTGTCGGGTCCGCTTGTCCTACGGCAGCTAAAGCTAGTTCATGACTACCCAACCAATAGCTTCCCCCGCAGCAGCCGACGCCGGCACCGCTGTTACGAACCGGAGGGGTTGAGAAATAATGGGTAAATATTCATTTTACGGAAGTACAGTGATTCCTCATCACCTCTCCGGGGCCCAGCAGTGCTACTCAAGAAGAAAAATTGTCGTCAGTCCTGGGATACCCAGCTTGGGACCATCACTCGCTCACCCACACTCACGCGTGCGAAACCGCTTGCTCCGGTGCCAGTGCCCATGCGGAGTCGTACACAATTTTTCATTTCAATTTTCATCTGCGAGCATGAGATTCTTCATTCGCATTTGAAGTTATTTCTTAATTTTTTTTACGCTACAACTGCTACTGCTTTGCCAACAATGCTCAATTTCTTCTTTCCAGGACACTGGTGATGTGTTTTCTTCTGTCGTCTCAGGTTTTCTGTGGCCTTTCCTACCCGGCCAGCGGCATGGGGCGGCAGCGACCGGGTGTGGGTGGGAAAGTTCGTGTCTATTGTCAACGTATAGCGATTCGGTTCAGGGACTCTGGCCGGCAGATGTAACGGTGCTGGTGATAGTGAATTTTTCCAAACTTAAAACTTAACAGAATCTCCAGGAACTATTCCAATGTTTACTAACTAATTTGTGTATTAGTGAAACCCAGATCGAACGAGATTCGAACGGTGACTGTTTTTTCGTACCTCTGAACTATCCTCAATTCATCACGAGATGATCAAACTTAAAGAACAGAACTCGACGTTAGATCACAAATAATTAAGATTAATTACTTAATTTTTTTTTCATGTCTAACAAAATTTCATGATAAATATTTGTCCTCAGTTAGTTCAGAATAGCACACACCGTCCGCAAATGAATAATCTCCGATTCTCGTGCCATCGAGCTCATTTGCATCAAATAAGAACGAGAGGACAGATGAAATTCTCCTACACTTGGCCAAACGAAACGGGAGGATAAATCAGAAAATCTAACCCACTCCGCCCCTTACCTTCGGAGCAGGACTCAAGCAGGACAATTTCTGACATGCGGTGCCTGCTTGTGTGTGATAAGACCTGAGCGGGAGGAATCTTGCCCTCCGTTCGGTTACTAGAAAGAAGGACTTTACATTTATACGAGAATAAAGTACATTCCTGTCTTTTTTTGGCGTTCTTTTGGTTTGCACGCTTTCTCCAATTGTCCCCAACTATTACGTCATCCTATCTTCGGTGTAGATAGAGCGAATGGAGCAGCTGAATTACAAAAAAAAAGATACAATAACAATTTTCATTTTCCCGTACCAATAAAAACAATAATAAATATCGATGCGTTTGGGTAGCCGAGCGTGATTGTTCTGAAGCCGATGGTGCTTTTAACTAGCAGCTGGGGTAAATTCCACCGGAGTTGTATTTTTATGAGGAATTGTTATATTTAAAAAAAGTAACTTGTAATTAATTAAAAACTTTTTTTATACCTAATTTGATAAATCCTTAGCATAGCATAGCATATTTGATCGCCCGATTAACCAGAATCAGCTGAAATTGCACAAATAACCGTCAAAATGGAGCCTAGCCATTTTCAGTGTACAATTTTTGGTGATCTTTCTTTTTACTGGTCAATAACGTAGCTGACCACGCCCAATGCAGATCAATTGAGGA
This sequence comes from Wyeomyia smithii, assembly GCF_029784165.1. Lineage (NCBI taxonomy): Eukaryota > Metazoa > Arthropoda > Insecta > Diptera > Culicidae > Wyeomyia > Wyeomyia smithii. The sequence continues at coordinate 198,892,681 of NC_073695.1, read as the reverse complement.
AGGGATATCGGGAGTGTTAGTTCAATACTTGTTGCTACTAAAGACCGAGGAATCCTCTGCATCATCCACGAGTATCAAAGGAAGGAATTAGTGTTAGTGGAAAGGAATTGATATGGATCCATCGAAGTTGATGGTGCGATCTTTTCTACACAAATTCGCGCACGGTATGGTAACTTCTTGGTCTCTGGGCAACCGGCCACTAGGAGACGATATAAACAGAACCGCGCCACGATCGCTGCATCGGCATACGAAAGTTTCTAGTTATCTTCGGCAACCTACCAATCGTTAACAGTCTGTATCACACCAAGCTTCGCGTTTCGTCCCGCGAACTTTTGAAATTTACCAAGAAACGAATGGATTTTGCAAAACGCAACAACCGCACGCCGAACGCAAACTACGCAAACTACTGGTACCAGCTCAAATAGCCGATAAAGCGAGTAAGTAACACCCGCCTTATTAAAAAAAGAGAACCGGTAAAAATTCATGTATCCAAAGCCCAAAAACCCTCCCCAAAATAAGGGGAGTGCATGTATACAATATAAACCAAATCCAGATGTTTATTCGCAAAATGATTTGCTCTAAGAATATCAAGAGAATGAAGACCATGTGTTCTTCTAAAATAGTTTGAAACTTCTCAATTTAAAGCAGCTATTTAATCAGTTCAAGCGTAATTTACAATATGCGCAACATTCAGTTAAGTTTGTGGCAGTACGGAGTTTGTCGGGTCTGCTAGCAAAATCAAATCACAGATCAATACTTGACGTCTTATAAACTCTTCGCGTTCGTAATTGAAATAAATTATAGAGCTCTTCACCAACGCACCCTCATGAAACACTTTTTTGTTAATTTTTCTACGCGTGAAAGGAATTGGCTAACGCGTTGTTTTCGTTGTTTGTTTTTATAAATAAATGTTTGGATATTTTTGAAGTAGAATACTTCTCCAAGGAAGTTCGGCTACATAGGGATGTGAAATGAAATTCCAAAACCGAAAAAAGTGAGAAATATGTCCAATTTTAAATGCTAATAAATCGGTTAGTTTTCGATGGATTTCCTTCGTTTTTGCAGCAATCGTTTAGAAAATCTTCTAAGATTCCTACCAAATGCAGGAAATTGCAATTTTATTATTCGAACTATTGTACTATTGAAAATTCTTAAGCCTTGTCAAAACACAAAATTCGACCTCTGATTGGTCGTTATACGATTGCTTCCCCAAGCACGGTCGACAGAGTTATGGACCTAGTAAAATGGGAATGCATTATTTGGCCTATATAAGAGCCTTCATCAGATATTAAACAGACATTTCATCAGATATTGAAATGAACAACTGGAATTTGAAGAACACAAATGAATATTTGAAGAGTTGATATTTTCTCGTTTTGCGCTATAATCTGCATACTCTGACTATAATTACATGTTTGCGTCGCTTAGTGTCGCTTAGTGTTTGGTTATGCAGAACGCCAATGACGATGCGATGCGATTCGGCAAGACAAAATATGTTGAAATGTATAGCTCAACTTCGTTGTAAAAAGAGCTGTACATTTCACCACGGTAAGGCGAATCGCATAGCGCCATCATTCCGTTCCCGTTCAATGATGTCGTATTAAATGTGCATACAATTCGGCAGCACTTCAACTTCTCATTTGCGCAAAATTAAAAAAAAAAATTAAATAAACTTCATTCAAAACATCAAATAAAGAGAAATTACAATACTGCCAATGAACGGTCAGCGTTTATTTACTAGAAAAAATGACTAACATGCAAGCAGCCGGGTTATCTTTCTCATAAAAGTATTCTACTTCAACCTTGCGGTGGTGGCTTTGCATACAACCTTCCTGTGATTTTTTCTTTAAATTACTATATAATAAATATTCAATAATTAAGGTACTACTCATGGACTGGTTGGAAGGACTCATATCCCCTATCCATAAAAAGAGCCACAGATTCGACTGCAGCAGCTATCGTAGCATAGCCCTTCTCAATTCCGTATACGAAATTCGCTCTCGCATCTTGTTTCATAGACTGACGCCGTTGCAGGAAGCCTTAGATGGTGAATACTAGTACGGTTTTTGAACGGGATGATCTACAACGGACCGGTAGTTTACCTTGAGACGGATCTTCGATAAGTTTTGAAAACACAACTTGCAGACACATCATCTGTTTATAGACTTCAAGGCGGCGTACGACCCAGTAAAACGAAACGAGTTGTGGAAAATTATTCTTGAACATGGTTTCCAAAACAAAACTGATCAGGTTGAGCCGTGCGACCCTTGACGGTTTTACATCATGCGTCAGGATAAAACGAGAAATTTCGGACGCTTTTGTGACGTTGGATGGTCTGAAGCAAGTGGACGGGCTCTCGGACTTACTGATCCACGTAGTTTTGAAAGGTGCTGTACGAAAAATTGGTGTGCAAAGGAGCGGCACCACCATCACGATGCTTCTAGGCTTTGCGGGCGACATCGATATTGTCGTTGTTAGGCGTCGTACACAAATTACGTAACGCTAAAAATCTAGATTTCAGACCCCCTCCCTCCCCTATGTAACGATAAGTAACGTTCGACATGACTCCCTCCCTTAAAATTACGTAGCGCTGATCAGCCTGACCCCCCTCCAAAATGTTCGATTTCGAGCAAACATCACAGTTACGTAACTGTCTCTACTACCCCCCCGCCCCCCTACGTAACAATTAGTAACGCTGATTCAAACCCCCTGCCCCCCTTCATGCGTTACGTAATTTGTGTACGACGCCTTAATCATAGAAAGAGGCATTTACGGCTCTCAGAAGAAAAGCTGCGAGAATTGGACTTACCATAAACACCGCCAAAATGAAATATATAATGGCTGGCAGAGAGCGTGATAGTTCTACGGGCGTAGGTGATGTGGTGGTGATGGTTGGGGATACTTTGAAGTACGCCTTGCGTAGCCGGCTTAGGTCCCACAGCCAACAGATCCGCATGAAATTTGCGCTCAACATGACGCTGATCCACCCGTTGGCGCACTGCGGACATGAATTGTGGAAGGAGGCCCCAGGGGTTTTGAGCGTAGAATCCTGCGATCAATACTTGGTGACAAACAGGATGGAATGAGGCGCAGGCGCATGATTCATGTGTTGTACGGAGTATACAACACGGCATCATGTCATGTGTATTTATTTTGGCAGGAGATTAATTATGTGATCCAATAGGGTTGTGAGCTTTTTTTGTTTTGTTAAAACATCAAGGTTACTAGACCTTAGAGATAAATTCCAAAATTGGGAGTTTGGTTTTGTTCGGATCACTGCTACTTATATAGTAAATGAAAATATTTTACTTTTTCGGTTAGCTTAGCTTAGCCTACCTCTGACTGTACATGTACATATCAATGGTTGCTACTCCGTGATGGGTCCGAGTCCGAGATGCACAATGAATCAACTGGAAGAACGACTGGGAGAGCTATTTCCTTCACACTGTGCAATGACCCGATTTTCTATAGATCAATACCGGCACCGGCCACGTCCTTACAGTCGGTTTCGTGCAACAACGGCACAGCTCAAAATTTTTCCATTTTGGATTTTTCAAGCCAAACGATGCCATGGCTAAGTTTTTTTCACGAAGACTTGTTTTAAAATTCACAAAAAAACTGAGTAATAAGCTGATGTGTCTTTGTAATTCAAATTAAAAACCTGCTCCAAAGATGGTAGAAAAGAGATTGTAACTTGCTCATAGTTTTCGTGGAGATGATAAAGATAATTTTAAATGCTAATTTCCGATCCCGTTTCTCTTGGAACTATGATTTTCGAGTTTTGACAGTGCCGCACGAAACCAACAATAATAAAGGAATGTTAGAATGTAGTCTTTGCTTTGTTAGATACCGAGTATACCTCTGCATCCCTACAAAGACCACGGAAGGGTGTTTTTGTTGGTGCAGTTGGTTTCTGATCAGGATTCACTTTCATTTAATTGGTCCGCTTGTCTTAGTGATTCTCACAGGGTCACAGTGATCGTAACAGGGCGCAACACGCTTCTCACATCATCAATGTGAGTTCCAATACGCACAGTCTAGCTGCAAGCTATCGGACGGGTCGCAAGTTATGGATAGCGAAACGGCAGGTATGGAGGTTAGGTGCGAATATAATTAATAATTCCCCCGGAAAAGTAGTAGAAGTTAGTAAGGGCCGGGAGATGCGTAGTGGGTTCTACACAATCTTCCCTAATGACTCCTGAAAGGCAAGCCGACGCAGCTATAAGCGTCTTAGCCGAAAAGCCCGGTGCTCCTGTTCTCCAGGAGGAGCGGCCCAAACAGCGTATGTACTCCAGAAGAGCGGCTGAAGTAAGAAATGCGGTGTCTCGTCGGCTACATCCAAGACGGCAGCTCCGTCACGAGACTATCCATCGCCCTTTTAGTAAAGTGACATGGCAACTACGAGTATTCAAGAGGAAGAAACGGATCGGAACAATCGGCAACGATCCAGGCGACGAATCAAGGACATCGATTGGAAGCTCGGAACATGGAACATGAACATGTGTGGAGGATGTGAGGCTGCATGGCCAAGTACTACCAGAGCGGCGGAACCACAAATTAGCGGGGTACCGGTTTTATTGTGTTGAGCAAGATGCAGAGCCGTGTGACCAAGTGGCAGGCGAACAGCGGAAGGGTGTGTGTATTGAGAAATAGAGGCCATTCCTACAATTACTCCATCATCAATGAACACTGTTCGCATGAAGGAAGACCCGATGTCGAAAAGGAAGTCTTCTACGCACAGCTGGAGGACGTCTACGACAGTTGCTTGCAGTGGGACATCAAGATCGTCATCGGGGATTTGAACGTTCAAATCGTGAGGGAAGACCTGTATAAACCGGTGATCGAATACGAAAAACTGCCTGCCGAGACGAACAACAATGGCCAAAGATGCGTGACTATGCAGCTTCCCGAGGATTACCGCGGCTCAACATCAAACAGCTACGGAACCCGCAAGCTGTCGAAGTCTAGGTGCCGAGTGGCAGAAACGACTGGTATGATGGAGAATGCAACGCAGCGGTTTCAGACAAAAGTCGGACCTGAGCAAATTACCTGAGAGAGAACCTGGCCAAGTACAGGCGGGCAAAGAACGACATGACCACGATCCTGAGACGTAAAAAGCGCCAGCAGGTGGATCATGACCTTGAAGAGCTATGCTAATGATACGTGAAAGTTCTATGAAAAGATATGAGCCAATCCCGTAAAAGCTATGTCCCATGAGCCGACTTTTGCAAGGATGTGGAAGGTAATCTTATCACGAACGCTGGCGAGATGTTCGACAGGTGAAAGTACCACTTCGATGAACATCTAAATGGCGTCGCAACAAACAGAAGCGGAACTGGAATGGACCTGGGAGTGCCAGCCCAATTAACACATGCAATATCAAGTTATAAACAAGTTATGAATAAATTGCAAGAAAAACATTAAGTTTTTCAATCCACTCGTATTGATGTTGTATACCTATCAGAATTATGGGCTGAAGTTGTATATATCGGCAGGTTTCTGCATAAGATTTCTGCTGAAAACCTGCCGAAGACTACTACTGTCGAAGCCGTCCCCTAATCTCCATAGCAAATTGTTGTTAATACCGATTTATAACATGTTTATAACCAACTTTTTTTTTTCTTGAGATATTACTTCAGACGGCCAACGGAAGCAAATATGACGAAATCAATTGTAAATAGTTTGGTTGTGTAAACTATTGCATTTTCATCAAGTACAGATCAAAAATATTATTATTGATGTACATAAGTTGTATGAACAATTAATTTAAAATGAAATGTACGTTTTATATTAGGGATGATACGGATATCCGCATCCGCATCCGCAAATGCGGAACATCCGCATCCGCAAATGCGGAACATCCGCATGAAAATTGACATCCGCATTCGCATCCGCATCTGCATCATACCATGCGGATATTGAAAAAAAAATCGCTTCATAAAATTTTGTAGAAAAATTTTCCTTGAAGTATTTACTGCTCGCTTAAATAACTTTTGCACTGGGAAGGGACATGGTCATGTGAAAAAAGGGATATAAAACAAAAAGGATGCTACTTCGGAGCAGTAGATGACCGTGTATCAGCCCTCGACCTCCACGAAAATCAGCGGAAGACTGGGAGGCTGAAGAACAACAAAGCCACCGGCCAAGATGATCTGCCGGGTGAGCTCCACAAACATGATAAAGAAACACTTGCTAGAAGAGCACTGCATTTGGTCATTTCCAAGATCTAGGGAGAGGACAAACTGCCGGAAGAGTGGATGGAGGAAGCGTCTGCCCCATCTATAAGAAGGGCGACAAGCTGGAGTGCTGCATCTATCGTGGCATAATGCTCATCAACGCTGCTTATAAAATACTCTCCCTAGTTCCAATGTCTAACACCTCTAACCAGGAGGTTCGCGGGGCAGTACCAGGCAGGTTCCATGGGAGCCCGCGCAGCCACGGACCAGATATTTTCAATCCTACAAAAATTGGAAAAATGCCGTGAGTACAACGTGCCACACATTTTTATCGACTTCAAGGCAGCCTATGATACAGTTGACCAAGAACAACTATGACAGATCATGCACGAGAATGAGGATAATTTCCCGGATAGACTGACGCGGCTGATCAAGGCTACTATGAATCGTGATGTGTTACGTGCATGTTTCGGGGATACTCTCTAGTCCTAGTCTAGTCTAGTTGACGGTGTTATACGAAGAGTGGGTATCGACACGAGTGGTACGATTTTCACGAAGCGGTTTCTGTTAAGGGCTTCGCTGATGACTTCGACATCATAGCACGAAACTTTACGACGGTGGAAGAAACCTACACCAGACTAAAAGCGGAAGCTAAGCGTATTGGACTGCTGTTCAATGCGTCATAAAAACAAAGTGTATGAAGGGAAGAGGCTCAAAGGAGAGCCCATCCACTCCTGATCATGGTAGACGACGATGAGCTTGAGGTGGTAGACGAGTTTGTGTACTTAGGATCGCTGGTGACCGCTGACAACTTCACCAGCAAGGAGATCCGGAGACGCATTCAGGCGGGAAATCGTGCCTCCTTTGGACTTCGTAGGAAACTGAGATTCAATCGAGTGCGCCGCCGTACGAAATTGAAGCTGTACAAAATACTAGTTAGACCGGTGGTCTTCTATGGGCTAGAGACGACAACACTGCTTTTAGAGGACCTTAACGCCCTTGAAGTTTTCGAACGGAAGGTGTTGCGAGCCATCTACAGTGGAGTACCTACAGACTGAAGATGGAGAATGGCGTAGACATATGAACCATGAACTGCACGCGCTGCTAAGAACATCTGGTTAAAGTCAACAGATTTAAACAGTTATCTAAATGGGCATAATGCACACATGGGAATTCTATTCTGTCACTATGAAGTTTTAATCTTGATGGTTCACGGTTGTGGATACAATTCTGCATGGCAACTGTTAAAATGAGAAAGGTGGTTAGAAATGGGAAGACATTCGTAATAAATCTCCCAGATTTAGAAAATATACCCTTTAAAAAGAAGTACAATGTACCACGCGGCGGAAACAAAAAATTGACAATAATTTTCCGTTGTAATCATTGAAAAGTTGGTATTTTTACTGTGAGCTTGCAGTTGTTTTTTACCAATATATTTTGTTGATCGCCGACAAAAGTTTTACCATGAAATTATTGACAGTGACCTCTAAACGAAAAGTGTTGACAAATGTGCTGTTATGATACATAATGTCCTGTTATGATACATAATGTAAAAGCAATATTTTTTTTTAATTTCGGGTAATGATATTTATGTTGATGTATTTACAGTAACAAACATAATAAAATTTTGGTATAACTATGTACAATAACAGAAATTTTAAAGATTTTTCCAAGAGTTTTCTTCGGTTTAGCTCGTCAAATGAAAATACTATACCTTTTAACCTTTTTACTAGAAAGACGGCTCTCGAGGATCATTTTCGGCCGCAATAACAAAAAAAAAAAAACGGTTCTCATCATGACCACTACATATGACTGTAAAGATTGATGAGTAATAATTTAATTTAATAGTCCTACGTCAATCATGCGGTCATGGTGTGGTCCATCCTCTACTTTTCGAAAGTATTTAGCAAAAACCATTCAAGACTTTCTACAAAGAATGTTCTTTACGTGGATTTCGGAAGTTGGGCGGTTTTCACGCGCTACGCATCCCTCGCGAGAGATTTTTATGGCTTTTATCCAAAGAATAGTTTTGGATGCGCTTGAAATTATTTCTCTCAAACAAGTGTTCCGATTGTAATGAAATTCTGCATACTTCTTCAGTTTAACACAACATGGAAGTTGAGTAAATGCAGGTTGGTTTAACATGTGAAAATGAAGTTACACGTCAAGCGCAAAAAAATATTTCAATGCGAGCTATATACAATACGTTTGGTTTTAGAATCTATACATATAAAAATGCAGCTCTGTCTGTCTGTCTGATTCATATAGGCTTGGAAACTACTGAACCGATGCGTGAAATTTTGTATATAGGGGTTTTAGGGGCCGGGAAAGGTAACTAAGATAGTTCGCGACCCCTCCCTCTTCTGGAAGGGAGGGGTCCCATCATGGGCGCAACTAAGGAAAATTTCTAGGGGGGCTAGTTTTCATGTATGTCACTTAAAAAGAGAAAAAAGAGTTTGAATATGCTTATTTAATAACGCTTAAAATAGTATCGTAAAAGCAGAAAAAAATCACTTCGGGTTAGAATCTCCGAAGATGTACTGAATATCTTGAACACATCGTCAACGCCAAGCTCTTTCAGCAACAATGATTCGATATTGAGGAGAGCTAGATTTGGTAAACGGCTGGGCAGTGCTTTTTAACAGTTCACCCGTACTAGTTAGAAGAAAATAGACCCCAGTGTGGTTCAAGGCATATTGCCCTATTCCTACCTCCACGTGGTACCAACTGGGATACGAGCAACCAAGGAAAAACCGGTGAACCGGTGGGGTAGTTGTTCTCCTAGAGAGCAGCTTGTCTGCGCGTCTACCCCACAGGCTAGGGGCGGCTCAAACAGCGACTGATCCGGACCGGATGGTTGAACTATGAAATGCGGTGTCTCGCCAGCTACATCCATGGCGGCAGCTCCGTCGCGAGACTAGGTATCGCAGCCCTAGTGAGGCAGCATACTAAAATAAACATACTACGGAGAATCAAGAATTCAAAACGTACCGGAACAATCGGCAATGACCCAGCCGACGAAATAAGGACGACGATTAGAAGCTCAGTACATGTAACAGTAGATCGCTTAACGACCCGGATGTAGACCGAATTCTGCTGGATCAGCTAGAACCCCGCCACTTCGACATCGTCGCGCTCCAGGAGCTTTGCCTGAAAGGAGAGAAGGTACGGTGGATTTGACGCCGCAAGGCACAGTACCACCAAAGCGGCAGGCAATCAGCGACAGGTTGTGTTTGTTGAGAATTAAGAGCCGGTTCCACAACTACACTATTCCCGATGTGCACTGCCCTCACGAAGGAAGACCTGATGCAGGGAAAGAAGCGTTCTACGCACAGCTGGAGAAACTCTACGATAGCTGCTCGCGTAGAGATATCAAGATCGTCGTTGGGGACATGAACGGAAGGATAGCCTTATATAAGCCGGTTATCGGCCCGCACAGCCAAAGTCACTTCTTTCCCGACCAACGTACAGCAAAACAAATTGACCACGTTCTCAACGACGGCCCGTTCTTCTCAGACATTACAAACGTACGCACCAATCACGGTGATGATCGGACATGACCACTTCGATACAAAAAACTACAAAACCCTGATAACCGGTAGTCCTCTATGGAAGACCTTTTGATATTTTCGAACAGAAGGTGCCTATCGGCGAACAGAAGGTGACTATCTACGGAGGAGCACAAGCGGACGACGGATAATGGCTACAGCGCATGAACCATGAGTTACAATCGCTGCTTGGAGAGAACCCCATTGCACACCTGGCGAAAGACAATAGGTTGCGGTGGGCCGGTCACATCTTAAGAATGCCGGACGACAACCATGTGAAATCACTTCTTTTCAGCAACCCTACCGGCACAAGAAATTAAGGGGCGCAGCGTGCTTGATGGCTCGACCAGATCGAAAGAGACTTGCGAGTGATGAGACGTCTGGGGAACTGGTGAAACACAGCCCAAAACCGAGTAAACTGGCGACTTCTTGATACAGCACGAGTTACTACAGCTCTCGTCTGACTGGTAAAGTGAGTAAGAGAGCAAGGGTTGAGAATCGATCCTGGGTGCAGAACTAGTTCTTAGCCAATGAATGACGACATCTCAATTTGTGTTGATTTTGATGCTCTGATAAGTAGTATGGAATGTATATATATATTGAATACAATCATTCTCTGGGAAATTCTAGGGGGGGCCAAACACGTTCACGCCCCCCCTAGCCCCCCGTAGTTGCACCCATGGGTCCCATACAAATGAAACACAAATTTCTGCACATCTCGAGAACTAACCAAGTAAATGGAACCAAATTTGGCATGTGGATGTTCTTAGGGGCAACAAATATGTCCATATTAGTCTGACACCTTCCCTCTTTTGGAAGGGAAGGATTCTATACAAATTAAACACAAATTTCTGCGCATCTCGAAAACTAATCAAGTAAATAGAACCAAATTTGGCATGTGAATGTTTTTAGGGGTAACTAATGTGTTTTTCGACACCCCTCCTTCTTCTGGAAAGAAGGGGTTCTATACAAATCAAACACAAATTTCTACACATCTCGAGAAATAATGAAGTAAATTGAACAAAATTTGAAAAACAGCGGAAAGTGACCAAATTGCACCCAATATGGGTATTTTCGGAATCGTAATGATGCCCTGAAGTCACAAATCGACCCAACATGTAGAATTGTATGATGGCAACTGCCGGTTTCTGGAAAACAGCTAAAAATGGCCGATTTCTACCCATTAGGAACCAGAGTGATACACAGGAGATAAAATCGACTACATACACCATTTTGAATCCTAAGATGGCCACTTCCGGTTTCTGGAAAACAGCCGAAAATGACCAAATACCAATGGGTATTTCTTAAACCAGAATCTGGCTTAGAGGCCAGAAATTGTCGCCAAATACCATTTTGAAATCCAAAATGGCGACCAAGCAACGGCACTGGACACCATTTTGAATTCAATGATGACCATTTCCAGTTTCTGAAAAACGACCAAATTAACTGAATACTACCCCAATGGATAATTCCGGAATCAGATTGATGCCGGAAAAACAGCTGAAAATGACCGAATACCGCTTAATATGGATAATTCAGAATAGAAGTGATGTACAGAAGCCAAAAGTCAAGCAAGTTGCCATTCAGATAAAACCAATCATTTCAAACAATTTGTCTTTTGGCATTGAACATATCTTATGGCCGATTCGTCGTGCATCGCAAGGAAGCAATGAGTTTGGAATTTTTAAAATTATTTAATTGAAGACAAAAATGGGCGGGACGAAGTTTGCCTGGTCAGCTAGTATTAGATAAAATTATCGCATCTACCGCGAAAACACGCATATAAACGTTTTTTTACAATTAGTTTTGCAATATTATCAAAACATTTTATTATGTCAATATGCATTATAAATATATATTGAAAATTGCATATGAACAAAGGTAAAAGTAGAAGGTTGGATCTTAAATACGACCGCATTATTGGTATGTCAGTAGTTTGAAATTAAATTCGAAAAATTTAATAGTCTTGAAAAAGACGGTTTATCTGTAGATTTAACAGCAGCATCGTTGAGAGCTCCACAGGCTGTTGCAGAAAGTATTAATGATACAACATAAAACATCTGAGATGTTGTTTTTTTTTGCAGACACTTTTCATATATTGCATAAAACGTCATTACGTTACTCAGCAAACCTAACAGAATGACATAAGTTGAAAGAAAACGGAGTAAACTACTTTACTGGTGTATAACCTATTTAGTTAATAAGCTATAAAAATTTTGTAACTATATTCTTGAATTTTCTGAAAATCTTATTATTCATTTCAGAATGCTTGGCCATCGTTCGTTTCATTAAATGATAAGAATAATTCATTTACTTTTGAATGAACTTAGAATAAACATTCTTAAAATGCTTCACCTTTCAGTAAATTTGCGTGTAAAGCTCTCCTACTGCGTTTGATGTCCAATATTTACTATAACTTTATCTCGCTCCAACAGATCACGTCGCGAATGTCCCATAGAACAATCCACCGGGGAAGATATGGAGCAATGATGATGATGCCTTCAACAACCCTTTTGAAAGTTCATCATAATGCAGCAATCCGTGGCAGAAAGTGCATTTTACAACTCCACACCAACCGGGGGAAGAACCGGGCGAGAAATAAAGCAAAAAAAAAAATCCCAGCTACAAATCTGAATCACTGTGGCACTTCTATTGTGCAAAATCTGGCCGAAACTTTCGTGCTAACACTGGCCATTCATTGGAGCATGTTGGAGGACTACCGGATAGGTGCAACGCGGAATCAAGTGGGTGGTTTAAAAATACATTCATAAATTTTTCAACCATCATTCGGCTAGTGGGATCCCGGATCCACGGTTTTAGTACAGCACGGGAAGGTAGCTGGCGAGAACCGGCCAAGAGTGAGCGTAGAGAAAAGTTAAAATTGTAATATTTTATTCAGCAAAAGCCACACAATTCTCGAAATTCTTTTCGCTTCGTTTTCTCTGCCATCATTGCCCGTCGCTGCGTTGGTACTAGGACTCTTCCCGGAGCTGTTTTCGATGGGGTACTATGTGTGTGGCAGCTGCCGGTCCTCGGTGTAGGCAGAGCAGCTCGCGGGGAGTGAAAGCCGCAGCAGTTTCATTCTGTACAAAACACTTGGACATACTTGTATTTTTACTTTTTAATATTCTTTTGCTCTCCATTATAATTTCTCTTGCAACTTTACATTTTTCGCAGACAGGATTTGACTTTTCATTCACTTGCAGTTGTGTAAAGCGAGAGTTAGTAAATCGTTACGGTTTTGTCGTGTGGATTTGTCAGCCCTAGCAGCTGGCATGGGATGTCTTGCCGGCAAATAAAGAATGCTGTCGCGATTATCTCACTTGTTACTGTATGTCAGAAAAGTCAAAACAGTGATTGTTCTTGAATAAAAATCTTTTTTTTCTCGTTTTAACTGACAGATACTACCCCAACTCGAGTAAAGAACCACAATTCCTTATCTGGTTGCAGTAGTGGAAGCTTCACTCTTATTAGCGTTATTAGCGTAGTTTTTTGCTCTGTTCATCATAATCACACTGTGACTGTTTTCCACCCGGTACGAGATAATACCCATGAGCATACAAGCTGTACAACGCGGAACCATTCGAAGGGAAAAATACGCTTGAAAAAGCATCAATGAACAGACAGGCACAGGACTACTCAAAAGGAGTCGAAGGAAAGGCACCGAGTGGGCCAACTATAGCTTCTGCTGAATATCCCTCAGCCGTGAAGACAAGTTTTCCTATGGTCGGAGCAGCGAACCAGCCAGGCATTCTTATACTTAGTCTGCACACAATTCGTTAATAATTTCGCTCTAGTCAGCGTTATTATTACGGCGGATCGAAACTGGGTTGGGTTGATTGCGTACAGCCATGGGCGGCCAGTGCCGCGAAATAGCGGAGAATGACGTGAAATTTAAAGAACGGAAATGAAACGCTAGAAATGGGTTTAAGTTTCCGGCGAAGACAATTTCTTCCACTTACTCACTAAAGCCGCGTTATTGATTGACAGTTTTGGTCGCGGGAAGAATTGTGTTTCAAGTTCATTCCTTATTAAGGCGGCGAAAATTATACACAACTTTGCTCAATACGATAGGATAAAGTTTCGTAAACAGTCACTTTCGAATGGGGCCACGGCGATAATGGGGTTATCAGGACGGGCAGTCGATTGTTTGTAAAAGTCGCTGATGATATAATCAACATCGATTTTACAGCGGCGGAATAGTTGGTGAAACTGGGTGGACACTAGGGTGATGGTGGCTTGCTTGTGAATTAAGGAAATTCTAGGGAAAAATTTTAACAGGATTTGTTGTGGTTAGTGAGTATGGTATGCTTATTTGAAATCTGACATTTTGTAAAGCGATTGTGAATAACAAAAAAAAATATATCGTTACCAGGTGCTTTCATATTTTCGATATTTTCAATAATTGATTTAATTTCAATTAAATTAGGTTCAATTACTTCCGAAGGCTAAAATTCCTGGGTCAAAATTAAATTACATTGACGAGTGACTCCATTTTATTGAACTCACAAAATTTAGCTTCGAATTATGAGCACCTTGAAACTGCTGAGCAAGTCTTTGAGCTTTTTGTTCGTTGGTTACAAGAAAATGATCACCATTTTTAATTACTGGCTTTGAAGGTTTCCTTAGAATCAATATGGTTTAAAATTTTCAACTTTGGTCTAAAAATTTTGATTTCTCAGAAGAGCAAATCTATGATTATTCTCATTCTGTAAATCTTAAAAAGTAATGTTATAAACGGGGTCATTGAGGTTGATATTGTCGTCTACGAATATTTTTCAAACGAATTAGAAGTTTAAGAATTTCGTTGAAGATTGGAGAGTCAAATTTCTCTTGAGCCTTTAAAACAGAATAATTTTTGCACATATCAGTGCTCCCAAAGTAGAAGCAATATTTACTTCAGTTTGCAAAATTTACACATTATTGAAATTGTTCTCAATATGAGTTTTGTATTTTTCCCATTTAGCCGTGTAATAATTAAAAACAGAGCTCATAGGACTTAAAATTGATTCATGTGATATAGAAAACAGTTATTTGTAGATGGACAGAATCAAATTTTGGGCTATATAAGAGTCTGTTTTTCGCTTAAACAAATATAATATCAAATATCAATATGCTGCAACTCCTGCTATCTGCTTCCATTCGACAGGAACAAAATTTATCTCACAGCCGCACAGGTGCAATATGCAACACGCAGCAGTCTAATAAACAGTTGCGTGGCTTAGACTGCTGCACCTTTTGCTTTCGATTGTCTTCTTTGCAAGTCGTAATGCGATACGTATTATTTTGTTAAGGGGTTGAGAGCTCAATCGGTCCAGTTGCTAATATGAAATGAGACCTATATTTCGTATATTCGTATTTCATACGGAATAAAATCTCTCTCTTGCTAAATTAGGCAAATGACATAAATTGATAAAAAAAAGCGAAACACTTACAACATAAGTCTAGAATTGACATCACGGAGCGAGATGATATTATGGTTAAAATTCACCGACAAATGGATATTTTAACTATAACCATAACGGATATTATGCCAATGCGATCATTGTAGTGATCTGACCATGACGCATTTATGCGATAACTGATAGAAATTTGAAATTGAAATTAAATTGCATTATTAACTGTGTTCAAAATCCGCTACAGATATACTGTGCATGAAAGACGGTATATACAAAACTAATCACATTTTAAACAAAAACTCGGCGGATTCTTCTGAAAACGTTAAATTTGTTCCAGAAAATACATTACATCAGATCAATCGAAATTGTCCATTTTCAATAATATAGTTGCTTGTCATATAAGGCTTTACAATTTTTAAGGTTTGATTATGCGATAACCTAATTTTTATGCAGATAATAAAAACTGTTCGGGTGTTATTACTAAAGAAAAAGATAATTCAATACGTTTTGAGACATGAAAATAACGTCAAATTCATATCTGTTTCAATATTCGAAGGTGTAAAGTAATTTAAGAGAAAAAATTAACTCTTCAATTAGGTATTTATTTCATCCTGAGAAGGACAATTTGCTGTTTAATTTAATATCGGATAAGATGCCGATCAAACCTTTGCTTTATCACTGACAATGCGGATAAGGTATTCCTTGTGATAGATAACACAGTAAAAAGCTGTTACACTCAAAACTAGACGGTTCATGTATTTTGAACGCTAGCTTGCCAGAACGTTGGTGTGTTGTCGAAATGAAGCAACTTTTTGCCTTTCTCCTAGAAAGGTATAGCAATCACTGCAAAAACTAAAGGTATAAAAGTGCTCAAAAGAGCCGAATGTCGTATATCACTCGACTCAGTTCGACGAGCTGAGCATTTTCTGTATGTGTGTGTGTAACGCTCTGCCAATCTCACTCGATTTTCTCAGAGATGGCTGGATCGGTTTCAATGAAATTAATTGCAAATGAAAGGTCTAGTTGCCCCATAAGACCCTATTGAATTTTATTGTAGTCCGATTTCTAGCTTAGAGGTTATGTATCAAAATGTAAAAATCACGAAACATCAATATCTCAGAAACTATACAACCGATTTGAACAAAATTAATTTCTAATGAATGGGCTAACAAAAAACCCTTGACTTTTGAATATTATGAAGATTGAACTTGTGGTTTAGAAGTTATAGAAAGAAACGTGTTCTGGAGACTATTTAATCTCACTCATGTTTCTCAGAGATGACCGGACCGATTTTCATAAAATCAGTGTTATATGGGAGGTCTTGTTGCCCCATAAGACCCTATTGATTTTTTTGCAAACGGATTATTACTTGCCTGTTATGTTTAAAAATGTGAAATCCAGCTATGAAAAGAAACATATTCCGAAGACTACATAAACTCACTTACTTTTCTCGGAGATGGTTAAACCGATTTCTTAAAAATTAGTGCCAAATGAAAGGTCTAGCTGCCTCATAACACGCTATTGAATTTTACTGTAATCGGACTGTAACTTCGTCTGTAATGTATCGAAATGTAAAAATCACGACACTTTATTATCTTAGAAACTACACAATCGATTTGAACAATATTGATATCAGAAGAACGGGCTAGTCAAGGATTAACTGATGTATTGTGATTGAACACATGGTTTTAAAATTTGGCTGACCTATACTTTCCCTCTTCATTTGATTATAATCGAACTTAAGCAACCGTTATGTATTAGATTGTTAAAACAACGAAATATTAACTCAAGTATTACACGACTTATTTGAACATAACTTGTGTCATTAAGAGTCATTTCTTTTATTTCGCTATTTTTTAAGCACTAACATTACATCAAATTTCATATTTTATACTCCAATTACAACATGAATATTTTAGAACCCAAAGAGTGAATGTACCTTTATTGGATTTAAGCATTCATGTAAATTTAATTTACAAATAATAAGTTTGATAGAGGAAGGCTGAGTCTGACCGGTAGGTGGAGTAATTTAGGTTTCATTGGATGCATTCACTACTACCGGCTATCGCACAGACACAGCATTTCACTAAACGAAGTGCCGCTGTATCAACTGGTCCTGCTACTTTCGATACTGAGACCCGCTGCAATTGAGCTGCGCTATCCGTTGCCATGCCACAGCTATGGACGCTATCCGCTGCTATTGGTATCCGCTGCACTGCTGCTGATGCTGCTGCTAAGGGAGGACTGCTGTTGTCGCTGTCTAGAACTATTATGAGCGGCTTCGACTGAAACAGGTTCTTATATAGGCCAAATAGCGAATTTCAAATTGCAAGGTCTATGATTCTGTCGACCGTGCTTGGGAAGCAATCATATAACGACCAGTCAGAGGTCGAATTTTTCGTTTTGACAAGGCTTGACACTTTTCAATAGTACAATAATTTGAACAATGAAATTACAATTTTCTACATTTGGGAAGAATCTTAGAAGATTTTCCAATCTATTGCTGCAAGAACGAAGGAAATCCACCGAAAACTAACCAATTTATTAGCATTTAAAATTGGACATATTTTTAATTTTTTTCGATTTTCATTTTACTTTCCTATGTAGCAGAGTATGTAGCCGAACTTCCTGAGAGACATAGTTCTACGTCAAAAATTACAAAAAAAAACAAAAAGAAAACATATTGGGCAGAAGGTTCAACTGGAGAAAATATTGTTTTTCTAATTAACCGCTAATTAGGTTGACGTAAATATTATGATTCCAACTAAACAGTTTTTATTCATTTATTTGTTTATTACAAGGTTCATGAAATTCGTTCAGTTAAAACCCCTACCAAACAGAGTTCTAGTGCCCGGTCAATGGATGCACTGACTGCTGAAAATAAAATACAGTATCTTATTATACTATCAATGACTTGTTGTTGAATCACTTTTCCCTCTATTTCTCATTAAACCAGTACATTATCAACAAAGTTTATGGTCATTCACAGCAATTTTGCTATCGCTCCTGGGGCAGGCAACATTCGCGGGAAATTTTTCACTGAAGACATGAACATACACCTACATTATAATCTTTAATTAAAAAATACTTATCTCCATCGTCACATCGTAGCCTCGGCAATTTGAGGTTAATAGAATTGATAGCAGGAAGCCTGCCAAATATCAGCCCAACGTTCACCATAATCTTGCCTGCCATAGTCATGCCTGGGTCACAGTACTACACACTTCTCCTGGTGGAAAAATGAGAATCGCACGTTTTTCCCGCTGTATCTAAGCAACTACGAGGCGCCTCCACCCAGGTGCTTATTTCCATTCTGCTCGTTCTCTTACTTTTTATTAGTGAGTACTTTCCACGCCTGAATATAGTGGAAAACTGCTGTCTAAGGTACTGCAGGACACGTGCGCCACCGCGAGAATATACTCCTGGTACCATGGTGTTCAACTCCGTCCCCTCGCCGGTGGTCCAACATTCGTGGACATTGCCTTTACTTGTGAGATGGGAGAAGATACGTGTGTACATAAGATATTTTATTATAGATAACACGTGGCTCCGTTTAAGTTTGCCGGTACGACTTTGTTGAATGTCACCGCGGTCGCCGTCGTCAGCATACACTGTAAGAGAGGGGAAACGACCTGTGAAGCAGTTCTTTCGGTATGGGATGGCAAGCAAATAACCCCGAAAACGCTTTCTCAATGTCAGATCGTGACAAGATGGTGATTATTAAAGCTGACCCAATTTGGACTGCCCCCTGCACAGTCCCAGACGCTGGCACAGAGTTCATCCATCGGGAAAAGTTTCACTCTTTATTCGGGTAGATTTGCAAGACATAAAATGTGTAATGCTGTGGCAGGTGCCCTGGGGGAATACTGCAGCGTTTCAGGTAAACGACCGTCTCGACATGTTACAACGTAATTTAAAACTTGTAAACTTTCCCGCCCATCGCACGTAAGCGGCATTGAAGGTTCATAGCAATTGCTAGCCGAAACTAGTGGAATGCCGAAATCCTCGTGCCGCAAACCCGGCGGTTCTTATAACCTAACTCAATTAAGCAGTGTGGCGTGATTAATAGCAATAAATTTGTCTCAGCCTGTTTATGGCAAGACGGTACCCATACAACTAATTTGCATTGTGTTGATAGTATGACTAGGCATGCATATGTTGAAGAAAGCCCAGGCAAAAAAAAATGACATTTAGTTTGTGTTATATTCGATAAAGCCAAATATTATTTCGAAATCCCAATTCTTTTTGGTTCCCACGGTTTTTTGGGAACTAACCTAATCCATCTCATTGAATACAAAATTTTTGAATGTTTAATTTGGAACAAGGAAAATATTTTCAGTAAACTAATACATTCTTATTTTCCCATTTTTATGTGCCGGAAAGGTGTTAGACATAAAAACAACATGAGCTGTCACATGTCATTTTCTTTTTTAGCTTCACATTGACGTTTTTTAAACGTGATAAGAGTTTCATTTTTTCCATTATTTTTCCATTCGCGGACAGAATAAACTGGTGGATAGAAGATGAAAGTTGTAGAAGAAATCTAAAGTTTTTTAGCTAACAGTAGTTTTTAAATTATAGAATCAAAAATATACAAAATTAAGAATAACATTAATAATTCAGAAATTGCAAGTGAAATCGTTCTGCTGACGTCTGAAAAGAAAATTTTTGATTACGATGAAACTTTGTATATACTTATATGTTTTTGGCTGGAGAACAAATGACATATTTAATTATTCTGCGTTAAGACTTATTTTCGAACATGGCGTATATGTTTTAGCTGGTTAGATCTTTAGCAAATATCCTTAAAGCTATGAACGAGTTCTAGAAAATTGATCTCTTGACTTGGAAAAACTCACACTGAATAAACACACTTTTTCAATAGCTTTGACACTTAATATTTGACACTTTATTTGCAAAAAATAGTGTTTTTCTGATTTTTTAAATTATAACCATACAAATTTTTTACAAACTGACAAATCCTATCATATTACTTTCAAATATATTTTCCAATAGGGCCTTCGAAAAAGGTATGGAAAAGCTACATCGTTGGGCTGGCTAACGTGTTCATTTTATAATCATTCTACTTTAGCTAAACATACGAAAGCAATTTGATAGCGCTATTGTTTGGTTTTAGTTCAGTTACTTCAGTGCACATTGTAAAAACCCCATTCTATTCCGATTCCATTTCCGCTAGAGGGGAATTTTCTCATAGTTTTGATTAATTAGACTACGGCGGAAAGAAAATACCGGTTTTAATTTGCAACTTGGTTTCAGCGGAGTTGCTCACAATCGGCAACAATGGGAGCTGAACAACAACAAAAAGTATCCTGCTCTAGCAGGGATCGCAAACAACAGCGGAAAGTTTTCTTCGTTTTCATCATCTTCGCCATCTAGAAAGCTTCTCTTGGCTTTACCTTCTGTGTACAAGATCATATATTGTGGCGGTGCTGCTTTCGGTGTGTGAGCAGTTTTCCGCATTTGTTGGTTGAGCAACGACGAGTGCAGGAGCGACGAGGCAACGAATTTGCGGGAAAAATACTATTTTTTACAAGACGGAATGGAAAAGTTTTCTCCATACACAAACGCACAACGAATGAAATCAGAACGGATTTTACGTAAAGACCAAACTCGTTTCCATCGTTGCCGCCACTAGCGCTTCTACTCAGAAAGTAGTTCCGTCTCTACTTTTCCTTCGTACTACAACTGTCATCCGAACATCGCGTACATCATTGCCGTCGAGCTTTCCACGGTTTCAGGCAGACGGAGAAAGTTTTACACACCCACACTGGTAGATTTCCGCACACGCGAGTTCTCGTAGACCGTTTCTTACTATCTCTTATGCTTGTGTCAGGGGGTCCTAAATTAGTTTTCTATAATTTTTTTTTTCAAAAATTAAATCTTTTCGGTATTTTCCTTTATCGAATTTGACGAATTAAAAATAAAATATTTCAGCGTTGTTCGCAAGAATCAGATACACTCTTTGCAACTGTGAAGCACCTCTACATTCCCATCTTAGTTGCACCACCCATCGGTTAGTCCTTGCGAAGTGAGAAGGGTTGTTGGGCGGCGGAAGGTTCCTTATCTCGCAATACATGTGTCATAGCAATACAGCAACTCACGTTGGCGAATCACTCCCTCTCTTCATCCCGTTTTCCATTCTATGTACATTTTGCACATACATTTTGCTATACTGTTTCTTGGTCTATTTTTTCGCCATCCGAAGTTGCCACGCGATTTTGCGAAATAAAACAGCAAATGCGAAAATGCGCACATTTGATTCGCATTTTTCCCATTCGTGCGCCACCGTGACGGGTTGGGCTAGGAGGAAAAAGTTTTATATATTCTTGTCACAATCGGGGAATGGGTACATAAAAAAAGAAAAATGGCACACATTCCCACCCCGCCAGTGCAGGGCCGTGTGGCGGCAATCGTTAGTATCCCGTTCGGTGCCAGACTGGGTGTGTTTCCGTCACATGGCAGGCGCCAATACGTGTGAGCCGAGTGCTGGCGGAACGGTTGACGATTTTCTAGGGCTTTCATCGTGGTGCTCATTTTGCTTCGCTGAAACCGGGGGACCAATCCTGACGGGTGGCGTATCATACACGGCAAACCAGTGGCAACGAGCTGCTCCCGGGGGCTAGGACGCAAAATCGTGATACACATGCGAGGGCTTTTTTTCTGTTCAGTGTAGGGTTATGAAATATATTATACTTATCGCTTTTCTGCTGGCTTGACGGTGGTACACTGTGACGTTATATACGATGATTGGAACATTTTTGGGACCGGATTGGTGGCTTCCAGTGTTTGAATATATACAAGCATACGGAAAAATCGTTGCTCTGCTGAGCAAGGTTTCATGAAAATCCATTTTGTTTTTGACCAATGTTAATATATGCTGTGTTTATATCTATAATGTTTTTAGCGAGTTTAAAATAAGATTTGCCCGCACTCGATTCTTTTTTAAGTACAGTCATACCTCGATATAAGGCAACTTTATTTTTATTTTCGTTACGTTATATCGAGTTACGTTATATCGAAGCAAAAAAAAAAAAAAAAATTTTTTTTTAATCTATGCAAGAATGTTAATGGTTGCTCAAACATGCGCGAAAACCTATTCCCCATAACCTATCAGTTTTTTTAAACCTTTCTTATGCCCGTTTAGAAATAATTTCAGAAGCAAAATTTTTTTTTCAATTGATACAAGAGGTTACTCAAAGATGCGTGAAAACCTATTCACCATCACCTATCAGTTTTTTAAACCTTTCTTATGCCCATTTAAAGAAAATTTCAACAAGCAGAATTTTTTTTTAAATTGATGCAAGACTGTGAATTGTTACTGAAGGATGCTTGGAAACCTATTTCCCATCACCTATTAGTTATTTTAAACCTTATGCCCATTTTGGACAATTTTCGCATTGATTTCATTGGTTTCAAAACTTATTTTATATATTTTTGAAGCAATTTATGACCCAAAAACAGTTGCTGTATCACTTATTTTCGTTTTCAATTTTAAAAAGTTACGTTATATCGAGGTAAAAGTTACGTTGTATCGAGTTACGTTATATCGAGGTTGCCTTATATCGAGGTATGACTGTATACTGATAATTATGCACATATTTTTCTGTTTTTTTTTATCAGTTCTGCGACCTCAACTCAGAAGCAGGCTTGTCATTTCTTTTCAGAGAATCACTGGTTAGTAGGAGAATATCTTGAGAGTACACTGGCGGGTAAAACGACGCACTTGCTTGAAGAGAGCAGCGAATCTTGTATCTGACTAGCTTGCATCAAAACATCGCGATGGAATCTGAAATATCTCTCCAGAGAGATAATAAACTGGTGTGATCGTTCTCGCACGAAAGGACAATACACTAAGGTCTTTTTACGCGGAGGATGCGTTCCTTATTTGTATGAGACTGCGTAAAAAACTTTTTGAAGTTGAAAATATAACGAAATAAACAGTCCTCGTTTGAATATGCTAGTGGTCAATCTGGGGACCAAAACACAATATTTGAAGTTTTTAAAATTGTGAATGTTTGTAAACACTGATATATGATTACTGTTGGCCTAAAACGGAAAACGTGATTGAAATGAGGTCGTGCCGTTTTTGAGTAATGAAAAAAAAAAAGCATTCCGCGTAAAAAAAGACCTTACTGTACGCTCAATAACTACACAACCGAGATCACTGCAGTGCTTCTACTGTGTGCCTTCAAGGCAAATATAAAATGAGTGGAAAATGTAGGTAAGAGAGTATATTGCGTTGTTTTCATTGTATCTCCAAACTAAAAAAAAATAAATAAATAAATTCCACCGCCCGTCACACATGTTTGTTCCTCGAATGCTATCGAATTTATTTCAGCAGTTAACACCGCGGAGTACTTTTGTGTAGTCTCAGTAGAGTGATTCACCACTATTGTTTCTTGAGCGGCAGAAACACAGCACAAAACAGAATAAAGAAGTTTGGTGCAATATATTGGTATAAGCAGCGCTCATTCTGGGTAAGAAGTGCATGGTGAATATTCACTCTGCTTTTTTACTCACGTATTAAGGAGAATAACGATCCTGTCCGGTAGTAATTGAAAGTCATAGCATGTTATCAAATCTTCAATTTTTTCTCTAGCATTCGATATATAGGGTAGGGAACATATTCTAAGCAGCTTTAGGAACCGCCTGTGTATTCAGACGAAATACTCGAAATGTGTTGGGTGAAACTAAACAGTAGTATACCAATCTCTATCGTTTTCTCTATCAGAACTTGTTTCCAGATTGTAAAACTAAGTTAGCAAACTTTAACAATCATCAATCAAAGTTACCAATCGAGGGACACTATTCCAATCACCCCAAACCTATTTCAAGCAGTTTCCATCTGTTTTGCAGGCGTTTTTTTTTCAGCACCCAAAGTGGCTCCTGAATGGCTGCAATATAGGTAGATTTGTTTCAATTGCAATTGTTCGCAGATTCTTTGTGAATAATGGTATTTATTATATTCGTAAGACAGCTAGACAATCAAAGTTTTCGTTTCCATCATTGAAATTGTCGATATTGATCAAAATGCAGGAGTTTGAGGCCTGTTTTCTTCGACTGATTAGAATAGGCGCTACTGCTTGAGCCGTTCCCTACCCTACCTAAAATATGTACCATAAATAAATTACGCAAATTTGATTTAATCTGAAAACGAAACAATCTTTCATATAATCATAGACTCAGCGAAAGTTTGTCTGTAAATACGTGTGAGGGCAAATGGTACACTAATGGTAATTATCAATAATTGGCTGTAGATTATCAAAAATAGAACAGCTGAAACAGGCGGTTTATGCCCTCAAATTTTACATGAAGCTATTCTCAGAAAGTAAAGATCACCGATCGAGAATCGGGTACCGCACGAACGATATTAGTTTTCTACTCAAAGACTGTAAAATTTGAAACTAAGAATTATCAATCGATGCCGTCTGTTGCACATAAAAAGTTCATGGTGTAATGAATTAATCTATCTTTCTTCTTTCTATCTGTGTTTGTTGTGTAACTCTTGAATACTTGAATACCGATTTTCACCAAACTGTTTTTCGATTTCGGCTGACGTAATTATATCTGGCGCCATTTTCGAATCCAAGATGGCGACTTTCGTTTTCTAGAAGGCCAAGGAAAGGAAACTAATAAAAATAATTTAATAATCCCTAATATTGCTATTTTCAAAATCTAAAGTATGTTCCGAAACTGAAGTCGGTGTACGACGCCGACTATTTTTAGCGGTGTACCGCTAATTTTAGTCGGTGTACGACGCAAATCTAGAAAGTTGTGAAAAACTGAAGAAAATATTCAAATGCTCTTTACTACTAGTACTTCTAGAACCGGGAAAACGCTTTAAATAAAAATAGTAGTGTCTAAGAGTTGAGCCAGGTTGATTTTCTACATCGGAGTTTCTTCAAAACTTCGAAAGTGGGGATAACTGATCCCGAAATGCATCTCAAATGTTGTTTCTAACGATTACTATTGGCTGTTTAACTATTAGATATTTTAGGAAAATTGTAAAAAAGGAAGTGGCTGATGTTGCATTTTATTTTCAGATTTTCATGCATAGTTTTCTAGAGACGTACTTTAAATGTCTAATCCGCTTGGATCGATCTTTTTTCAGTCTTGATATAATAATAATAATAATTTGAATATATGAAGAAAAAAAATTAATAATTTGATAACAGAGGGTTGAGGAAAGTTGCTTAAACCGATTTATTTATATGTTAAAAATTGATCAATGACGTCGGTCTAGATGGGTAACAGCTTCTGAAATCTATTTTTATAAAAGCGAAAGTGTATTTAAATGAACATATGTAATGTAATCATTACTCCGTAACAGCTAGACCTGTCTCTACTAAACACGGCACAAGTATTTCTTGACATAAGAAAATGGTTTCCAGATGAGTAAACCAAACATTGGCCTCTGATTGGAAAAATGATCTGTTTACATTCTGGTTCAAAGAGTCTCATGCTCTGCCGACCCTGATGGGGCTCACATCAAATCGGGGCTAGCCACAATAGATCAAGTGGAAAATGTACTTCACAGGAAATAAAAAATTGGTTCAAAATTATACACGCAACAGTTGGAATGTGTGTTAGCAGATCATTTATGAGCCAAATTAGCGCATTTACTGATTGAGTTCGGATCCAGTATAACAAATGTGCGCTGGGCATAACGCATTTGATGCTCTAGCGTATTTTGAATGTATTTAGCACCTCCAGATCACCATACTTCAAAAGTTTCAACCGGTGTTGGTATCGTCATGAAGACTTGTACTGGTATGGTTGAAGTAGGGCAGCCAACTACAAACGCTAATGATTTTGGTCATGAATGAATTGATGAAAATATTAACTGATTGTTTCCCTTTCATGAATCCGGTCATTTAAAAACATCATCGAACCAATGACAAACAAAAAGACATTGTGTTTGTTCAAAACATTTATAATTCAACTACGACTCTGGTTCCATTCATATGCATTCCCGTTACTGGCACCAGCGTCAGTAAATGCTGTTGCAACAAGGCTAGCTATTGGCTGTTTCGTTTGCTGACAGTGATTAAGGATGCATCGTTTTTGGTACGTACCGGCTCGCGAAAGTAAGCAGCGGTTTTTTGAGCACCCCAAAACAGATCGTTAGCCCGAAGCCGAAGTTTACCGAAACATCGCGATTTTGTGTGTATGATACATATTCTGATTCCGATCTCTGTACAACTGATGCGTTATGAATTTCACACATTTTTTGTGCGAAATCAGAGCAATCATTGTGCGTTTTGAAAGGACACATTGGATGATTAAAACTTGAACTTCTGCGTGTAGATGCAATAGTAACATAGGAAACAACTCAATAAATCAGATCTCAGTATCTTCTAAGCCACCAGATCAACAAAATCTGATATTGAGTCCTGAGCAAGATCAGGTAGTCAGCAAGTGATTCCCGTTTTCATGACGTGCTTGCAATGTTTTGTGCAGACATTTTTGCTTCTATTGTGTATTAGGAGAAATTAAACGAAAAACACGATTAGTAACAAATAACGATTCATCGCATGCGAATATTCATAAATTCATATTCATAAATAAATTTTAAAGAAATAGCTGGTAATGCCTGTATGCCACGATGATTCTAAATCTGCATCTGCACATTCATTTCCTATGTGAAATTGGCCAATAAATCTCAATATTAACTCCAAAAATATTATATTTTGAATGGTAATCATCTGGTTAGCGTATACCATCAGTACTTAGGTTATTTGCAGGCAAAACATAGAACCCACTGGGGTCGATGGCATTCTGCCCAGCAAATTCGATTAATTATTAACAATTTATGGGCGGCTCACGACAGCGTCTGAGCAGGCGACTAAATTTAGAAACGTGTTGCCTTATTTACTTTACTTTTATTGCGACAGGTCATTGATGACCCACCAACGAATCCAAAAGACGTCTCCACATCACTCGGGGGCTCGATCGGGCGTCCTTATCTATACCAACGATCACGGGGTCTATCACGGAGTCACTTACCTCTGTCGGGCTCTTTGCTGAATACTATCTTTGCTGGTCGCCCATCCGACATTCGTGCTACGTGGCTAGATGGTAGCCTACCGTATTTTATCGTATTTTTTAGCTTGCTGATATCCACATGTTGGTAAACTTGGTGCACCTCGTGGCCCTCGTGCCTGTGCCATACTGTATCCTCCAGTTCACCGCCAGGTATTGAACGCTTGAAGACTCCAAGTGCTCGCCGGTCGGTCTTTTTCATCAACCAGCACTCATACCACTGGGAGAATCTGCGTCAGGTAGGTCACAAATTTCGTACGAACATTTCAGCTAGCTACGTAAACCGTAAAAGGTTCTGTTTGAAGCTGCTATATAAATATTTGTCGATTACTCCATACCGCCATCTATCACAATCTCAGTACCAAGACTCGAAGAACTTCCACGCTGTGTACTCTGTTTTGATAGAGTTTGGTAAGTCCAAAATTTGCTGCTTTCCTCCTAAGAGGCACGAATGCTTCTTTTGACTGCTCTCTTTGGTAGAGTTAATGGTAAGTCCGATTTCCGCTGCTTTCCTCTTAAGGGGTTTTATACCTTTTTGCTCGAGAAAGGCAAAAGCAAAGTTTGGAATTGTTTTGAAGCGTGTAGCACCTTTTTTATTGCATGAAAGTAGTAACTATCTGAAGGTTTGGTTAATCAACACAAAAAAAAAAAAAAACACGTTTGTTTATAAGAAATACCATTTATTAGTGAAATAATGACTGTTTACCCGAAACGCTGTATTTTTTGCAGCGGTTTGCGGCGTTTACGATAGTGATCTACAGATCAACTGAAATCAGAAAACTCATGTTATTTCATTATTTTAAACGTGTGCCGGGTATCTGAACGATCATTTTCATAAGTATTTTGTTTCCAGTGTAAACGGGAACACTATTTCCGAAAAAAACATGGTTTGAGCGTTGAAAATTGCATTAAAAATTTTTGTTTGGCAAAGTTAAGCTTAGTGTATCAAAAAATGATCGTCCAACGACCGGGTAGTTCAATAACGAACATTTAAAAAAAAGATGAGGAAAATCGGCTCAGTAGTTTGAGGAGAAAATGAATGAATTACCCTACTGAAAATCTAGTTCAAGATACCTAATAAACATAAGAATAATTTACATGTGGTTTGGAGCGAGTAGTGAGTCCTTTTAGAAGTTAATTGTAAAATCTCCTATATTAGACCCTCTGTTACCACCGCAAACGGCTAAGTTCCAGAAACTCGTTTTTCGGTCAAATTTTTTTCGGATTAACATCAGATCTTCATGTTTTATGTAGGCTTTTAAGTCATTTGGCATAAAAAAATCTCGATTTTCCCGTTTTCTTGTACACCCCCCATGGTAAATTTTTTAAAGTAAAAAATCACAACTTTGAGCGCTTTGATGTATCCCTAGATCATGTCAGATTGAGCTGAAATTTTGCACAGGTGATTTTTTTGGCCAATAAACAAAATGTACATGGTCGGTTTTCGAAATTCGAAGATGAAGTATTTCCATACAGTCATTGCCACCCTAACGTGCACTGTCCAAACGAAGGTAGGCCTGACGACGAGGAACTGCTCTATGCGCTGTTGGAGGCAACATACAACAGCTTCAAGATCGTAATCGGGGATATGAACGCCCAGGATTGTAGGGAAGTGATCTATAGACCAGCAATAGGAGTTCACAGTTTATACACCGACGCGAATGACAACGGCAAACGATACCATGGAACGGGGTGAAATTGATCAATTTTTATAACAATTTCTAATTAACTAGCTTCATGTACATTTTTTCCGAAATAGTATGGTTTCAAAACAAATACTGGTATGTGCTCCAGTAAACCTCTATGGCTATTGGTGAAATTTCTATCGTCTACTTCATGAAATAAATTCGATAATTCTATAAGGTACTATGAGGTTAATTGGGGTGAAATTGATCACCATTGAAATCCAGACATTCTTTCGGCACTGTGCTTTTTGAAGTAGAATACTTCTCTCAGGAAGTTCGGCTGCATAGGGATGTGAAATGAAAATCTGAAACCGAAAAAAGTGAAAAATATGTCCAATTTCGAATGCTAATAAATCGGTTAGTATCCGATGGATTTCCTTCGTTCTTGCAGCAATAGATTGGAAAATCTTCTAAGATTCTTCCCAAAATAAGATAATTGTAATTTTATTATTCACACTTTTGTACTATTGAGAATAGTCAAGCCTTGTCAAAACGAAAAATTCGACCTCTGATTGGTCGTTATATGATTGCCCCCCAAGCATGGTCGACAGAATCATATACCTTGCAATTAAAAACATGCTATTTGGCCTATATAAGAGCCTGTTTCAGCCGAAGCCGCTCATTATAGTTCTGGACAGCGACAACAGCAGTCGTCCTCCCTTAGCAGCAGCACTAGCAGTGCAGTGGATACCAGCGATGGCGAAAAGCGGCCACAGCTGTGGCATGGCTATGGATAGCGAACTGGTTGCAGCGGATCTCAGCATCGATAGCGGCTGATGCAGTGAGGCACTTTAGCGAAATTCAGTCTCTGTGTCATTTTGACAACACGTGTGCCGTCTAGTTTTGAGTGTTAAATCAGCTTTTCACTGTTCATTTTATCACAAGGAATATTTTATTCACACTGTCAGTGATAACGCAAAGATGTGTTCGGCATCTTATCCGATACGGAAATGAACAATAAATTGTCCTTTTCAGGATGAAATAAAATCTTGATTGGAGAGTTAATATTTTCTAATGAGTTAATTCACATTTTTTAAATTTGTAAAAGTTATGAATTTTTACTTTATCTCCGTGTTTTAGAAAGTACTGAATTGTCTTTTCGTTCAGTCATAAACACGACAGCCGAAACTTTCATTATCTGCATAAAAATCAATTTTTCGGATTATCAAAATTTAAAAAACAAGCCCTAATAATGACAAGCAACTTACTGTATTATTGAAAATGGTCAATCCTTGTTGAAGCGCAAAATTCGATTGATCTGATGAGTCAACGTTTATTTACTAGAAAAAATGACTGACACGCAAGCAGCCGGGTTATCTTTCTTGGAAAAGTATTCTACTTCAACCTTGCGGTCGTGGCTTTGCACACAACCCTTCTGTTTTTTCGATATGCTAAAGATAAATGATGATTTCTGTACTGAAAAATATCATTTACAGATAGTTTGGAAACGGAAATAACGATATTTCAGGTTAAAATTAGTTTATTTTGGTTCACGAGCTGCTTGTTGCTAAATTTGCTCTTATTTGATCGTCGTTAGACCGATTTCAATTCGGTTTGTTGCAAAAGCTCAAAAACTAGTTCTGAAATTAAAATCTTTGTGGTTTCCTGCGAATTCATCAGTATTTCTTTAATGGTATGGAATGATCATTGTTGAAAATTACAATTTTTGAGCTTCTATCAAACTTTACTCACTACTCTAAATTTTACGTAATTAACCCTCAACTAAGATTATTTTAAGTAAATTCAATACTTTTTTTTTGTTATTTGGAAACTTGTTTAATCAAATTTGATTGAGTTTTGACTGAGTTAGAAGAATTTTTCGAAAATATGAAAAATTGCACCGGGCATGCAGGGGTTAACTTTGACAGGTATGTGAATCATGCAAAAGTTGCGTTTAAGAACACGTTAACATTGCCTAGTGTTGTAAGAGCAATATCTTTTGATTAGTATTTTTTATCACGAATTTTCAGGTGATCAATTTCACCCCACTGATCAATTTCACCCTATTCCACGGTACATCAACTTCACCACTTCCCGAGGCCTGATGATTAGTCGAATCTTTCTCATCCCGCCAAAGAAGAGTTCGAAATTAGTTGACTACGACCCTGTGGAAAAAGAAGCGCTAGCAGGGGGACAGAGATTTTGGAGAACTGAAGCGACTGTTTCGGGCAAGTTTCATGAGAAGGTGAACCAATTGTGTAGTGGCTGGCGAAGCGAGCGTAAGGTGTTCGACAGGCGGAAGCAGTTCTGCGACAAGCACCATAATAGCGGAGTTACGGAAAGAGGCGGAAGGAAAATTTACATTGAAATGTCTGTAAACGATAGCTGTTCCCTAGTTCCCGATATCCTGAAGATCAAACGGGAAATTGGGTCACTAAAGAACAATTGAGATGCGGGATAAGTTGCCTGCAGTTCTCTATAAACATGGTTGAGAGGCACTTGCAGCGATGCTTTACTGGGTAATTTCCAGTACTTGGGTGGAACTACCGGTGAAATGGATGTTGATCAACGTCGCCTAGAGGGCGTTACGGTCAAAAATCGTTTATTTTTATCGTGTATCAAAAATCATTTTATAGATGTGTGCGTATCATAACTTATGTTTGATTTTGACATTGGCTGTTCAGTTGTGAAAATGGCGTCGAAGCCAAGTTGGTAAAATTGTTGAATGTGGCCAAATCAATCGTCGCCAATGTAATAAAAGTGCTGGGAGAATGTTTTTCGTCTGCTAGGAAGACAGGATCGGGGAGAAATTGAGATCCGAAGGCCACAAAAACGGCGTAAGGAGTGATACAGGACGATGAACTTTTCGTCATGGCAGACTTTCAACAGCCTCCGGACAGGAATATTATACGACAACTTTTTTAAACTCAATCAAAACTCAACAAAACAAAACAAACTCAAAACTTTTTAAACTCAATAAGATGTAGAAGGTTGCACAGAAATATTTCGTGAGGCGGGCCATATTATGGTTTGAAGAGCAACATTATCATCAAGAAAGGTTCCGTCAACAAGGAAATTTTTCTGCAGAAGTACTTGAAAAAAAAGTCTGTTGGCTTTCCTCAAGCAACACAATTGTTCCGTTCTGTTCTGGCCAGATTTGGCATCTTGCCATAACGGAAAAAAGGCCATGGAGTGGTATGCAGCGAACAACGTCCAGGTGGCAGCCGAAGGACGTGAACCCTCCCTACACACTAGAGCTCCACCCTATAGAAAAACACTGGGCTATCGTCAAGCGGAACTACAGGAAGACACGTAAGACAGTTGTCAACGAGATGTTCAAGGCTAACTGGCGTTTTGCGGCGAACGAAATGATCAAGAAGGCTGTACAAAACTTGAATGAGGGAGTCAAGAGAAAGGTAGCTGAAAGTCTCTTTAATAAAGAAAAAAAAAAGATTTTTCTTTTATTCTGTTAGAATTGAACTTGAAAAAAAAAACATGATTTGATTTGAAATGACCGATTTACACACATTTTTGTTTGACCAATTTTTGACCGTAACTTCCTTTACATATCCAGTTCCGCCGTTTCTCTCCTTTAGCAGAAGAGTTTGTAGGGCAGTACCAAGCAAGCGCAAACACGCCCCACTACGGAACAAATCGTCACTCTCCGGCAAAGCCTTCAGAAATGTACGAAGTACAATGTACCCACACATATAACGTCTTCGTGGACATGAAAAAATCGTGTGACACAGTGGGTCGAGACCAGGCGATAGTTGCGGATTGCGGCTAAATTGGCTCAACACACTCTTCATATCAACCGTAGTTCTACTTCGAGAAAAACGTGTTACTGTTGTACGTTACCGGAACGGTCACGTCTAATTTCCCCAAGTCCCTGGTCGTTCCTCTGGGGACTAGCGGGGTGGGCTCTCACGACCTCTTTTGCCAAGGCTAGCTCGATTTCGAGGGAGAAACTCTCCTTCTCGAGGGCGGCTTTGTGACACCGATCAGGGATGCAGACGGCGCTATTAAAACCACTCTAAGTAAGGTTAAGTTTTTATTACTTACTAACTTACAATGTGTGGGTGTGTGTGTGTGGGGCCAGCCGGCTGCTGGATCTGCCTCGAGTGATGACTCGGGGTGCTGGTTCTGACGGGTGATCTGCTTCGGGTGACTCGGGTGACTGGGTGAGATTCACTCATTCACTCTTGCCGCGCTGTGTTGATTGGCGGTACTTTCTGGGGTGGAGCGGCTGCGGCTTTCGGGGTAGGCTACGTTGGCTGTCGCTCACGGGATATGCTGTTTTCGGGAAGGCAACGGTAGATGTTCCTGTTACTCGTGCACTACCATGTGGTTCCTTCGTCCTTCGATGATGCTGTCCACGTGTGGGTGGTTGCTGGTCCCCGTGGGAATTTCGGACAGTTTTATTAATTTTAACTTTACTATACTCGTCCGCTTGCTGGATTAGAATGGAGTGATCGAGCCTTCTCTACTTTTAGTCGCTCCTGCCCTCCTCTCAAGCCAACTTCCCTTATTCTTCCTTTAATTTTTTTCCATCCCGTATTCTTAATCCCCGTTCTCTGGCAGATCTATACGGTGTAAGGTTTTTGTGTGAACCCTGATTCTATGTTATATTCAATACATATTCAATATTCAATTTGACTGTTAGCCGTTGATCATCTACTAAGCCTATTATAATCTATTCTCCTAAATCTACTTATCTTTTCATTTCTAACTTACGATCTGTATCTTAAATTTTGTATTCATTGTAATGAATCGTTAACTCCGTTGTGAGGGGGGAATTATTCTAATTATTCAACTTCCCCTGAATTATGGCAAGGATCTCACGGTGATTCAACACGATCACTAGTATGACGTAATCTCTCTGCTTCGGCTCTGCACGCTCTCAGTAGTGTTGATGGGGCAAAGTATTTAAACTGTAACAAACGTGTTTGAAAATTGGCGTTAAAAACCATTCAATGACAACTTTAAATTTGAGTGACGAATAATCTAGGGTAGTGTTAAAGTCACTATAATAAATAAAATAAATAACTAATAAATTTTGAGACTTCACGTTCTGAATAAATTTACTGGATCTATTTTGTACACGTGATTTGACAAGATTTACGGATTAAGAAAGCAAAGGGGACATTTACTCATAACTATGGATTTTCAGTGAATTTCAAAACGGGTCTTTATGGGATCAAATTAAACAGAATTTGGCATCGATTGCCATCATTAACTCAAAAAAGCATAAGTTTAGTTGTGCCACCGAAACCGTTGGCATATTCATAATTTTAGTAAGCAATTTGCAATAAAATCGTCCTTGCAGACACCAGATGACCAGAGATGTTCCAGAATCACATCAGATTGTCAAATTCACAACCTAGTGGCCAAATGGTACTATTTAATTTATTTGTGGGATGAAAGGGGGAATATAAAAAATATTTGATGCACTCAACGAGCTCAAAAAATTGATATTATCGTAAAATATTTCCAACTAAAATATCAAGGATTTTTATTTGGATCGACTATAAATTTGAGTTCACATGAATTTATTTTACTCGTGTAAGGATAATACTGAGAGCATACCTTTTAATTACTCAATCATTAGCAAAATTTTTCATGGCAAGGGTCATTGTCATGTAAAAAATGCGATAGTTTTTGCGACTAGCGTCAGTACCAGAAGCAGATTGGAGAAAAAACTCGCACACTTAACGACGGGTTCATGAGCTAACCATCGGAATCGATACTTTTAGGGTATGCACGTAAAAGTGTAAAATTTTATTGACTTTCACTTTCACTCTGCGCCATTCGGTGGTAGGGAAAATTTGTTAGACTGAAGACGTTATTTCTTTTTGCAATGGATACAGTTTGAAAGAGAAGAAATAAGAGGCCATCCACATTCCACGTGAACAGATTTTAAACGATTTTGACCCCCCCCCCTTCCTCCCCGTGGACAACTGGCCCCTAACCGAGTAAAGACAATTACCCTCTTTGAAACCAAAAGAATTTTTTTAATTCGAAAATTAATGTTGCTAGTGTTGATAAAATTTTATTAGTTCCATACACATAACAAAAAATTTAGGGTATTTTTATCATTCGATTTGTTACTTAGCTGGGATGTTATTGAGCCCCATACTAAGCTTTTTTAATTTTCTTGGCTTATGGAAAGTAAGTTCGAGAATCAAAACCCTCCTATCGCACTGCGTCTTCAACCAACCGTGTTTCCGCTCGTTCTACTCTTATCTCACTATAATTACCCTTTTTGATTGTTTATTGTTATGATTCAACTTTTCGGGGCGCGATTTTACGATTGTTCGCGAAAGGCAAGCTTTTCTAGCGATTGTCGTGGAACGATAACATCTGATGCCAGTGTGCGGAATGCGTTCCGCGGTACGGCATTTCGAATGGCAGTAACGTGGCTAGAACGCTTTCCTTATTTACCATATCCGTCCCGGGACTGTCGGAATCTCAATTCACTCGGGGCTAGATCACAGGCCGTCGTTCACTGCCTGCGTACTTCGTATATTGTAGGTTCTGGAACGCAGAGCAAATCGAATTATTCAAATTGTAGAATGCCATCTTTGGAGGACACTTAATTATATGACTGACATAAACTGTTTTATTGCGTTTCCGGTGGTGACCAGTGACAGCGGATATAGAGTTTGGCAGTCTTTTCTAATTTAATATCAAGCATTCAGAAAACAGACACTAGACTGTGCCTTTACAAATTAGATAATTTTTCTGAAGCATTGTTAGGTATTTATTGTCCTTTTTAAATTTCAGTTGACAAGACAAGTATTAGTTTGCGAAAATTCGCTAAGATTTATCATGTTCAAATATTTCAACTAAAATTCCAAGCATCGGTTTTACAAAACATCAAAAACTAAATTCAGCTGAAAGCAGTACCACTCGATAATAAGCTTTTCCTCAAGTTTCAAGGGTTTATTAGACCGAACTCCTCTGAAAGGGAACGCTGATGGCAGTGGGTCTCAGTCGTATTCATTTTTATTGTTTCCTTTGACTCTATTTGCAGCAATTTACGCGCGTTTCCATCGCAAGTAAGCCTTCATCTCGGAGCAATTTCGCACTGTGTCGTACCGTGGTATGTTGATAATATTCGTTTTTTATGTGTTATGTATAAAATTTAAAACATTTAATGTATGTTTGTATGTGCTGGCGGTTGTGACGACAGCCAGGGAGAGTGAGATATATTTTATAGGTTGGCGAAAACCACGCCTTTCGCGGGGCCACCCCACCCGACAGTGCTTGTTGGCGGTTGGGATGTTTTCCTTCATCTGGATATGGATTCGCTACACGTGGCTGTGACAGTACCGGGCAGGACGACAAGATTGAAATTGCCGAACGAGCTTGTTGGAGCATAACGGTTTTTTTAAGTTCTTCAATTGTTTTTTACTCAATATTTGCTAGCTGGTGTTTTCAAGTATTTCCTAAGTTTCTTCAAACTTAATTTCTGTTTTTTGAGTGACATTTTAACAAGAGATAAATTTTATCGTCAAGACACCGATACATCCAATGTATTGGAGCATCCTTCGTCAAACGTAATACATTGTGTGTACGCTCGTCACTCGTTTTCCCAGTTTTATTCATGTCGGTAGCTCGACCCATCATCCGGGCCCAAACTTGTATCGCTTTTCCCGCGAGAAGCGGAGAGAAAAACGCAAAATTCTTATCTCGTCATTCGCCGTCCCTCTGCCACTGCTCATACCCTCTCGTCAGCCTGTCTGGTGGTGGGTTGTATGGCAGCAGTATACAACCGTATACAACCGTAGAGCGTCATTTAACTCCTTCGTGCTGGGTTGTTGCTTGTGTCGACAGCTAGAACGGGACACGTCCTTTTTTGGGGGGTACGAGATGTTGGTATGACTTGTCTTATATTTCACGCCCCATACTGCATCCCCGGTTCGGTTGCCCCCGGTTGGTGGGATCCGGATATTTACCACTGTATGTGTGTATGTCTATCAGGAATATGAAGGACAGAGCACAGCCATCAAGTGTTTGCTACTGTGCCGGAAAGAAACAGAAATGCTGCACAGCCGTGTCGGTCTGTGGGAGCCGACTGGAAAGAGTTTTAAAATTTTAATGACAGCTTCACTTCGCGAAAAGCGGAATTCATTATCCGTTTTATTTGATTTACACAACTCAATGGGGAAAATATCGAATGACTTCATTACCGGTACTATTCAGGTGCTGCCTATAGTTTACTGGCTGGTAAATGTAAAACCTTAGTACTTCTACGAACTATAACACCTCGTACTCAAATTTTGGAAAGAATATTTCATAAAAAACCGTCAAATAAACTACGTCAAATAAACTAATTTAAAAATTGAGTCATTCATCCGGGCAATCTTAAAATTACTATTTACCATCGGAACAAAAAGCACAAATTCGGAACGAATTCGGAACGTGAACTGAAAGTTAAAATAGATCGGATATAGGTGGCACTTTGTTTCGGAGAAATGTTAGTTATGAGGCTCCGACAATTCTGCGAGAAGCGATAATCGCGAACTGGAAAAACGTCAGGGAAAACATTCCATTTTTAATTGTGGAAAGGCCAGAAATAAGCTTTGAAGCATCGATCTACACTACTTCATGTATAAATTTTTCGTTCTCTAAATAACTCTATGTAAATGATACGAGAAAATAATCATTTGTTTTCCAAACGCACGCACGCACTTTTAAACATATCCAGTCAACGCTTTTTGGTTATAGCATTACCTCAAAGCATTGATTTTAAAGCCGCTAAAGAGCGTTCATGTTTTATTTTAAGTGCAACTTGTAATGAAAACTAGTCAATCACCTCAGAAGTCACAAATTGTTGATATAAAACCCTTTGTACTGTATTTTGATTGAATTCAATATGTGTCTAAATTTCAAGATGATAATATTATAGTTACTAACTGAAAATTTTATCCAATTTTCATTGTTTTTTTTTTTTTTTATTCTCGCTTATTTTCCGTCGGTCTAGTTCCGCCACTGTTGTGGCCAATCACCGACGCCCAGGGAGGCGACTCCACACCCAGGACCCTAACTCACGACCCGTTTATTAACGGACCGGCGCCAACGGCTTTACTTCCTCATGTGATGGAAGGCGTATGCATTCTTTGTGTGAAAATATTTTTTTCTACATTTTTTAATTTTACTTTTATTTATTTTTAATTGATTTTGATTTTTTTTACTAAAACTAAAGTTTCTTTGTCAAAGAAACGATTTCAATCAAACATACATGGAGGACACTGGGAATCATCTTGATTCCGGAAATTCTCATAAAGAGAGGTTTTCGGCCATTTTAGGCTGTTTTCCAGAAACCCGAAATCACCATCTTGGAATTTAAAACGATGTCTAGAGTTGATTTTCGGCTTCTGGATGTCATCCCGGGATCAATTCACAATTCTATACGAATTCAGCCAGAAATTTCAAGAAGTATCCTCTGTATACATTTTCTTTCTAATTTATACAGTTATAATATTTTTGATATAGGAACCCAGGAAGTTTACTGCCTAATGATGACCATTACGACCACTTGCTAAATTTGAAAACTTCTCCCTTTTGTAATAAATTTGTTACTTATAAAATAATAACACAATTCTCCAGCCAAGAAACAACATATGCTGTTGCATATTTTGCACATACAGGTCGGACTCGATTATCCGGAATTTTGGACTCGATTATCCGAAATAATTTTATTTTTCTGTTTGTAATTTTTATTCCTTTTCTGTCCCTTTCGGCATGCTTGGGACATTTCCGAGAAAAGGATGTTTAATTTTTTTGCTTCTCAAAACTTCAGCTCTTTTTCCCATGGGAATAATTCCTGGCTACGCCACTGCATCGTAGAAGTAATATAACAAATGAAAAATAATTGTTTTAGGTTCGTTGATTGCAAATTTGAATGATTTTTTTCATCTCAATTATCCGGAAAACTCGATTATCCGGAGTGAAATTTTTTTCGACACTCCGGGTTATCGAGTCCGACCTGTATTACTGTTTTTTTTTCTACCTCCAAATCATCCGGTGTGCGTGTATTAGTTTACTTGTCATACGCATACGGAGTAGCGCGAAAATATGAAATGAGACGCCAGTTATGTTTCTCCTTTTCATCACACATAGGAGTATATATGATTCTAACCTGATCAAAAGTGGCAAAACTAAAATTAGGTTGTATGTCTTCTACACGCAAAAGATCAAGCCTTAATCAACCAAATTTTTTTTTAAACGCACAAAGTCTGCTCTGACTTCACACAAAAATGGTTGTACTGCTTTATAGATAGCAGTGTTCTGGAAAATATTACCAATACTAGTATAAATCATCATGACGATATTAGCAACGGTTAATACTTCATAAGTGTAATGATTTGGAGCCGTCTTATACATTGAAAATACGCTAGAGCATCAAATCCGTTATTCGTTGTACCAGTTTCAAAATTACACAAGAGATGTGCTAACTTTACACAATATTGAAGTGGATCGGCAGGTTTTTAGCCATTCCTGTGAATTTTGGCACCCCCAGCCACTAACATTTTTTAACAGACTTGAATGAGTTTTTTCGTAAACGTAACGCTGAAGCGACGAACCCGGCGAGCAATAACAGCCCTCCCGCGATTATGGATAACTTAAGAAGATGTATGAATTCGAAAAATCATTTCTGAATAATTTTATTGTTTATAAGTAATCTAAGAATGTTTTCAGTCACAGAAATATGTAATCTTTCACTTCATTGAGTATTTCTTTCCATGTTTTGTGCATATTTCTCAGAAAATATATTTATTTCATGAGCAAGATCGCGCCAAATCACCGATGGTCGAATATCGACCATTTTTTATTCGAATGAAACTTTGCACACGTATTTGGCTCAGCAAACTGAGCATTTTCCACAGATGGAGCGATTTTTTACACCCATGAGTTACATTCTAAAAGGGCGTATGCCTTTTGGCATAGGTTTTATTCGAAGCATTGTAGCCCAGAAACCGTTGGTTGTATAGAAAAACTGTTTGAGAATGAGTTGCAGGGAATCAAAAATGCATAATGAAAAAAATATACACTGTACAAGAAAACAATTTTTTTGACCAAAAAAACTAAAAGTAAATATTCAATTTCAATTTAAAAAAAAAAGAGTTGAAAAATATTTTGGTTGTCAAAGAATGAACTGTAGATTTTGATCAAGCTTTCCAATGAACGTATAGTTTTTGCTGGAGAACCACGGACAAATTAATAAAAACGTGTATTTTCCTAAATTTTAATAATTGTTCGAGCTTAAATTAGAAATTACTCGAAAACCAATGCCTTTAGAATGTTAACTACCAAGAGCTTTTTGATTTAAAATGACTCTTTGCATCTTTTAAAATCATCAGAATACAAATATTTTGAAAAATGTTTGAATTAGAATTTTTATAAAAAAATTAATCTACCATAAAAAAAATATTTTTCATTTCTCCATCCTGGACTTTTTTTTTAAAAGTTGCGTATTAACGTCAAATTTCTTAAAAAAAAAATTAAAAAAAATGCAACTATATTTTTTTAAATTGAAATTTAATGTTTATTTTTAATTTTTTTTTGGTCAAAAAAATTTTTTTTTGTACAGTGTAAATTTTTTTATGATGAATTTTTAATTCCCTGCAACTCATTCTCAGACAGTTTTTCTATACAACCAACGGTTTCTGGGCTACAATGCTTCGAATAAAACCTATGCCAAAAGGCATACGCCCTTTTAGAATGTAACTCATGGGTGTAAAAAATCTCTCCACGTGTGAAACATGCTAAGTTTGCTAAGCCAAATACGTGTGCAAAGTTTCATTCAAATAAAAAATGGTCGATTAAATTTTCGCGTATTTCCAGGCGATTTGAAATGATTTTGCTCTCATAACTCACCAAATACACAATTATGGATCACTTTTGAGAGCGGTTCTAATTATGAGACAATTCGCATCATATTATGGATCAGCATAATAAAAACAGCTTTTGGCAACGAATTCATTCAATAAACCTTATTAAAATTATGTAATTTGAAGAAATAACATATTTCAAATCATATTAAAGATCCCGCATGGCCTGGCCACATTTTATGTGGCATTTGAGGTTGCAGTTAGATCGAGAGTCCAGGTGTGTCGCTCCCGAAGGTAGCAATGAACCAATGTATACGGTACATCATAACAGTTTTCCGCTTTACGTAGCTTTCCTGTCCCTCGTGCCTTGGAAATTATATTTTTCAAAGGCTCAGCACTGTTTAGCTTACGTTTAGAGCTAAATAGAAGATGATAGGGTTTTTTAATTGGTGAAAATCACATTTGAATCGGAGTGATCCATTTTTGTGGAGAACTATCTTGTCTTGGTCCCTATTATGGAACACTTAGAAAATAACTAGTTTTTATAGAAAAATCGTTTTCAACCATCAACATTTTGATGAATCGTGAAGAACTTACCTTGATCTTTGGGTATGAGTTATTTTTTGCACGAGAATGAGCGATTATATCACCTTATGAATGATGAACGTGCTACTCACGCTGATTGAGAAAAATGACAAACTTTTTGATAGATTCTGGAAGACAATATTTCACGCTTATAATAACACATCAATCTAGGAATAAGAACGATGTTTTCTGGGTTCAAAGCTATCAAATATGGCACGTTTTACTGCAAAAATGTTACACGCCTTCGAACCGTTAGTTTAACTGAGTTAAATAACATGAGACACAAAAGTGATCCGTAATTGTGGGAGTTTCACAATTGTGGGGGGAGTGTACTATGCGAACTCTCACGTAAGTTGACGCGTTTTGGTAATGGATAGGGGAACCAAAATTCACAGGAATTGTTAACAAGCTATAATCTTTCTAGGGCAGCTATTTCAAATACATTTCTGAGATGTTAGTTATTATTACTTCATTGCACGAAAGTCACTAACAGACATGCTTGTCATTCTCCTCAGTACGTGGAAAGAACGGAGAGAAAATTCACCGCGCATTTCCCTTTCAGTATGTGCCTGCGTATAGCAAATGTTTTCACCACACTGCTTCTTTCTCCACTCCAAAGTGTCTCAACCAACTTACAGAGAGACAAACACACTTCCAGCTCATCCCACATCTGATAGAAACAAGAGGGGTGAATCACTTTACAGAGAAAACTCAGAATTACACGACAGTGTTCACTGGCGAGTAGTCCGGAATGTGAAAAAACACCTACCGGGCAAAAGTGTAGTCCTCGTGTAGTTACACCGTGAAAACGAATTCGACTAGAATGAACTCGACCGGCACGAGCAACGCAGTTTATTTTTTTTCTCCTAATCTCGTTCCCTCTTCTGCCATGCTCAAGAAACAAACTGTGAAACGCACCGCAGATAGCTCTGCTGTGTAATTATTGTGCGTGATGCCCATACGTGTGAGAAAGTATACCATAGTTCATTGTCTCGCAAGAGAGAGATTTCAGATTTCACCGCAGTGCCTTCAAGAAGCTCAGCTGATAAAAATCGTTCGTCGTTCTCTTCTAGCATGTGCGTTTATTTGCTCTTTAGTGTAAGAGCAGTTGTTTTCGCAGTGCAAGCTGTTCTCCTGCACTCTAGAGGTTTTCTGAGGAGTAAAGGCAAGCATGCTAACAGATATATCAAACACAAGCAGGGATCGGGTGCTACTCATTTTTTTGCGTGCAAAGCACACGCCGTTGGGAGACTGCACATAAATTTCTAAAGAGACGAGTAAGAGCAGTTCGGATTGCACTGTACATTCGTTTCCAAAGAGACAAGTAAGTGCAGGTAGCATGTCACAACACACTTTATCCGTCTCTTTCCGGAGATGTCTCTTACTCAGGGATCGGGTGCTACTCATTTTTTTTTTACGAGTAGAATGCACGATGTTGGGAGACTGCACATCAATTTCCAAAGAGACGAGTAAAAGCAGTTCGGATCCCTTTCGTGTCGTTCAGGAGACCTCACGGAGTTTACCCCAGCATAGTGCAGAAAGACGTACCGTGACTGCGGGTAATTCTGCGCAGCACATTTTCCCGCGCACTGAGCTTATAAAACTGTTTGCTACAGTAAATTTTACTAATACATACCTAATCTCTGTACTATTATAGCAGACTATGCTATGCACATGGTAAAGCACACAAATCAACTGTGTTTTAGTAAAATTTACTGTTGAAAAATAGTTTTTTAAGATGAGTGCGCGGAAAACGTGCTGCGCAGAATTACCCGCAGTCACGGTAGTTTCTACCTCGGAAAATTTCTTGGGTTTTGTGTGCCTCTTTGTTGAGAGAGTTTTTGATCACAGCCAGTGATGCCACATATTCAGATTAATCTGTAGTTATACAGATTTTATTTTTCGACATTTTCACGCATAACGATTATCTGTGTTGTATGAGGATGCGGATCACACCTTTTCAAAAAAATGAAAAATGAACCGTACAACGCAAATTATTGTTTTGAAAGGTATGCTTCTATGTTGACAACACTAAATGAAGGCACAGCTTAATGCTTTTAAAGTTAAATAGCACCTAAACATAAAGAGGCGTCAAAGAACATCTTGTGCAGTAGACTTTAAAACTTAATTTAGTTAACAACAAAACCCATGTTTATCACATATTTAAGAGAGGAAATTGTTCATTTTCTAGGTGCTTCTTATTCTCTATAATTCGACGTTTAGAAGATATCATTGATTACGGACTTTCTCGACTTTCCAACGAAACCAACAAAATTAAGCTTGCTTTACATTTCTTGTGCAGTAGTTAAATGTATTTAAAAATGAGAGTGGCAACCCTGATTATGCCTGTGCTGTGTGAAAATTTTGCCCGTTTGCGGCTTCCTGCTGACTCGTAGGGGGAATAGGGGCATTGAAAAGTTTATCGTATAATGGTGAAAAACACAAATTAGATTCATGCTTATAAAACTAGCAATCAGTGGATGTGTGGGGCACAATGAGCTTCCCACTGGGGCATAATGAGCACTCTTATAGAACATATCTGTGTAGAAGTACAACTGATGGGCCAACGTTTGTCGCGAGATGCCTTATACTTGGCGGCTTGTTTCGTAAATGTCCCGTCGCGCCTTATGGTGGCCAATTCTGCCTGCAGTCCCTTTTTCTGACCGATTCGGCTTCAAAGATTTTCTAATATATGTTCGCACCATCACTGTAAACAAACACTGACTATGGAAACAGAACAAGTCTCACAAGTCTACTGAGATGAATTTCAGGTAAATTTATGTGACAACACACCTTGTCTTATTTCACCCCAACTATAGGTGACCATTTCGCTCCTATCGAATTAGTTAAAGTTAATATGAGATATTAACACTAATTATAGCTTAAAATCAACATAACATAACATAACATAGTGAAATTTGGGGTACGACCCATACGTCATATTGATGTGTCTACAATTCTACATACTTGATTGAGGCACGACCGTATAAGCTTATTTTGTAGTGCGCAATAATAAATATTTTTCCAACATCCGGGAACCAAGTTGATTTTTTCAGCATATTTCCATGTTTTAAACAGACAAATCACTTTTGTTCTACATCAAGATATACTGTAGTAACTACGGAACAGTTCCACATACCACATTGTATTAAAAAATGCGTAGTTTCGCATATAAGAGGGGTGCCCATTTCACCCCGTGTGCTTATT
Organism: Wyeomyia smithii; assembly: GCF_029784165.1. NCBI lineage: Eukaryota > Metazoa > Arthropoda > Insecta > Diptera > Culicidae > Wyeomyia > Wyeomyia smithii. Next base: position 198,848,241 of record NC_073695.1, on the reverse strand, counting down.
ATGCCCCTCATCCCCCTACACAGATTTTAATGCAACATTCGTAGCAAGTTTCGAACGCTTTTATTGCACATAATTGCACAGAGACATCTCCGGAAAGAGACGGATAGAGAGTGCTGTGACATGCGAACTGCACTTACCTGTCTCTTTGGAAACGAAATGTACAGTGCAATCCGAACTGCTCTTACTCGTCTCTTTAGAAATTATTGTGCAGTCTCCCAACGGCGTGTGCTTTGCACGCAAAAAAATGAGTAACACCCGATCTCTGACTCTCAAGAATAAAATCTCTCTCTCCTTCGTCTCTTACTCCTTCCAAATATTGGAGACGTGCACAAAAATCTGCGAGACGCACGAAGATTTTTTGCACAGCTCTGAGTAGTTAGACGATCCCTGAACACAAGTTTTTTTGGCAGAACCTTCTCGTCCCAACAAGTTAACGAATGTTTGCTACCATGAGCCTAGACTATTTTGATGTCTTGATGGTAATGCTTATTAAGAAGTTTGCAACAACCTCCTTCAACAAAATGTTACTAAATTTGATGTCTTGAAAAAAAAAAAATGCTAGTGTAAGCAACACCAAATTTGACAAAGCACGCACAGCACTAAAAGCGGGTTGTGCATTACTAAAGCGTGCACCAATCGGTGTTTGATGCTCGTCTTCGGCTTGGCATGCAACAAATGAAAAACTTAAGTGCACAGAGAGATGTCAAATTTTAATCTGTATTTTGAATTAAAAAAAATCTTTCATAGATTTTTGGTATGAAAATCTGCAGATTTTGTAAAAAACCTGTGAGAATTTATATGCTTGTGCAAATATCTGTATGAAAAAAAAAAATCTTTCAGTAATCTATATTTCACAGATAAATCGTTTAAGTGCACTCAAATAATTTTCTCGTTGACGCTACGTGAAAATAAATGTGTAGTTTTTCCATCGTTCTTTCCCCGTAGCTTCGAAAAGCAAAGTCTTGGTGCTACATTTCGTATCAGAATTCGAACTTGTGTTCTTTACGCAAACTTCGCAGCCAGTTAACGTGTACAGGACAATAACTGGGCTAGCGCTACGATTCTACTGGCAACAACAGTCTCTCCCGAGCCAAGACTCGAACATACGACGACTGGCTTGTGAGGTCTGCATCGTACCTCGAGACCAGTTAGCTTCTATGTGGTTTGAATTCACGTAAGAATTACGTGATTTCTATTGTGATTTACTATTTATGTCAATAGATCTTAAAGAAAATCTTGCTATACGGTCTGACTTTTTATGCAATTCAGTCGTTCCTGAATTGGTTATGAAAATTATGGGTAAGTTGGTGACGTGTTGCTATAATTATGCGACTATCGAAAATATAGTGAGTATCACTAAACGCATCTTTCAAGAGCCAAATTCAACACATTGAAGTCACTCTGCACAAGCTGTGCTTTTGTTTACTCCAGTGCAAACATTTTTACAAGAAGATAAAAGTTTGCTGGGGAAAGTATTCTTTTATAAATTTTCATCACCATACTGGTTGTCAATTGAACATTTTGTGTTGATTAGGTGTAATAATTTGAAAAAAAAAAAAAGACACAGTAAGTCTCTATTGCGGAATGAATTTTTAGCATTTTAGCTTGCCCCTTACCGTCTCTGGGGCAAGTTGAAACGAAAATTCGAATCGACTATTTTTACGTTCGAATTTACGTTAGAGAAACGATTACTGCATATTCAAAAGAAGAAGGAAGGAGATTTTGGAGGCAATGAGTAGAATGGACATTTTTCTCACATGTGTTGTTATTGCAAAGATTTTTCAGAATTTTTCATCGAAGAGACACGTCTATTCGTCAGTGGCTTTGGTATATGATGCACAGTTAGGAAAGACCGCTCAATGCAATCGAAATTTCGAAGATACAGAAACATAAGTGAGTATTCAACACTTCAAAATTTAGTGTTTCAACTTGCCCCCCTTTACGGGGCAAGTTGAAATGAAATTCAATTTAGTTGACGAACAAAATTGCAATGTAAATCATTATTTTATTCCGATAACCAGAAAGCTCGGGTAACCTTTAGAAGCAATAAATTTGACTTCGATATTTTTCAACCTGGCCCGGCGTACCTTGATCAATTTTATTAATTCACTACAATTTTATTCATAACTTTTACATACGGCGCCTTGTTCATATGTCTGGTTGTCCGGTATCACATTCTTCAATTCTGAGTATATACAATTCTAAGACCTATTGCATAGTTTTGTACGATAATGGAAAACGGTTATTAGCTTTCATAAAATAAAGCCTGAGTTATTTAATATCTGGACACTAGAAACGAGTAAGCCGAAATAGAACCCTGTTAATTGAATATAAATGTTGAGCACTCAGAGTAAAGTTTATTGCACTTTAAAGAAAAAATAATGAAAAAAATATTCTGTAAAGTTCGTGAAATCTCGAACTTTTATTTTGGACACTTTGTTGGCTGACCTGAGCAGCCAATGTGTGCTATAATCCCTACCGCATCCCGAGTCTGCTTTCTACTCTTCTTCGACTTTTGTTTGTTATTCGGTGAAATTGAGAGCAGTTGGGTGGACTGATGTGCTTTTCGTCCCACTGTTACACTTTTCCGGTGTTGTGGCAGCTTATAAAACGTAAAGGAAAGAATATCAAAAGTTCTGTTTGTCAAAAAAAAAAACTAGATTTTTCAAATTATTTTCGGTTTACGGTATTCACTTATGACTTCTTTGAAAAAAAAAAATCGTGATATAATATTCAGTAGGTACTAACGAAAGAAATATACATCCCAGATCCGACCACTAGCAGCGCTGCAGTGAAATAAACTGTCTAGATCAGTGGTTCCCAACCGGGGGTCCGCGAGACTTACCTAGGGGGGCCGCGAAGCTCTTGGCTAATTTGACAGGTAATTATTTTTTTTAGATACCTCGGTGAAGGCAGATTTTCACCTCTTTCGTGTACTAGGACTAAAACGTGAAACAAATCAGATTTGCAGAACGATATGAGACTCAAAAACGCAGCCTCGTTAAGCGCGGGGCCAAAAGATTGGGAGCTACTGGTCTAGATAATAAATGACTCAAGCTTTTTTGCATGCTACCTAAAAGAATTCTTGCTACAAAAAAGCGATCAGGTCTGCCTAACGTTTTTTAAGGGTGAATTGGATTATTTCGTTAGTAGGATTTCAAAATGGACCGATTTAAAATTTCGTGTTCGAAGCAGGCCCGGATTTGAGGGGGGGGGGGCAAAGGGGGCAAATGCCCCGGGCCTCCCGATTCAAGGGGCCCCCTAATCCTGGGGCGACCTTTTTTTTTGCTCGTCACCTTCCAGAACGTTACCTCTAAATATTTTAAGAAAAGAGGGCCTCACAGACAAATTTGCCCCGGGCCTTCCAGCGTCTAAATTCGGCCCTGGTTCGAAGAATATTATTGAGATCTAAATACCTTTATCGTATTATCCAATGCAATTATTATACCTACTATCACGTAGTCGAACTTTTGCTGAATTCTTGAACAAATTCTCTCCCCTCAGCAGCAATCATGTATGCTTTTCCTGAATTTGCCCAAGCAATCATCCAATTTAGCTTCTGCCTGATGTCGCATCGCATCGATCGATATGATCCCGCGTGTACGTGATGTCTTGACGAATTGCTACCGACGCGATAGGGCATCCGTTTTGGTGTCAAGATATATCACGTCTCGTCTGTGTGCGTTGTGAATCTGGCTGTAAATGCTCCCCGACAGCATCGAATCTGGCGTACGCAATCATCAGCGGGGCCTCAGCATTAACAGTTGGGACTCACTTCGATGGATCGATGGATCTGAAGCCATTTTCTTGTATCACGCCGTTTCCAAACTACAACCAACCGCGCGTGACCACCTAGTTTGATGACGTGAGTTCAAAAGAGCTACTTTATTCCACTGCTTCCTTTCACTGTACGCAAACCAAGCAAAGTCAAGCGATTTCTTGACGCCATGACGTAGCAAGGCGCTTTCTATTGCAGGAAAATTGTTCGCAATGAGAAAATAATTGGCCGTGCAGCAGCCGATGAGCGGGCGGAAAACAAGATCAAGATCAAAGTCGTACGTGTTGAATTAAGCTTTGATGGCTTTTCCGCACTTTGGATTGCAATCTTGATATGTTACGCTACTCTTAGGTACTGTTCATCACCGTTGTGGTAGCAATATGCATTCACATCATTCTGGGTTCATCGAAGAATGCAATATCTTACCACATTGGATCGAAGTGCCGTAATCATCGAAGGAATCGCGCAGTAGTCAGTGACGTGCACAGACGGATCAAACGTTGTTGCTACACATAAATTGTATACCGTACCAGTGGGTAAGTTTATGCTGTAAAAAGAATTCCACACAAAACCAGGCATGGGTGGTTCTGCCATCAAATGACAGTGCTGAACGCAATTTGCTCGATACCATATTTTATAACGTAGCTTTACGGCCGAGGAACAGAACTACTATTTGATCGGAATCGGCAAGCAAAAGCTTATGTCAGTCAAACGTGCTTTGCAAAGTCCTGCGGCCAACAACCGAATGCAAGCGTTGTCGATTGAACGTGACTAATTCAATATTTTTACGATTTATAATGCCGCCACCGCCGCCGCCCATCGTTGCCGGATGCTGCATTGTTTTGCTCCGTTATGAGGAGAAGGTTTTAAGGGGCGTCTAGAACAAGTTTACACTAGGTGGGTTGAGAGGTCAACGGTTGCGAGCGGGATTTTCGCAGTTGATGTTCCGGGTGGAATGCACCTGTGAAAAATGATGAAAAATATTGATTGTAAGATTTGCTACCTGCGTTTTAACATTCGAACAAATAATACAGTCAGATTTTTTATTCACGCGGTTTTTTCTACGCGGATTTTTTTTACTACGCAGAATTTTTTGACGTGGATTTTTGAATTAACACGGTTTTTAACGCGGATTTTTTAATTAACGCATTATTTTTTACGCGATACCGCGCTAATTCAAGAAAAAAAAAAAAAAAATTTGCGGATTTTCGAATTAACGCGAGTTGGAAACCAAAAACGTTCAAGTGTTTATTAAGTAAAAACTTATTCATAAAAACCTTTGAAAGATCCGAAATGACCGCCAAAGAGGACAATTTCGAAAACTGGTCGTAAAGTGTCTCGGATTTTTTCTAAAGCGTGGTTTACTTGGTTGTTTACTTTACGTGGATTTTTGAATTACCGCGGTTTTTCACGCAGATTTTTGAATTAACGCGTTTTTTAGCGGATTTTGAAATTAACGCGGTTTTCACGCGTTTTTTACGAGGTATGTATCCCCCGTCCCGTGTAAAAAAAAAACAGACTGGAGTTGAAGAGCTTTGCTGACTTTCAGGCTACTAATACTAGCGAAAGAATTGATACTTTCACGAATACTCAAAGCCAAATAAACCTTCTCAGGATATAAACGAGTTACTTTTTTTGCATTCTAAAATTTCAATTTTTGTTTTGAGAATTGTATCATGGAATGGGGTGATATTGGAACTTTTTTTAAAATATTTTCCAACTTCAAAATGAGTACTGGTACTGGCCGAAGAAAACATCTATGGATATGAGTTCTTTAGAGTCCTAAGACATAAATCGGAGTGAAATAGATCTCTCATGAAATTCCTGCATTCTGGTAGAAATGTGCTGTCAATCGATATGTATATAGCAAATGGTGATTTTGAACTGAAAAATATCAATCACAGCTACGTTGGAAACCAAAATATCGATGTTTCAACCTAAAATCTTTTCATTGTGACTCAGATGAAATTTAATAATTTTGCTCTAATTTGATTATCGTTCAACCGATTTCAATTTAGATTGTTGAAGAAGGTAAGGGAAGATGTTTGTAATTTCCTAATGAATCATCAGTATTACATCAATGGTATAGCATATTTTTTGAGCTTTTATCAAACTTTAATTTTCAAGCTTAACGTAGTTTACCATAAATTCACGTTACTATAAGTAAACTTTGAATTATTTTCAAATTTTTAAACTGAAGGTGAGAAAAGACCAAACACACATAATGATGCTCAGAATCGCTCCTAATGTCAAGAAAATGATGATTAAGATGTTTTGTGATGAATCTAAATGACCAGCTCGAGATTACTTAAAAGTGCTTGAAGGTTTGAGTAAATAAAATAAATAAAGCAAGAACGAAGCAGAGACTGACACCCCTGGAACCAAGAAAAATATAATAATTCATGCTCGGAATTATTGAAATATCAAGCATTTCTCCGCTCTGACCGCTCTTTCAAAGACCGCTTGATTTTGTCTTGGGCATGCCGACTGTCCATGCGGAGTCTGCTCACAATAGAGGCACTTTTCAGCACGCTTATCGCAGACGTTATCCGCAAGTTACTCTGCGCATTTATGGCATCTTGCCCAATTGCCGAAATGCAATTCATCACCTGCGATACAAACAAGCACATATTTAAACAAACCTTGTCCACGTGGGCACAATTTTGCAGACCCGGTGGAAGTCGCTCTAAACGAGTCTGATTGGGTGTGGCTTCTTACGCCCTTGTCGAGTGATACTCTACGTAATTGTTTGCAATCCAGTATCTTCACCGATCCTCCTCGGTCAGACTTGAGTCAGCGAACACGTCGAAATACGTAAGTTGGTATGTATACATGGTATTCCAGCCTAAAAAGCTCAAAAAAAGCAACCTGTGTGCTTGATTTAGGCTCAAGACTGAAACACAGTGTTTGTACGAGCGGACTCATGTGATCTCCGTAACGACTGGATACCATATAACCAGAAACATCAAAATTTACATTTTATCATTTAACATTTATTTATTGATCTCATTTGACATCGTGGTCTTGATGAATAATTTTTAAAATGAGTCCTAAGTTAGACTTATGGGGTTTAAGTGTTGCCTAAAATTGTCACAAGATACATTGAAGTCGAAGACGTGATAACCTTCATGAAATCGTCTGCGTATAGTGTTCACTGAATCGTATTCCTTCGTTCAGGCAGAATAAGTTGTCATGGACGCAGTACTCGTTCGGGGGCATAACTTCTCATGCGCTCTAGCAAGCTGGAGCACCGAATACAGCTTGATTCATATCCCGACGAGTCTCAAGCGGCTCTATTCCTAGCAGGGCCCGTAGGAATGTTCGTAGGGCGGCAGGATTCTTAACGCACGACGGATAAACTTGTTCTGGATGGATTCGATTCTGGATTTCCACACAAGTTCATATGGTGACCAAACGACTGATGAAAATTCGAGTATTGATCGAACTAGGTAGCCATAAAGAGCACGTAAACAGGTTGGACCACTGAAGTAATTTTCTATTTTCAAAACAAATCCTAGCTGACAATTGGCTTTGTCAATGATAGCAAACTAATGTAGCTTGAATGAGAGTTGCTGGTCCAGCAACACCCCATGATCTCTGACTTCATCGCATCTTCCAGCACCTGATCATCTATGACGTAGTTGTAGAGAACTGGTCTTTTGAGTCGCCGATATGAGACTTGCATCAATGAGCAAGGTAATCCAGTAGCTTTTGGAGTGTCTTACAATCTTTCTTATAATGAGGAAGATTTTCTAGTCGTCATCACAAATCAGTATTCCACTGTTCGCAAGAAGTTACATCATTAAAAATAGCACAAACAGCAGTGGGCCCAAATTGCTTCCTTGAGGTATACTAGAGAATGGGATAAAACTGTCAGATACTGTTGATCCTACTATCACCTGTTGCTCAAGTAAAAACGAAGCTAATTGCAAGTTCTGTCGAAAATTCCAAGACGGTGCCGCTTAGCGACAAGGAGGTTATGATTAACGGTGTCAAACGCGGCCTCAATGTCAGTATATAGGGTGTCAACCTGACCTCCACCGTCCATTGCGCCGATACAATTGACACGGTAGTTAGAGATGTCAGATTTATCGACTTTCTCATGCACCGGCAGCATGTGAGAGATCTTCCATGCAGAGGGATACATTTGGTGTTGGAGTGATCTGTTGAAAATCACCTGGAGAGGTGCAATCAAAGAAGCACTGTACTTTTTAAAGACGCAAGAAGGAATATCATCGGGGCCTGCTTGATGAAGCTGTTTAAATGAGGCACTTTCAATCATCGTAGCAGTAGTATTGAACACATCGAGATCTATCACGTTTCTTGGCACTAAACTAGCAACAATGTTCATTTCCTTTATAGTGGGTACTCAGTTTTCAAACACGCTAGCAAATTTCTGAGAAAAAAGATCATATTTAGTTTCAATAAAAATGGACAGAACATCTCCTATGTGCATTAAAGTTGGAAGACCATCCGTTTTACGTTTCGAATTAGCAAAGCTCCAAAAAAGTTTCGGGTTTCGCTGGAGATCAACCTCTTCGTCTCGTGTACATTTTTTATAGGTAGCGGCTGTACCCACGGTAGATTCGACTTTGGTGGCAGTACATTTGAAGCAAATAGAAACGCCGACGACGAAGACGAGTTGTTGGTTGGACCATGCAGGATTATTCCGCGGTATATAATAGCCAAGAAAACACAAACACTTCATTAAATGGCCGAAAAAACACAACCCACGGTCCCACCGATCCTTTCTAGTACAGCTTTACATGTTGGATTAGCTCACGTGTGGTTCGTTTTCCGACTCTCGGAACATTCTATCTGAGAGATACACACGGAAGAAAGAACGGTTGCCATCTTCGCAATCGATCAGGCCACCTTCGTCGTCCACGCTGGACGCATGAGAACGCAAAACCCAGCGCACGGTCGAAGCCAATCCAGTAGAATAGTTATCTCAGCGCATTTAATCATCGTATGTCGCAGAGGGTAGCTACGTCACATAAAGGCGTGTTGACCTTGAGCGGAGATTAATTTCATTCTGTGTAGCACTAAACTGGAGCTAGGAAAACAATCCCTGTATAACCCTAACTATGAGAAGAGGATCGCCAAACATAACTGGTCGACATGGTTAAAGAAAATATAAAAATGATTCTTTTTTATTAATAAATATATTGAAAAACATCTGTTTCCACTTTTGAGAATTGTAAAAGAAATTTCAATCAGATTTCTCAATTTTTACAAAGAAAAATATAAGATTTATGCTTTTTTTTTATTAAAAAATGTACGGTTATAGTTTATATCGACGTGTCTAAATAACTTTTTTCGTTTCAATTTGTAACCCTTACACCTAACAAACTTGTATATCAAAACATATTTTAGTTCTCATAAGAACGCCAAATATTGAAACTGAAAATTTGAACCATATAAAAATTATAGAGGTTGTCTCAAAATTATTAGCTTCGATTTCTTTGCTTTTTAGTTATTTTTAAGATTTGGTAAAGTTATGATTTTCATAACAATAAAGTTGTAAATTTTTGCTTCAACTTTTGTTTAGAAACGTTATTTAAAATGGAAGTGTGTTGAAGCCCCAAATGACCGGCTTCGAGCCAACACGTGATCGACTTCGAATTTTCAACGGCATACCACTCAGTAATAGTTGATGCGTAACATGTGAAAATATATCCTCACGTTTGTTATGGTGATGAAAACATAAGGCAGTGTTTTCATAAGCGAGTCTTGTGCTGAAGAAAATTCGTAGTCAACCATGTGGTGGCTTCTACACAACCTCAATGTTGATTGACGATTAGATTTAAAAATAACTAAAATAACAACCAGCCTTTGGTTTCAACATGTGTATAGGATATAATATGCTGAGAAATTTTCTTAATAGCTCACGTCATTTCTATCTTGTGTAGCATTACCAAACTTCTCCGCAATTAATCATTCTACCGAAGAAAGCATTTCATTTCAAGTGCGTCCTCTTCCCGGGCGCATATGATTTATTTCAACAACTCTTGTCTCGAGGCGATGGTAAAAACGTGTGCTATCTTTACCCCCGCTTGCCAGCAACTAACTGAACCAGAAGCCGCTCCAACGTTCAATATGTACGAATGTATGAATGTTGTATGGTGCTCCTTGCACACCCTTCCGTTTCCTAGGCGTCGCTCTTCGACCAGCAGAAGGATGATATTTCCCGCACATCCTTAACACATCAACCGACAGTGTGGAACTTTTTAGCTCTGGAACCCAAGCGATAAGCCCACCAGCAGCACCAGGGATAAGAGTTGGCGAGGAACCGTTCCTCATCCAGCTCAAGATTTCTATGCTAATTTGTAATTGTGCTAGATCAAATAAATTTTCCTGCCGAGAAAACTCCAACAGTCGTAAATTATTCAACTGAACTAGAGTGCTAAAAACTGGAATGATTTATGGATCATAAGTGGGAATATGCCCGTTAGTTATGGGATCAAGGATATATGCGAAAGGATGTGTTTAGGTGGGCGACAAAAAACGCACCTTCTTGCCGGGCAGGGCAGTGCTGCTTTTGTCGGCAGATGCAAATTCCAATCTCAACCAGCAGCATCTCAACCCAATACATCCCAACAGGAGCGGAGACACGGAGCAGGTTTGACACAGTCGTTTGTTTGCTCAAATTCATTTTCTAAAGACGGAACATGTGGTCATTTGTAAAATTAGATTTACAGTCCGAAACAGGAAAAACTAAACGTGCAGAGTGGTCACTATGGGATAATTTATTTCTTTCCATAAGAATTCGAGAGCGTATCCTTTTTGTGAGGAATTTACTAACTCACACCTCTGAAAAGTGGTACCGGCGGAGTAGATTAGACAGAATGCCGTGCTGAAGATGCTACAGAAGACAGAGTCAAGATTTATGCGAATATTATATTTCCTTCGGTATGAAACCCTTTCCAACCGTCGATGTTCTACCCGGTACAGACGATGAAATCTGCCGGTTGTCTTAACGAGGATGAGAAATAGATTGAGAAATTTATCTTAACAACTATGAAACGACAAGATGATATCGGGGTATAGACAACCCCTCTCGAAGGGTTTATTTTGTAGGTCACTCAGTCAGCAATTTATTTAGGTTCGAACAAATCAATTTAATTTAACGGGAGAGTTTTGTTTTTATGTGTCGTAAAATGTAGAGTGACGACTACAAGTTAGTTCATTTTCAGCAATTCAATTTAAACATTTGTTCGCTTGTTTATATTTCATAACTTCCAACAAGCCTCAGACAATCAGTGAATGTCTTATTGCGAGACAAGAATTTTTCAAATTATCGGTAACCAAAGAAGTGGGCTAGCTTGCAGTGGTCAGCATCGTAATGATTTATTTGCTTTCATATATATTTTTGCTCGGCCCTAGAAGGTGGTAGCACTCCAAGAATAACACATTTGGAATGTTTTCTTAACCTCACTCTGCTGCTGGCCACCGCACCATGCTATAAAAACCAACTCGAGCTGCTTTCATCGGAAAATGTGGTTTAGAATTGGCAGGTGGGGCGTCGGAGTTTGTTTGTTAGGAGGATATGCCGTTTTCTCAAATAAATTCTCCGATCTTGCTGCCGGTAAGAGGCATCGTCCTTTCCTTAGTAATGTGAAACAAAGGCGGAAGGGTTTCTTTTGAGAGTGCGACCAAGCGAAGAGTTATGTGTGCTGTGATATTTCATAATCTAGTTGAGGTCAATTTGTACTTCCTCTTGTTATGGGTCGAACAGTTCGAAAATGTGAATAACATTGCCGGAGATATTACTAGGGTGAATGGATGATTTTCCAGCATCATTATTTATAGATTATTTGTAATGTAGCAGTGAATCTATGTGTAAGTAATATTAAAATGGAATTTGAGAGAAATAATCAAATATTGAAGTGGTGTTTTATTTAGTGTCGTGATTTGAAATAAAATTTATATTCTATGATAATTCCTTCATGGACTTGAAAAATCGAAATTACATTAATTTGATTTGGAAAGTAAGGCATTCTAATTTTCAATTATTGATTCTCAAAGCTAATGTATCTTAGCAGAAAGTAAGTAAAGTAGCATAGCCCTGATGATTATTTACAAAGCAATTCCAATTGTGGCAGATGTGGCTGGAACTTTGCTGTTGAATTACGTTTTTCGGCAGTTTCTTGGAATAGGGATGTAAACCGTAAAAATCAAGAGCGTCACGAAAATTGACAATATCAAACAGTAATAACTCAGGCAGTTTGCTAAGGATTTCCATCATTCTTGCAGCAATCGATTTTCGAATTAGCTAAGCGTCCACCAAAATACGTGTGATGCTCACTATTATACTACAGTGCTTTTCCGATTTTATCAACAGTCGTTTTTATCACTACTCGCCAAATTCACGCTCGATTTTCTTACGCTTTTTACCGTTTTTATCACGCTATTTTCAAGAAAATCTATATCAAAAATAATGTACCAACTTGCAGTTGTATAAAGTGTATTTTAAACATAATTTTCACTTGTGTCTTGTGTTCTTTCATGTGTATAGTTTTATGAGCTCAATTTATTTGATAAATTTTCTGAATAGGGCAACCAAGTGTTATATTTGTTACAATTTATTTGTGTCATATTTGGTGTAAAATGAACCGTGACATACATATTTCGTTGAGTTTGCAGCAAAAATTACTTATTCTTCGAACAGTTGAGAATGAAGATCTTTTGATAACTCAAATAGCCCTACAGTTTGATGCTCGACGTCCTGATTAAAAAATTATAAAATCTATCGATTCCGCAATTTCACATAAACAAGCATTAGACTCTCATAACTATGCTATAGAATGGGCAGTACAAATCATGTTGATAATGCAGGTTTAGTTGCCTTCAGAAAGTTCGCGAAAATGCTGTGGAGGTAAAAATTATGAACTATTTCTTCTGCTGTTGAGAGAGCGCAGAGTAATAGTTCCTCTGGCGAATAAACGCTCTTAATTTGACAGAGCAAAAGCCCAGTGAAATTCTTGTAAATAGCTCATCCGCACACGCAAGATAAGTGAAACGAATTGCTCAGAAAATATCTGAAAATTGCGTTACTATTCTCATCGCTTCGGGGTGCGACAAAAACAGTATTAAATCGAACGTCTGCAGAATAATATCATATTAAAAATCTGTTAGGATTTGACTTCAATATGAACGTATACATAACGTTTGCGGTAAAAAAATGGACAAAAAATGCCGATTTTTCATTGGTTTACCTTCAATCGCACTGACGAAACTTCTCATGCATCATCAATCATAGCAACCCATGAGTTAGCAAAAAAAATTTGACAACTCTATCAGCCAAACTCTTATTGTAATGTCGAAAAAAGTGAAGCTACTCCGTTCAGAAGAGTGCGCGTTCAAAAAACGGTACCCTTGACGTGGCGGGGAACGGACATCGTGCGGCACTTTGTGGACGCCGGGTATGTCCGTTCCGGCATTTACAACATCTTGACACTATTGGACAACGATCAGAGCATCGAAAGAAAGCCCGGTTCCGGACGGCCAACGACCTGAGCGACAAGAAGCTTCAAAGGATGCTGAAGTGGAAGACCGAGGGAAAAGTAGCTAAATCGCTGCGTGCACTTGGTTCGGGAGGTTGGTGCATGCGGTAAAACAGTGAAAAAGTATCTGGAGAACATGGACATACATGTCAGGAAGCGGCGGTCCCGTCCACTGATCTCGGAGCTGCAGGCAATGACGCAGCGACAGCGCCTGAATATAATGGTCAAGTCGATTTTCCCGGCGACACGCGACGCGGCGAGTGGTGATGGACGACGAGATCACACCCTGGATGGCAACGACTGTCAGGGTACTTCGTTTTTCAATTCTCCCATGGAGGAAGTGAGCTCCGAAATAAAATTTATTTCACACAGCATGTTCCCCAAGAAGGTGCTGCTGTGGCTGACAATCAGCGAGAAAGGGATGTCAAAGCCGCTCTTCTTTCGCTCCGGGCTGGCCGTGAACGGGGAAATTTATTATACGAAGTGCCTTCCAGAAGTTGCGTCGTTCATCAATAAATACCGTAAGGGGAAGACACGGTGTTCTAGCCAGATTTAGCGTCGGCTCACTACACGAAGCGATCGTTGGAGGAGATGGAGCGGCTGAATATCGATGTGGTACAGAAGTCGGCGAATCCGCTCAAGGTCCCCCAGCTGCGTCCCATCGAGAATTTTTGGGAAAACTTGAAGCGCAAGATCTTTTCCAACAAGTTTGTCGCGAAACGGAAATGGAATTGATATAAAAAACGAAGAAAGAGCTTAAAACCATGCCTACACGCATGTTTTCGTCCGCCATGGCGAATGTTCCGGTTAACTGCCTGACGTAATATTTTTTTGCGAGGAAGCTAACATGATTACTTTCCATGGGAAATTTATCCAACTCAATTATCTGTCTTAGTTTTTTTTTTCATCACCATTTGAAAAAAAGTCCATTTTTTACCGCAAACGTTATACTCTTTGGCTCTTTGGCCAACTGCTCACTTAGTAATTGGGAAGCTAATCAAAAATGCTCCCTCTTAAACGAAGAGAGAAAACAATTTTTTAACCCTCGCACGCAATGACTGTGAGTGAAAATAAATTCTGCCACTGAAATACTCTGCGACTAAATGCGATTAGTTACTCACTCTGTGTGACTAGTGTGACTATGTCTCTAGTCCTCCGAGGTGTTTGACAGGTAGAGGAGGAACTGTTAGCAAAAATCAAGAGGGTTGATGAAGCATTTCAAATGCCACGTAGTATAGAGATGTTATTGGATTAAGAAAAATGCCTAGAGGCTGAGAATCAACTCCAGACGCCGGTTTTTGAAGTTCAAGATGACCGAATGTCATTTAATTTTCCACAGTCTTTATGATCTATGATTGCAAGTGGCGTTTTCTACAAAACAGTTTAAAATAATCTAATATCACACAATTAGGATATTTCCGCTGCACAGAGGCCAGAAACAGACTAGCTAACTGGTCTGCCATCTTAACCACCGTAAGCATGTCAAAGAAAGGTTAATGGCCATAAATTCACCAATAATGAATACTTTCTCATAAACAAAAGTATTTGTTTGAAAAATTGTAAAATTGTTCTTTAATAAAAAAAAAATGCTATACATCTCTAAAAAATCCATCTCATCCCCCTTAATTATGCTTGACAGCAAAAATTTTAAAATTTTTGTGAGGTTTTCACTCTACAACAAACTTAGACCACAACACTCAGAAAGAAATGAGAGCATTTATATGAAAGCTCTCCCTATCTCTCTGTCTCTTCTCTGTGAGCCAGTATTTTTTATTTTGTTCATGTATGCTGGGTTCTTTTGAAAATGGTGTCGCAACAAGAAGCATTTCGCAAGCGCTCGCAATGCACGAACATCTAGGCAAAATGTTTACGGTGAACCGTTTAAAAGCGAATATCTTTCAGTTTCGACTGTGTATAATAGCCTGCAAACCTCAACAGTAATTCGCCAGGAAGATAGTGGACAGGCCTGTAAACTGTCAAAGCTTTTATTTGATTCCCTTTGTTAGTGTGCATCGCAGTAGGCTTTCGCTCGTAAATGTAGAACGACCGTTGGCTCTCGCACACAGAACAAATGGTAGAATAACATTCGTGCATCGAAGATCGTTTGGCGATGTTATTTCATTTTATTTCTGTCTACTTAATTTCAGTTCTGTTGAGAAATATATACAAGCTGAGCCGGCAAACTTCGTCCCGCTCATTTTTGTTTTTATTCGAATGACTTTGAACATTCCAAATTAATTGATTCCTTGCGATTCGTTTATAGTTTGCAAATGCACGACGAATCGGCCATTGATTACGATCAAAGTCAAAAAACGAACCGTTTGATTAATTGATTTCATCCGAATTACAACATCCTCGCTTTTTGGCTTCTGTACATCACCTCGATTTTGGAAATACCAATATTGGGTGGTATTCGGTCGTTTTAAGCTGTTTTTATTCCATCTGAGCATCATTGATTCCGGAAATACCCATATTAGATGGTATTCCATTGGTTTTGCAACCGAAAGTAGTTATCTTTGATTTCAAAATGGTGTCCATGGTCAATGCTTTGCTTCTATGCATCACCTCGATTACGCAAATATCCATATTGAGTTGTATTCGGTCATTTTCGACTGTTTTCCAAAAGTTGCCATCTTACAATTCAAAATGGTGTCTGAGGTCGATTTTTAGCTTCTGTGTATTGTTCTGGTTCCGAAGATACTCATATTGGGTGACATTTGGTCACTCCAGGCTGTTCTAGAAACCGAAACTCGTCATCTTGGATTTCAAAATGGCATATGAAATCAACTTCTGGCCTCTGGGCGTCATCCTGGTTCCGGAAATATTCATGGTATTTGGTAATTTACGGCTGTTTTCCGGACACCAGAAGTCGCCACCTTTGAATTCAAAATGGTGTCTGTATTCGATTTTTAGCTTCTATGCATCTTTCTGGTCCCGGAGATATTTATATTGGGTGAAAATCGGCCATTTATGGCTATTTTTTCACAAACCGAAGGTTGCCATCTTAAAATTCAAAATAATATCTGAGGTCGATTTGTGGTTTCTTCAGCGTATCATTACAATTTCTAAAATATCCATATTAAGTAATATTTGGTCACTTTCCGCTGTCTTTCAGAAACCGGAAGTCGCCATCTTGGATTTCAAAATGACATTTGGAGACAATTTCTGGCCTCTGAGCGTCATTCTGGTTCCGAAAAAACACCCATATTGGCTGATTTTCGGTCATATTGGGGTGTTCGGTTGCTGTGCATCATCGTGATAATTATGGGCTGTTTTTCGAAGAAACTGGTTGAAATGTCAGTTTAATTTGTCTGGAGGTCTTCCTCTCCCCTTTCCAGAGTACTGAGGAGTGTCAAACCACCATAGAAATTTGTGTTTGATTTGTATGAGAGCCCTTTATGGACATACTTTTCACCTTTAAAACCATTCGCATGACAAATTTGGTTCCATTTACTTGGTTATTTCTCGACATTAGCAGGAATTCGTGTTTCTTTTGTATGGAACCCCTCCTTTATGAAAGAGGATGGGGTGCCGAACCATCATGGACATAATTGTTACCCCTAAAACAATCACATGTCAAATTTGGTTGTATTTGCTGGTTGGTTCTCAAGTTGTGGTTCTCAATTTTACGCTTCATTTGTATGGGACCCCAGGTCCCCGTGGCTCGGTGGTTAGCGATGTCGATCGGCTAGCTCTCCCACACGGTCGTGATATTGGGTTCGACTCCCTATTAAGTCGAAGATCTTTCCGAGCCGTAAATTTTCTCGACTCAGCACTGGGGCACGGTGTATCGTTGTACTTGTGCTACACATGCAAAATGTGCCAAAAACAATATCGATAACGAATTTTCTCAACTAATCTAGTTGATCGAGACCACTATTAGCTCCACAGACTAGCGTGTGATAATGTTGTGTTGTATGGGACCCCTTCCATCCAGAAAAGGGAGGGGTGTCGAACCATTAAAGTCATATTTGTTACCCCTAAAAACATTCACATGCCAAATTTGGTTCCATTTATTTCGTTAGTTCTCGAGATGTGCAAAAATTTGTGCTTCGTTTGTATGGGCCCCCTCCCTTCCAGAATAGGAAAACGCTTATCGCAGTGAACGATTATTCCGAATGAGGAGCTTCGTAGCCGCGAGGTTGCAGAGTCTACTTTGACAGGCGGGTAGTGGTGGATTCGGATCTTAGTAGAATCCAAACCTCTCGATGTCAACGGATTCAAGCATGGGTTAATTCTCAGGCTCCCCACGTTACGTTGTATCCTACAAAATCTCGGCAAATACCTCTTGACAAAAATAAACCCTTCTTACAATAAAACTGACCAGAGTGACATTCGGTTGAAACCTCCCCAAGAAATTTTAATTGGCACGAGGCAGCGAGGCTCGGAGTAGTTAACGTGAAAAGAATAAGAAAAAAATCACACACACAAACACGAATTATATTAATCATGTCACTCTGAATAGTGATAATGCTAATAATAGAAGTGCAGAATACAGCAAACACCTGGGCGATATCACAAAGAATTTACGTTTTTGGGCGCATTGATGAGAATATACAGGAATAAAACGAATAACCGCCAATTCAAATAAATCATTTGCGACACCCAGCGGCGAGCACTTATACTAGGGTAACCACTATTCTACTCTAGCACTACACTAGGGTAATCCACTATTTCTACTCTGAAAAGATCGATGATGATCTAAAATATAATTAGTCCGAAATATTTCCACACCCGGTTTCAAATATATAGGCCAAAATATAGACTTGGGGGTCCGAAACATGTATGCACTTCGTAGAAGTTTTAATATTTCTAGGATTCCGAAGAATTGCATTGCTGGATGATGTTCGTCAAAGTAGACCATTAGCACTTAATAATGGTATGAGGAGCAGGCATTTATGTTAAAAAAACGTGTTTTTTAGTTGTGCAGCTTCATAAATCGGGCCAAAATACCCCATTACCCTAGTATGCATTATATTACACCAAGTTTGACGCAGCAGAAACAAATAGTTTTAGCAAGATTCCTGCGAAAAGTCGAAAAAAGTTGTGACAAAATAGGGGAACTGCTCCATTATTCATCTCAGCCAATATATTCATCTCATACAACAGCGGTTCTAAACCTTTTTATGTTCGCGTACCCCTTGGCAATATTTTTCATATCGATTGTACCGTGCTGGATCGAAACCCGTACAGTATCGAAATCCGTACACCTTGATGTTTTTCTTCAGTTTTAAGCATTATAAAAATGAAAATTCATATGATAGTTACATGTACATGTCCGTTAAGCTGTTGGCTTTCTGTTAAAATCAACTATACGCCAGTAGGCCATGAAATAAAAATATTAAAAAGTTTCAGTTGTCATTGCGTTGTATCGTTAGAGAATTTACTAAGGAAACGTTCTTCATATAAAAACGTTTTTCAAGTGGGATATAAGTGTTCTACTCTGTGAATCTTTTTGAAATTGATGGAAAAGGTAAGTCTTTGTCATTTTCGAGCTGTATATTGACTGGTAAATAGTGTAAATTGTATTTTTTCTACAAAAACTGTGCCGTACGGATTTTGATCCTTGTTAATTGCTTGAATCAAAATCCGTACAGCGTGTGTATCATGAATATATTGTTGAACTTTCTTCTTGTTTTCAGCATATAATGGAAGAAAACAAGTATAAATATAAACGGCAAACAATTTCGTAGGAGCTGTGACTGAGGTGCGCAAGGGAAAGTCGTACCGGGAAGCTTCGAGAGGATCCGGCGTTCCGGTTAATACGACAAGGGGTGCCGCAACGAAACGCTACGAAAATAGCACTATTTTAGCTGATATAAAAAATTAGAAAACCGTGTGAAACTTTAGGAACCAATTGATCCTCAGAATATATTTATCCGTAAATTTAAATAAATTATAAAAAAAAAAGATGTTCATTTTTGTACTTAGTTTTGTGATTCATTGCTGTATGGACTATAATCCAGTCTATATCGCGTGTGTGCGGATTTCGATTCAAAAGTGCACGGGTTTTGATTCAGACAAAAAACTGTGTACGGATTTCGATTCAAAACATGTTCTATTCAAACATGATTTTTTCGAGTTTCGGAGTGATTTTCATAATTTTGCTTGAAAATAGTGATAAAATATAAGTAGCCCTATAAGTAAACAAGTCAGTTTAAAGCAATATGTGATTTCTTGATTTTATATTGACCGTCGAAGATTATCATGTGCTTAGGTGTACGGATTTCGATTCAGCACGGTACTCCCTGGCTTGGAATGTTCTCGCAAAGTGGGAGAGAGTAGTGGTAGATCAAGTTGTGGAAGACTAGTTAAAATTTCAAATCGAACTATGGTCAAACAATGATTGCTACAGGCTTGTTTTAAGAGCAAGATTGAACAACAAAGTATTATAAAAAAAAATTCTTTGTCCGCCATTACTGATTTTTCTTTCGCGTACCCCCTGAAGGCTTTCAAGTACCCCCAGGGGTACGCGTACCCCAGGTTGAGAACCGCTGTCATACATTGAAAACAGGAAAAAATACTTTAATCTTTAAAATGTTCACCTCAAATTTCCTAAAACAAGCTTGAATCAGCAGAAATATATGAGATGAATTTCTACAATTCCTAAATTTCAATTGTATGTATTTTCATCTGTTTTCACTGCGTTGAAGAAAATCAAGAGTTGCCAAATCAGTTTCTGTTAATACAAAAAAAATATACTGAAAATGTTGAATTGTTCCGACATAATTGACATAAATCGAAAGCACTGCAGTGGTTACCTAGGTTACCAATTTTGCACGTAAACAACTACAGCGGATCTCTAGGTAACCTACTATGACGGGCTGCGGCTACGTTCATTCATGATTAACAGTGAGATGAATATAGGGGCATCGTGAGATGAATAATTGAGCAGTGATTCAAGTTTTGGATGGATATGGAAGCATTGTGAAAAATGGTTTGTTTTACAAAATTCAGGATAAATCTAGCTAATTTTACTAAATATACAATGCTAAACGATTCCATAAGAGTACTATAATGTACCTACTTGAAACTGTAGAAAGTGTATTTGAGCATAATTTTCACTTGTGCCTTGTGTTTTGCATGCGTATAGTTTTATGTGCTCAATTTATTTGATCTATTTTCTGAATAGGGCAACCAAGTGTTATATTTGTTACAATTTATTTGTGTCATATTTTGCGAAAAATGAACAGTGAAATACATAATTCACTGACTTTACAACGGAAATCACTTATTTTCCGAACAGTTGAGAATGAAGATCTTTTAATAGCTCAATTAGCCCTACTGTTTAGTGCTCATATGACGCGACTTAAAAATTATAAAATCTAGCGATTCCGCAATTACACATAAACAAGCATTAGACTCTTCCAACTATGCTAAAGAATGGGCAGTACAAATATGTACAGTTGCCTTGAGGAAGTTCGCGAAAATGCAATGGAGATAAAAATTATTAACTATGCTTTTCGTTTGTATCTTCAACTTATATTCCATTGGATAGTCCAATTGTTCCAAGTGAATCATTTTACACAAAATATCATTAGTTTCAATTGAATCCAACCTAATAAATCTAAATTCACGGTCTCGACAAATTTACGGTGAATTTTTTCGACCGTGATAAAATCGAAAAAGCACTGTATTGAAAAATGGAGAGCCTTATTTTGAACGCAGATTCGGATCCATCAGAAACAAGGTCAAATACCATCCAATATGGGTATTTTTAGAATCGTATTTGTATCTTCAGAAATCAGAGGTCGGATATCAATCTCAGCTTACATTCAATGTACTTCACGTCATCTGCTGTTGAGAGAGCGCAAACTAATAGTTTCTCTGGCGAATAAACGCTCTTAATTTGACAGAGCAGAAGCCCAGTGAAACTCTTGTAAATAGCTCATCCGCACACGCAAGATAAGTGAAATGAATTGCTCAGCGAACATCCAAAAATTGAAAAATTGCGTTAATGTTCTCATCGCTCTGGGGTGCGACAAAAACAGTATTAAATCGAACGTTCTGCATAAGGGGCCATTCACATTCCACATGGACAGATTTCAAACGATTCTGAACCCCCCCCTCTGTTCAACTGCCCATATCAATTCTAAACATTTTGTATGGACCGTGGACATTACACATATCCCCCCCAAAACTGTCCACGTGGCATGTGGATGGTTCATAATAGTTTGATTAGTTACTTACTTTGTGTGAAAGAAAGTCTAGTCCTCCACTCCAAGGCGTTTGACAGGTAGAGGAGGAACTGTTAGCAAAAATGAAGAGGGTTGATGAAGCTTTTCAAATGCCACGTAGTATGGAGATTAGGGTGGGACAAAAACTAAATGTTAGCTCCCATGAACCTTTCGTGTTCCTTATGGGTCCCATAACAATTGTGTAACTTTTCAGATCGATCGGTGAATCGCCCGATTTGCGCCCGATTTTTAAATTTTTCATACGATTTTACATGGAATAATCCACTTTTTCAATACTTATTCTCTAGAGGTGTCCAGTTGGCTCTTAAAAATATATCAATACATGATGTTTGTAGGAAATATTCCTGGAAAAAACTATTCTGGAGACCGTAAGGCGCTACGATGCTTGTTTAAAAAGTATTCACCTCAAACTAATTGAATGTCTGACGGACGGCTTACCATTGAAATTTTCCAGCAACACTGCTACAGCATGCTGCAACTTGATACAGCATTGCAAACTTGATTTAGTATGAGAAATAATTTCGCGTGGAATTAATTTTCAAAGTGTGATTTTTGCTCATAATATCTTCGGAGAAGCCTCCAAGATAAATTTAAGCAATATCATTTCTTATCACATGGTTGAATTCGCAACAGATGCATGCTGCAGCAGTATTGCTAGTAAAATTCAAAGGTGAGCCGTTCGTCAGATATTCAATCAGTCTGGGGTAAATCTATTTTTTCACAAGCCTTGCGGTCTTCAGAAGAGTTTTTCCCAGGAAAATTTCCTATAAATATCATGTATTGATATAGTTTTAGGAGCCAACTGGACAAAAAGTGGTTTTTCCCATATAAAATCGTATGGAAGCTTTAAAAATCTGGCTCAAATCGGGCGTTTCACCGATCGATCTAAAAAGTTACACAGTTGTTATAGGACCCATAAGGAACACGAAAAGTGCATGGAAGGGAAAAAATAACACCATCGCTTTTTCCCATAAAACCGTGTCCCAGTCTAATGGAGATGTTATGGGATTAAGAAAGATGCCTAGAGCCTGAGAATCAACTCTAGACGCCGGTTTTTGAAGTTCAAGATGACCGAATGTCATTTATTTTTCCAGAGTCCCCAGACGCAACTTTGAAATCTATGATTGCAAGTGGCGTTTTCTGCAAAACAGTTTAAAATAATATGGATATTTTCGCTATCGGGATGATGCATAGAGGCCGAGAATCGATCAGTCGGCTGGACTGCCATCGTAACCACCGTAAGCCTGTCAAAGAAAGGTGTAGGGCTATAAATTCACCAATAATAATAATAATAATAATGAATATTTTCTCATAAACAAAAGCATTTGTTCGGAAAATTGTACTGTCAGAACATTACAGTTCTCCAATTAAAAAATCGCTACACATCTCTAAAAAATCCATCTCATCCATTTTCACTCTACAACAAACTTAGACAACAACACAAATGAAGAACCGTAAACAACAACACTCAGAGGAAAATGAGAGCATGTATATGTAAGTTCTCTCTCCCTCTCTCTTTCTTCTCTGTATGCCAATATTTTTTATTTTGTTTATGTATGCTGGGTTCTTTTGAAAATGGTGTTGCAACAAGAAGCATTGCGCAAGCGCATTTAAATGCACGAACATCTAGGCAAAATGTTTACGGTAAACAGTTTCAAAAGCGAATATCTTTCAGTTTCGACTGTGTATAAAAGCCTGCAAACCTCAACAGTAATTCGCCAGGAAGGTAGTGGACAGGCTTGTAAACTGTCAAAGCGTCGTGGCAGTAAATACTCGTTACCCTTACTAACACGCAGTGAATCCTAAGTAAAGCAGGTATTAGACAAAGCAAATATTTGCTTTTTTTGGTAAGAATGTAATTTGCACAAAATAAAATCCGTACCAAAAAAAGCAAATATTTGCTACGTCTAATACCTACTTAAGGATCCCCAGGATACCTTTAACTCGGTGACGGAATCGTGAAAGGAATCGCAAACACGATCCGGAGGATTCCCACTCAGGATTCTTATTCAAGAATCCTAGAGCCATATACAGGGCATTCCTGAGGATTCTTTTTTCAGGAATCCTTTTCAAGGACGCTCACGAATCCAATGTGAGGAATCCTAGAAAACCTATGCGAATCGTATGTGTTCGTCCGGGTAGATTCGTTTGTTCAAGAATGTATTTGGACAGCGAACCGACGCCAAACGCAAAAGAAGACGTTTATCGCAGTGAAATGAGGAGCTTCGTAGCCGCAAAGTTACAGAGTCTACTTTGGCAGAAGGGTAGTTGTGGATTCGGATCTTAGTAGAATCCAAACCATTCGATGTCAACAGATTCAAGCATGGGTTGATTCTCAGGCTCCCCGCGTCACATTGAATTATACAAAACCTCGGCAAATACCTCTTGACAAAAAAAACCCTTCTTACAATAAAACTGACCAGAGTGACATTCGGTTGAAACCTCTCCAAGGAATTGTAATTGGCCGGAGGCAGCGAGGCTCGGAGTAGTGGACGTGAAAAGAAAAAGTGAAAAATCATACACACAAACACGAATTATAATAATCATGTCACTCACTTTCAATAATGATAATGCTAATAATAGAAGTGCGGAATAAAGCAAACACCAGGGCGATATGAGCCGTTGCGGAACAAAGTGGTCTATGTGCCATCGAGCAAATTGTTCAGGAGAAGCAATTTTCGAAAGATCTCTGAATAAAATTCTGTTCAACGGATTCTTTCAAACAAATGTTCTAATATAAAGGTTATGAAGTGGTTTAACATTGGGATACATCAAATTAACAGTTTCTTTGCGAAATCGGTGATTTTATCTCACCAATGTACATAGACCACTCTGACTTCATATATATTTTACTGGAATCCTCGTATCGTTTCGGAACAGAGTGGTCTATGTACATAAACATATATAAAAATGACGTTAACTCGTATAAAATGGCTAGTGTCACATGTTATATGATGTACATGGCTTGTCACATGTAACATGTGACGTGTAACATTACATGTAACACAACATATTACATATTACATGATATTTGACATGTTACATTTTTCGTGTTACATTACGTGTAGCATGTTACAAATCACGTGTAACATGTTACAGGACAAATGACAAGTTACATATCACATGTAACATGTTACATGTTACATATTACATGACGGTATTACCTCGATTTATGTACATAGACCACTCTGTTCCGAAACATAAGGGCCATTCTGTTTCGGACGAAATATCAACATGGTTTAAATCAGCTTCAAAGTTCGATTTTTTTGAAATTTTTCAAGTCTCCTAACTTCAGCTTCTTGAGTAGATGCGGTTTATGTGAAAAACTCATTTTTTGAAAAAAATGGTCTTTAGATCACTCTGTTCCGCAACGGCTCATATCACAAAAGATCAACGTTTTTGGGCGCGTTGATGAGTCCATACAGGAACAAAACAAATAACATCATTTGCGACACCCAGCGGCGAGCACTTGCACTAGGGTAACGGGGCTATTTTGGCCCACCCGGGAACATTTCACGCATTTCATCGGCTAAATTTAGTGAATATCAGAAAACTGTGTATGCACCATTTAAATGACATATTTAAAAATCATACTGCACTATACCGTGCTGGATCGAAACCCGTACAGTATCGAAATCCGTACACCTTGACGTTTTTCTTCAGTTTTAAGCATTATAAAAATGGAAATTCATATGATAGTTACATGTACATGTCCGTTGAGCTGTTGCCCTTCTGTTAAATTAAACTGTGCGTCAGTGTTTCAAGTGGGATATACGTTTTTACTCTGTGAATCTTCTTGAAATTGATGGAAAATGTAAGTCTTTGTCATTTTCGAGCTGTAAATTGTCTAAAAATAGTATAAATTGTATTTATTCAACAAAAACTGTGCCGTACGGATTTTGATCCTTGTTAATTGCTTGAATCGAAATCCGTACAGCGTGTGTATCATGCATATATTGTTGAACTTTCTTCTTGTTTTCAGCATATAATGGAAGAAAACAAGTATAAATATACAG
Organism: Wyeomyia smithii; assembly: GCF_029784165.1. Taxonomy (NCBI): domain Eukaryota; kingdom Metazoa; phylum Arthropoda; class Insecta; order Diptera; family Culicidae; genus Wyeomyia; species Wyeomyia smithii. The sequence continues at coordinate 198,822,743 of NC_073695.1, read as the reverse complement.
CACACAATTTCGAAGGAGCTGTGACTGAGGTGCGCAAGGGAAAGTCGTACCGGGAAGTTTCGAGAGGTTCCGGTTACTACGATGAGCGGTACCGCAACGAAACGCTACGAAAATTGCACTATTTCAGCTGATATACAAAATTATAAAACCGTGCTTAGGAACCAATTGATCCTTAAAATATATTTATTTTTAAATTTAAAAATAAATTATAAATAAAAGATGTTCATTTTTGTACTTCTATATCTATACGGATTTTGATTCATTACTGTATGGACTTTGATCCAGTCTATATCGCGTGTGTGCGGATTTCGATTCAAAAGTGTACGGGTTTTGATTCAGACAAAAAAACTGTGTACGGATTTCGATTCAAAACATGTTCTATTTGAACATGATTTTTCCGAGTTTCGGAGAGTTTTCGGCAAAATATTGATAGCATTATTTTGGATTTAGTTCACATATATGTATTTGAAATCATGACTGTGTCGACCCAAAGTCAAGAGAGTAATAAACAAGTCAACTTCCAGTAGCTATTATAACAATTATGTATGTTTTTGAAAAAATTCAATGTTTTAGTAACATCAACCAAATACTATAGAAACAGTTTGTATACTCTAACAAGTGAAAAAAAGTTAAAATAGTAGCTCAAGGCACAACCAAAAATATTATTCTCTCTTATTGTTCTTGTCTAAGGCGAACATGTTTTGGCCATGCCAAGTTTAACAGCTATTTGTTTACCATTCGGTCATTGCGCACTGAACGGAGAAGTAGCTTGCAGCAAATTACAAGTAATTTTTTCTTAATTTAGTATACCTAACGATGTGAAGCAAGCTTTTTTGCAGAAGTCCAATTTTTTCTTTTTCAGATGCCTAAAATTTCTAAAACTTCACGACAAATAGAAAGATCGATAATAATCTAAAACATAATTAGTCCGAAATATTTCCACATCCGATTCCAAATATAGAGGTAGGCCAAAATATAGACTTGTTGGTCAAAAATATGTTTTTTCCGAAGAATTGCATTGCTGGGCAATGTACGTCAAAGTAGACTCTTAGCTCTTAATAACGGTGTGATAGAGCAGGTATTTATGTTAAAAAATCGTGTTTATTTAAATTGTGCAACTTCCTAAAGTGGGCCAAAGTACCTCCGTTACCCTAGTATGCAATATATCACACTAAGTTTGACGAAGCAGAAACCAACAGTTCTAGCAAGACGCACTGATTCCTGCGAAAAGTCGAAAAAAAGTCGTGACAAAATACATAACTAGTTGTTTTTTTTTGACTATTTGCAAAAGAAACAAGCTCTTTCACGGAGATACCTTGTTTGGTGCTGATCCTTGTAAATATATATATATATATATATATATATATATATATATATATATATATATATATATATATATATATATATATATATATATATATATATATATATATATATATATATATATATATATATATATATATATATATATATATATATATATATATATATATATATATATATATATATATATATATATATATATATATATATATATATATTATGTTAACAATGAACGTCATTTACTTACTTGACTTTTAAAATGACTTTTAAGATGAACGGAATACGTCTCCACATGACTCATTCTTGGGCTAGTTTTCTCCTATCGCCTCTAACACCCGCGGGAGCGTCTTCATCTACATCACACATCCAATGCAATGACTACGAAGCTTACAGGGCGCGGCTGGAAAAATCGAAAATGTTTAAACTTCAATATTGGGTTCATTGGTGTAACTAATGACTTATTTCTGTTAACATCAGAACATTGGGATTAGTTCATCATTTGTGAAAGTGTACTTCAAAGAAAGTATTACGAGCAGGGCCGGCGATTGATGTGGGCACTATGGGTAGTAGTACCTACTCGGAAAATATCCATGTGGGTAGTTACCCACTCGGGATGTTCGGGAAAAACAAAAATTTTAATATTTTCCACGTTCGAAATTATACGTGTTGATGCGTGATTGACGGTAAGAATTTCTCTAATCAAAATTCGTAGATCTAGCAACTCTGAACACGAGTGATGCATTTGCATAGAGTTGTTGTCGCATCTATTTTCCTCCCCGATTCCTTACTACCCACTCGGGGAAAGAGTGTGACGCCGGCCCTGATTACGAGTTAGCTGCTCGCCCAGGAGAAGCCGGGAAAGGTTTTCGGGGCGGTAGGATTTCATTTGTTTATTTCATCAAAAAGTATGTACAGGATGTTACTAAGCAGCGTAATCCACAAAAGTAGAGGTTCGCGGTATGTACGTACACTAAACGTAATCAAATTAGTCGAGTACGTTTGTTCGAAAGAACCTAATATAGAAAACTGAACTCGAAAATTCCAATATTTAAGGTAGTTGAAAATGGGATTTGAAATAGTGCCAGGATTTTCCGATTTCTTCTTGTCGCACCCTGTACCAGGGAGTCTTTTACCTCTTTCGAGTTCTCTGCTGAATATTATCTTCGCTTTATATTTGTGTTACGTAATCAATCCATTGTACCCTACCGTATTTTATCAGCTTGATGATATTCGCATGTTGGGGAGCTCGGTACACCTCATGGTTCATACACCGGAGCAACACTCCATTCTCCATTTTTCCACCAAGTATGAAACGAAGAATCTTACGCTCGAAGAAGACTCCGAGAGCTCGCCGGTCAGTCTTCTTCATTGACCAACACTCATGGCCGTAGAGTTCCACCGGCAGAGCCAGCGTTTTGTAGCGAAAAATTTTGTGTGGACATCCATTCGGTGGGATCTCAGCTGGCTACATAAATCATGAAAGGTCCTGTTTTCGGCTGTCATGCGTCTCTTCATCGTGCGACTAATATCGTTGTCACACATCACGAGAGCACTATGGCACACAAATTAATCGATTAGGTCATAGATATTTTAAGTCGTGAATTTTAATCTTGGGCCGTTTCTTTCACTGCACGGAACTGTAATGGATTGTTATCCATGAAATGGCAAAACAAAGCAGAAGTCAAAAGGAGATTCCAGAATTCCAGGGACAATCGAAAACGACAGTCAAGGATGGTGTTCCAAGTAGCCTGCCATGCTATTCCTGACGACACTTGTCAAATGCTGGTTAATTCTATACCGAACAGGGTGCGAGAGGTCATCCCACTTACCTATCATTATTGACGGTTGGAACACTTAGTTCGGGTTTTTTTTCTCAAAGTTTTGCAACTTTCTTTTTTCGCTTGATTACTCTGGAGCCGCTGGATTGTTTTCTGTCCTGCTTTTGGCTGTTAATATTGTTTTGTTATACAGCAGCAGTCTTTATACTTTTCCTTTGAGATTTTGAATAGAAACTGTACGAATTTTTCCGAAGACCTAATAATAATTATTATTAAATTTGAATTTAGGATTTTTTTTTGTATTTTACCCTGAAGAAATGCTGAAATTATTCCAAAATTTCTTTTTCTTTAGAATTTAGATATTTTAATTATCTAAAGCGCCCGAACAAATTTCTTAATGTAAGTGTCTTCGTAAACATTTTTTATTTTTAAGCTGGTTTAGGCCCTTTTTGTTTGTTTTATACTAACGCCATTTTTCAAATCTATTCCAGCGCTCTGGTATATGTTAGAGCACAATGCAATTTTATAAATTTCAAACTGAGAATGCAAACTTGCCTAATTTTTTGCTCTAGGATTTTTTAGAAAAAAAAAAGTGAAGCCCGAATGAAAACATCAGAACATAAATTATGGCTAATAGATTGTCGTTTTACAGTATACTGAAAACATTGATAGATTAGGTATTGCATGGGATGCCAGACTACTGGCGGTATCAATAGCAAGCAACTACTGGCTGCCGTTCTACAACGTTGCAACCTTTCAAGCCTTCACCGGCCGCAAAGGCCACGGACCGACCGCAAAAGAGCATAGCCGTTCTATTCACGACTGCGATTCATTTGTTTGCAACAGTGCCGAAGCTGTGCTCTACTTCTCATAATTCTTGCTGCACTTACCGAAAGAACAACACCTTGCTCCGTGAAACCATTTCCAGCATTTCGCCCCGGGGTGACTCTCCGCAAGCCAATAACCTTAAGTAAGCAACGGTTGCCTCCCGCCTTCCAGCCGATGGAGCAGAACCGGCAACCAGTTAGAACTCTGTGGGAACAATTTAGGCCCGGGTGCGCGCGTGTTCGCCAACCATATTGAAATCGGCATTCGCTCGAAATGATGCACCGAAAATGTTAATATTCCATTTCGTCACAGTGAGCGGCATTTCAGTGCTCTATCGGGGTTGGTGAAGTGGGTACGAATTTTGAGCGACGGGATCAGTCTAGATTTTGACACTTGTGCGCTTTGACTGCGCAAAGTGCCGCGCTTAAGTACGAAGCATGAACCGAGCGCATACCGGTGCAATAATCTGAGCAATTAAATCTCGGCCGAAATTGAAAACAAACGTGACGCCGAAGCGGGACTGGAATGGCACGACATTTGTGGATTATTAATAATTTAATTATCGTTAATTTATTAGCTCTTGGTGTTATCAGATTCTTCGGGAACGACTGGTAGTTTGGTGGAATCGGTCTGGGCGCAAAGAATTATGGCAAAATAATGGGGGAAGCGCATTTCGTGAGTAAGTAATGTGTTGGGCTTATTCGTCAGGTATCGTAAAGGCTTATAACCATTCTGGTGTAAGTATATGTTCTTACGTTAACTTACTATTATTTTCTGCATAAGTAATCCAATGTTCTAAAGGAGTTTATAGTTTCCCAATATAGAGGACCTTCCTGTTGGTCAGTTTTCCTAGCCAATAAAGCAGACTTCGTCTCCTTCATCTTCTTTCCTTGCCCGAAAACACTTGTAATAACGTTATTATCAACGATCAAATCATTTCGAGCTAAATGATGCAACGAATAAAAAAAAAGTTCAAAACTTTAATTATATTCATCAAAGCGTACCTTTAACACCGTGGCTTCGGCAAACGGCGGCGGATGAGTGGTCAAGTAAGTACCATAAAAAGAAGCATATTCTTTTCATCTCCGCAAGGAAAATCATATAATAATTAAGATGAGAGAAATCGGATTCAACCACTTACAACGGGATGATCCTCCGGGATGGCGAATGCAAAATCCTTTTCGCAAATATTTTTTTCTGCTTCTCGAAGCCTTCGCTGCTGTTTATGAGAGCGTATCCATCTCATTAAAATCTCCCAAGAACAAGACTAAAGACGTTTTTTTTCGCGTGCGGTGATTTCCGCGTTGCTTCTCAGTTCACGTCTTTGGGGAAATAAGGAAAATTTACAAGTGCCGCCAGCAGACGGGGTGGAATAGAAGCTAAGATGGTTCGCTACTACCTTTTTCGATTCCTCATTCATTAAAAACTCGCGAAAGAAATTCGAGGAGAACTCTCGAGAAATCTTACCCTTTTCAATAAACTACGACGGAACTTTTTCCCGACTGCAACTTGTTCAAGTGGACCCGATACGGAGTGGCGGAAGCGGAAAACTTGACGAAAATGCAATGAAATTCTTTACAACTATAGACTGGGCATCAGTTTCGAAATACTGCGGTTGGGAGCGTTCTTGTTGATTGCTGATGCAAGGAAAAAATGCGCAAATAAAATGTTTACGAGTCAATTTTCCAATCAACTCGCACGGTACGGTCGCGAGAAGGTCGGTGGGCCAATGGTAAACATAAGCCAGCTTGAACTCTTTTGTTATGTGCAGCCGAAGAATTCCTATAGCCAGCCAGCATCCGTTGTTCCACATTTCCTCCGACAGGTCAGAAAACTTTTCTTAAATTTCGCCGATTACAGCCGTAAATGGTGATTTAACAGGAAGCCGGATGGAGGGGAGTTCCTGGAAACGAAAAAAAAAAAATCGCAAATTGTCGTTAGCCTGCAAATCAACAGGAAGTAAATGGTATTGCGGATTTTTCCCTTGTATGTGCACCAATTGAAGCTTTTGAAGTAGGGCAATAATCCATTATGCTCACATCCTGCAGTGAAACTGCTGCTGCCTGTTTGCAGGAATCGGCAACAGGAAGGAAGGATGCTGTCGCATAGCATGACTTTTGTGGTATCCAACCGGATGACGAATCGCTGCCGTGTTGTGAGCAATCATTTGTCATGGTTTTTGTTTTTTTTAGGGGGGGGGGGAGGAATTATTGTAGCTTTTTAAAAATAACGTGAATGGAATGTTTTCGATAAATTAGGCAAATAATATCGGTGTTGGAGAACTCCATTAGCTCATATTTTTAAATAACAGTTGGAGATAGTGAGACTACTTCACCTTTTAACTTCCTGGCAGGGGGAAAACTGACGAGATAACAAAATATACTATACATAATACATTGATATTAAATTTTTTGTTTTATTTCAAATATTTTGATCTAGATATCAAAGTTAATCGTATTCCTGTACTGATTTCATTTTGTTTACATTTAGTATAACTACAGTGTTTCGCTTTGTCAAGCGGATGATCCTAGTTTCGAATCAAAGTCTTTACGCTGAAATCTACAATACCTTTGCATGGCTTCCTCTTAACAAAAATAAATCCCTCTCATCAATAAAACTGGTCAGAAGGACGCACGACGAAACTTCTCCAGGGAATTATAATTGGTGATATTTGGCGGGAGGAACGAGGCTCGGTATAGTAGAACAGTAACAAGGTAACATCTCATTACACACAAGCACTGATAAAAAATTATAATAAGTATGCCACTTCTCAATAGCGGTATTGCTAATAATAAAAGTGCGGGATACAGCAGTCACCCGGGTATATAGATCAACGATTCTGGTCGCAGTGAGGAATTGCAGACAGGAAATGAAAAAAAAAACGCTCAGAAATTCGGTTTTGCGTTTTATACTACCGCTTGAAGGGCCGTTTGTAATGGATTTTTAAAATAAACATGTAAAAATATTAACACCCGTGTTCTGCAAAAGTTCAGACCTTAATCAACCAATATGTCCTCTCATTCCACACAATTTTTGCTTTGAAAATGTGGGAAATGCATAACGTAAGATTTGTACAGTGGATGTATTGACATAGATCGAAATCAGAATACATATATGGATTTTGGGTGAACGATCAGTTTTGGGGCACTCAAAAAACCGTGGCTCATTTTTGTGAACCCTGAGCCGGTTCATTTACGCCCACCAAATTTATTCATTCGATATTTTCCAATTTTAATTTTGAAGTCTCATAAATAGATTCTTTCGATATTAAAGATTAAAGATTAAGATACTAAAGATTTTACTTGAAAAATCCTAAAGATTAAAAAATGTGTGCAAAGCCACGTCCGCAAGGTTGACGTTAACAAATTTTAACATTCGGATTGCAAGTTGCAACGCTAACGCAAAACCAGTAGAGGAAAATGTTCAATCTTCAACCATTTGTTTGGTTGTTCTGCTGATAGTTTGTTGTTTCATGTAAAATCGGAAACGTTGATCGAAAATTGCTACTTAAATGTGACCGACCGTCGCACCGTCCGCTAGTAAAAAGATTTGTTTTGTGCCGAAGCATGCTCTTATATAGCCCAAAGAGTGCATTCCCGGTTGAATAGGTATAATATTCTGTCGGCCGTGGAAGGAAAGTATTAATGAATCGTATGCATGTATGCAACCTCCCAGATGGTCTCGAGGTACGATGCTGGCCTAACAAGCCAGTCGTCGTAGGTTCGAGTCTCAGCTCGGGAGAGACTGTCAGTGTCAGTAGGATCGTAGCGCTAGCCCCGCAATTGTCCTGTACCACTGAACAGTTGACTGCGAAGTCTGTCTATAACAAACAGAAGGTCAAGTTCCGAATCGGAATGTAGCACCAAGGCTTTGCTTTGCAACCCAGCGTACTCGGGTTATCCAGAGAGGCGCGTCTTTTTATAAATATACTACACCCTTCCCCTTTTTGGAAAATGGTGTAGCCATTTTGTTATGTTACTTTAAGAATATTTTATAATTTGTCTTACATCTTGATTATATGATTTTTGTGGATTTTTGTTTGCCTCGTGCTTGTCATTTTTTGAATTGTTTAGTTTGTGTTATCTAAATCGTCCTATTCTGTCATCCATCTAAACTCTAACTTATAGGTTTCGGTTCCGTTGAGTTTAAAATGCGTTTGATGATTAATTATGCCTGATTTATTGAACAATTGGTTTTGTTTAATTATACGGCATGCAACATTTCATTCTATGAAGACTTCTGGAGTATTTTACTGGCGCTACACTGCCCGACGTTACGCTTAACTTTATTGCTCGCGCAAGCTCAAAGGTTCTAATAACGGCACCGTATTCTGAGTATGCGAATAGGCGAATAGGCATGTCTTTTGATAAACATACTACACCTTTCCCCTTTTTTGGAAAAATGGTGTAACCATTTTGTTATGTTATTTCGAGAGCCTTTAAAATTTTTTTTACATCTTGACTGTACGATTTTTGTGGATTTTTATTTGCCTCCTGTTTGTCATGTTTTAAATTGTGCAGTCTGTGTTTTCAACCTCCGTTATTTTAAATGGTGCAGTCTCGGTCGCCATCTAAATTAATTATGACTGTTTTTTTTTTCAATGATTGACTCTGCTTATTTATACGGCATGCAACATTCAATTCTATAGAGACTGCTGGAGTAATCTACTGGCGCTACATTACGCAACGCTAAAGAGCAATTCCACAAAAAAAAAACAACCAATTTAATCGACCATTTTTAATTTGGCTGAAACTTCGCATAGATATTTCTATAGGCAAAAGATGCCACTTTGTGCTATTGGTTCGTTTTTGAGAAGCTATTGAAAAATGTTTTTTGGAAAGGTATATTTGTAACCATATATTTTTAGAGCCAAAACGGTTTTTTTGATCGGTGTGACGCCTTCGACAAAATTGTAGATAATAATTTTTACTTTCCGAAAAAAATATACACTCAGAAATTTTTTTTTTTAAAAAAGGTTAAAATATAAAATTAAAAAATAATATCTAAAAAAGCTCATTTTTGTAAAACCTGATTTTTTGGTAAAAAATAAAAAAATAACCTAAACAATGAAACTGGTCCGATCATAGAGCAATCAAGAACAAAAAAATTGTAATATTTTGAAAAAAAAAAGTTCAACTATTTTTTTCGACGGGAATATTTTTTTTGTGGGACAAAATTATTGTCTGCAGCTTTGTCGAAGATACTATGCCAATCAAACAAACCGTTTTGGCTGTAGAAATATTTTCAATTTTCAATAGAGCACTCTATGAGGAATTGAAAATCTTTTTACAGTCAAAACAGTTTGTTTGATTGGCATATTGTCTTCGGCAGAGTTGTAGATAATAATTTTTTCCTTCCATAAAAAATGTACCCTGTGAAAAAATAATATTTTTTTTTCAAAATTTTATAACTTTTTTTCTTGATTTCTTTATGATTGTACCGGTTTCATTGTTTAGGTAATTTTTTGTAGTTTTAATTGAAAAAATCTGATTTTAAGAAATATTTCAAAAAATATTTTTAATTTTAATATTTCTTCCGACCTTGTTTCAAAAATTAAATAATTTTTATAATTATATTTTTCATTTATAATTTATAGTGTTCTTTTATATTTTTTCGGAAAGACAGAATTATTGTCTACAACTTTGTCGAAGACGTCACGCCGATAAAAAAACCATTTTGACTCTAAAAATATGTGTAATCATCAATACCTTCCCAAATAGCATTTTTCAATAGCTTCTCAAAAATGAATTGTGTTCCAAAAAATGAACCAATAGCACAAAATAGCATCTTTTGCCTATAGAAACGTCTATGCAAAGTTTCAACCGAATCAAAAATGAAAATTTACAAAAATATTAAAACTGGGTCATTTTTTGTGGAACTGCTCAACACATAACTTTATTGCTCGCGTAAGCTTGAAGATTTCAACGACGGCATAATTTTCGAGTCATGCGAATAGGCGCGTCTTTTGATAAATATACTACACCTTTCCCCTTTTTGTAAAAATGTTGTAACGTTTTTGTTATTTCATGAACCAATGAAGTTTTTTGTTCTATGACTTACATTTCATGTCGTAAAGTTGGCAATGTATGTAATTTTTTCGAGGATGCGAAAAATGAGCACATGGCTGAGTATTTTTTTCTGAAAAATATTTTTATAACCAAAACGGTACGGTGTTTTCGGTAAAGTTGTGGATAATATTCTTTTCCGTCTAAAAATAATATTCCTTAACCACATTTTTTCACGATCTATTTTTTTTTGCGCAGACAGAATTACTGTCTGCAACTTTTCTTAAATAAATATAGCCTATTAGTACTACTTAGAAATATTAGAAGTTTTAATTAATTACTACAACAGGTAATCTTTTGCAGTACGCTTTGATGCGGCTACAATAAAACTTGGGGTTTCGCCTATAAGTGATACAAAAATCTCAGGTATTAGGTATGATATTCTTTCTTCCATTGGTGACCAAGAATTTGAAGCTTCTCGTTATGAAGAAGACCAAAGTTCCACCTAATCGTTGAAAATTTCAATGTCTTTCGTTCAGAACTTTCATCATTTCTTTTAGATGTGAAAGTTAATTTTCAAACTAGCCGCCAAGGCAAAATTCGTATTTTGGCCGAGTCTTCTCATGGTGATAAACATCTTTTACAGTATTTGACTGAAAAGATTATGATGCCAAAAACTAGAGTGCTTAAGGCTGTTTTGAGAGGCCTATCAGATCATATGATTGATGATGGTTTATTAAACATGCGAATTATGTGGGAAATCTTTAGAAGACGTTTAGGAATCCATAATCTCACGCATTACCCGGAATTGCCAAGCTTATGGCGACTCGTAACAGCCATATGGCAACAAAATGTATAATTTGTGCTGACTCTTGTGACACAAAGGACATCTGCCCCACGAAAGAGAGCCCGAGTAGTTTCAAATGTGTAAATTGTGGGGTAAACACAAATCTTACTTCTTTGATTGTCCTTTTAGGTCAAATATCATTGCATCCAGACAACGTAGGTATTCGGAATGACCTGTTATCAGTTCTAATCACGCGGGTAATCGAAAGACTTTCAATACTGTTCAGGCATCACCAGCATTTCCCATAACTACCCGATCAGGCAAAACTATCAGGTTTATAACAAATCTTGACATTTTGTTAAGTCCTTTTTGTATCAACTTGTGTTCTAAATTTGGTCTCGTTAATAGTTAAAATATCAAAATTCCTATCAGAATTACTTACTGATTATTACAAATTATAGCAAGTTTTGTAAAGTTTTTGGCAGAAAAAGATCAGAAGTAGTTAGAATGCACAAATATTTTGTCAATTGAATAACAAGTTTTGCTATAATCATGCTTTAAAAACACACACTTTTCAACATTCAAGTGTATGATAGCAGAATTTGATATAATTCTGTACTTTCTATCATTCTGGTTATAATCGTTCAATCGGGTATAGTGTCAATTGAATAACAAATTCTGTTATAAATATGCTTTAGAAAAACACACTTTTGCAAGTGTATGGTAACAGAATTTGATATAATTCTGTACTTTTTATCATTCTGGCATTTCAAGAATATTGCAGGCTTTGTTATTTCTATCAAGTTCAGATATATTTGTGACACCCGTTTGTTATAATCGTTTAATCGGGTAGTGTGCCTGTAGGCAGACTTGTTATTCTCCTCAATATTTGAAAAGAGCTGAGTTAAAATTCACCGCGCATTTCTTTTCCGGTATGATCACTATATGTAGCAATTTTTCGTACCACACTTCATTCTTTTGCTTTATGCTGTGCTTCTGCTGCTCGTAGAAAAAACTTAACTCACTTACTGCTTACATCACAGCCGAGCGAAATCACTCCAGTGAGAATACACAGAAGTACAGCAGACGTTCACCTGGTCTCGAGGCACGATGCTGTCCTATCAAGCCAGTCGTCGTAGGTTCGAGTCTCAGCTCGGGAAAAACTGTTAGTGTCAGTAGGGTCGAAGCGCAAGCCTCGCAACTAAAAAAAAAGTTCAAGTTCCGAATCGGAATGTAGATGCGGAATAGCGCCTGGATTTATTTTTTCGGTTTCGAGATGCAAACCAAACACAATCTACTCTTCTACTCAGATGCTTTCCTCATTTGATATATGTTCAAGAGACTCACTGTAAAAGCACTGCAGTGAGCTCTGTTATGTAGTTATTCTTTTAATGTCTTTTCGCGCGAGGAAGCTAACCCTAATTTATCATCTCTCAGGAGAGATATTTCAGATTCCACGACGGTGTTTTTTAGCAAAATCCATAGAGACACACGATTTTGCTGACGCAAGCTCTTACGTCAATTGACTTACCAAGTGTGAGAGTAGTTATTTCCGCAGTGAAAGATATTCCTCTATACGCTAGTGGTTCTCTGAGGAGGATTATCAGGTTGTTCATATGCTAGTGTTCTGTTCAGATAGTTTTTCAGAAAGTTGTGATTTGGGTAGTCCCACTGCTGAGAAGATTGACTACTTACAACAATCTATATTGCAGTCAATGTCCACTACAGTCGAATCGCTGTATAGCGACATCGCAAAGGACCGTCGTTATAGAGAAATGTCACAATGTATATTGAAATTGCAACTCGATGTACGAAGCTGTTCATGTTGTTATGAAATTTACAACTGAAACTGTTGTGAAATTGAAATTAGGTAGTGACTTTACATAATGCAGTCATTTTCTTAAACTGGAATGCTCTCTCTTTAAAAGCGAAAGAAGATGAATTTTTCAATGTTTTTAACAGTCTACGACGTGCATATTGCAGTAGTGACTAAAACGCTTTCAAAGCCAAATATTTATCTTAAACGGAACCTAAATTGTAAGGTTTTTAAGATGTCTGCTTTTTTTAAGATGTCTGAATTGATGTAGTTATCCATCCTCAAATAAACCCATCTTGAAAGGAATGTTATTGAAAGTTTGGGAAATGAAATTAAAACAGATATTGGCATTTTATTTAAAGCCGCAGTATATTAGCCTTTTTAATGCACTGGTTAGCGGAAAAAGCATTTAAAGGCAGATTTACACAAACTCACTAGAAATAAAAGTGAATTTTGAATTATCAGTGGTTTTAATGCAAAACATCGATCCTTTAATATTGCTCAAAGCAATCCAATCGAAAAATATTGTTCAATGATTGCTTGGATGGATTTTATTCAGTTTTGGTTCCGAATAGTCCTAGATGTTTTTATTCTGTTAGGTATCCATCTACCATTGACTTAGTATCAACAAATCAGAGTCATTCATGCAGTGATTTCTTAGCTCATGAAGATATTGGTTCTGATCGGAACCTATAGGAAAGCATTCGAAATTGTTTGCATTAGCTATCAAAGCTAAAATGTCAAATTTTAGTTTTCCTGATTGCATCGAGTTACAAAATACATATAAAAAAAACACCCGATTCACAATGACAGTTTAATTGCGTGGTTATGTAGAAGTGCAATTATTTATTATTGGGATCAGCATAAGCTTACTTATTACAAACATAACTCCACCATAATAAATATCCAAAACTAAAATGTTATTAAACAAATGAACTTATACCAGCAGCAAAGCACACTTTTTAAACTTACTAAGCAAATTGCTGTCATCAGAGGATTCCACCCCATAACGACTCAAACGTAGCGCTAACGCAAAATGCCATCACTGGGCAGCACTAAAACGGTTGAGAAATCACCGGCGCTGTTTCTGATCTGGGTTTGCTCCGGCGCGGCGGCGGTGTGAGAAATGGTGATACGATGTGTCTATATGGGAATTGTGGGTTTTTGCTTGATGCCCACTCGGCACTAGTGCGGCACCTTTGAGGCGTTATTCACGCCCGGACCGCATCGTAGTTGATGAGTATGATCATGATGATGACGCTGATGACGGACCACTCGCACTGGCAGCCGCGGAGAGTTGAAGAATGTTTTGTTTGTTCTTTGACCGGCAGTAAATCCGAGTCGGTTTTGGTTGACGCGCGGCGTCTGATCCGGTTATGCTTATGCTGTGGGAATCCGACGGTCAACGAGAGAATCATATCGATTCTGCTCAGGAAACTGGAAGGAGCGGAAGAAAGTCAGCACTTGTAGCATATTTCGAATGGGGTTCCAGCCCTTCTTGATACAAATTAGTAGTATTATTCACGTCTGCACGGTTTGCATTTGCTGTCAAGTGGAACGGTCTTGAATCGGGCAAGGAAGGTGTGGGATTCCATGTCATTTGGTATTTCCCGTGCCCGATGGTAACTGGAGCCAGAAAAGTTGTCAAGATATTTGCATATGTCGCAGAGCGATAAAATTTTCCTTTTCGGACGTGAAAAGTCGTAAACATATGAAGGTGGAAGGAGAAAGGTCGTCTCTTGTTCTAAAATTGCAAGCGAACCACTTGAAGAAATCGTCCTTTGGATTAGTTTACGACCTGACAGATTTCGATCCCAAGGGTTTCACATTCCATATGCTTTGCAATATTAATAATTTTGGTTGTGGTTTTGGGAAGTCTGCTTGCGGAATGACTTTCTGCCCTTTACATTTTCTTCCCGCTCTGTAGACATGGAACATGGTGTGAAGTCATAAGATCATTTCACGGCAAAGTGTTACTTAAAGTTGAACACAATCGAAATGAAACAGCCGATAAAATCTATGTTTGCAGCAGTGGGGAAACGAACGACACGAATATGAACTTTCAGTTTGATGTCTGCTCACGTCTTCATTTCTTCTGTTCCATCGATTCGAATGGATTCTGCAATCTTTAAACGCGTACCTTCGCCGGTCCGGCAAGACTCGATATATCCCACACCACCCCTTTCAAGGATGTCGTGACTCGTTAGATCGCGTTCAATTTGTCCCCCTGGCCTGGCCACACCACTCGCTCTGTTCCGTTTGGGCCATGCCGACAGACAGATGAGTGCTATTCAGCTCTCGTGTTACATATAAACACACAACTTACGAGTCACTTCGTGCCCGATCGGCACGCGGCTCCGTTTCGCTTGGATCAATAAACGAACTTCAACACATATGCTTATCTGATTTGGCTTTGTTAGGAAATCAATCGGAATCGACTCACGGGGTGTTGGGAATTATTCCTTCGAAACTATCTGGGTTTTTCGGTTTGATTTACATGTTTGCTGACGATGTTCGAGGCAGTCTTTATTGTTTATTATTGTTTATGTAAATCATATGGACATATCTATTTCAAAACATCGGTAAGCTCGAATTATAAATATAACTACTTTTGCTGAGTATGTTATGACTAATTATTGAAAAATATAAAAATATTTTTTAGTTATCACATATAATTAAATATGTTTTAAATCTTAAAATAATAACTTAAATGAAATGCTGTAGATCCTTTTTTTGATCTCGATTCTTCAAGGCTCGAATAAAGCTTTACTAATAAATTTTTCTGTCACCCTCGGTCGCATTTGCAGAAAACCAATGACCTCATTGTTTATTTGGATTAAACTTTGCACACGTATTTGACTTACCTGAATATTTGAAGCAGGTGGTAAAAGTTAAGCTTGAAAAAAAAAAATAAAAAATATTGATGCTGAAAAAAAAAATTTGAAACTTAACTTTTAAGTAAAAATGTGTTTTACATTATTCATCCAATATTTCTGGATTCAAAGAATGAATTGTGTTATATATTAAATATATTTCAATAAATCTACGCTCTTCGCTTGAGATTCGCAAACTCACTAAAATGCGTATTCTGATGAATCTAATTTTACAAATTTATTGTTGAAACATCTCAAAAACAGATGCATTTAGAACGTTAGTCGCCTAAATCTTCATGATAAAAAATTACTATCGAATCATAGCGCATTATTGTAATTTTATTTTTCTCTAAAACGTTGGTATTGAAAATAAACCTTGATATTTGATTTCTTTTACGTTTTTCAATCCGAAAATTTTCACTAAAAAGTCAAGTGGCAAAAAAATTCGAGGGGAAAATGAAACTTGTTTTCGCATAACTCTTCATTTAGTGTTTCTTATTTTTTAAATTTAAATTTAAAATTTTGTATTTGTGTGACAACCAGGCCCGGATTTGAGGGGGCAAAGGGGGCAAAGGCCCGGGCCTCCCGATTCAAGGGGCCCCCCTAGTCCTGGGCCAGCCTTTTTTTTGCTCGTCACCTCCCAGAACGTTACCTCTAAATGTTTTAAGAAAAGAGGGCCTCACAAACAAATTTGCCCCGGGCCCCCCACCGTCTAAATCCGGCCCTGGTGACAACGTAAATTGCGTCTAGTCCCGTCAGTATGGGGATATTTTTTCTAAGCCAAAATCACACATTTTGGCATGGTTTATTTTCCGTATTCTCGTAAAATCACAGCCATTGACTATTTTACAAAACAAGAAATGTAGTCATAAGCCAAATAATGAATTAGTTTGTGAAGTATATTTTCTAAATTCTTTGGTTAATTTTCTTCAGAAAGTCCATGATAATAACAGTTCCAAAGATATTAGCAAAACAAGAATAGAAAATATAATCTCAGCAGATATCATTTAAATTAATATCCTAAAAATGTTGTGACTCGAGCTTTGCTCATAATACCTCAGGATGATGAGTGTTTTCCATGTCAATTTTACAAGAAGGAATAAAAAATTAGAGCTAGAACGGTTTGTTTGGTTAAGGTGAAACCTCATTGAATCCAAAAATAGCCGACTTCGAGTCCACTTCGAATTTTCGAAAGCACAAGACTCGGAAATAGTTAATGCGTTCCCTGTGAAAATGCTATTTTATGTTTGCTGTGGTGAAGCAAAATAAAAATAAAATAGAATTTTCATAGGGAACGCAATGAGTATATCCGAGTCTTGCGCTTTTTAAAATTCGAAGTGGTGGCTCGAAGTCGGCCATTTTTGGATTCAATGAGGTTTCACCTTAATGTTAGTACAAAATCCAGGACATCAAGTTTCAGGATTATCTCCTGCACCGAGCGTCTAATAATGATAAAAAATATTTCTAGTGTCTAAGCGGTTTGTTTGTTTCCGTTAGCGTTTTAGATACTTTTGTCCTCCAACAAAAATATACACTGTAAAACATTGTTTTTTTTTTGACAGATTAATTTTCAGATCATTTCAGATCACGTAGAACCACGTCTTCCAGGAAGTTTGGCTACATAGTTACACCCCTATATGAATATATAAAAACAATTAAAAAAGAGAAAAATATTTTCAATTTCAAATCCTAATATTTTCAATGGATTTCTTTCATTCTTGCAGCAATCGATTGGAAATATAGTATAGTAAATTGTAAATTGATTATTCGAGCTATTGTTCTATTGAAAATTGTCAAGCCTTGTTGAAACGCAGATTACGGCTGATCTGATTGGACATTAAACGCTCACTTTCTCTTACATGGTCGACAAAATTATATGCCTAGTAAACCGAGAATACACTCTTTGGGTTTTATAAGAGTTATTATTCGTTTACTAGTGGATGTTCACTAGGACGGTCCTAACTAAGCAGCAGCGGGTAGCAGCATTCGCGGTAGTTACGGCAGTGGGTTACCAACTGCAATAGGCAGCAGTGAATTGTCCTTTTGAGAACAAAGCGAATATCTAATTTGAAGAGGTAATGTATAAAATGTTTAAAATGTATAAAATGTATAAAATGTATAAAATGTATAAAATGTATAAAATGTATAAAATGTATAAAATGTATAAAATGTATAAAATGTATAAAATGTATAAAATGTATAAAATGTATAAAATGTATAAAATTTATAAAATGTATAAAATGTATAAAATTTATAAAATGTATAAAATGTATAAAATGTATAAAATGTATAAAATGTATAAAATTTATAAAATGTATAAAATGTATAAAATTTATAAAATGTATAAAATGTATAAAATGTATAAAATGTATAAAATGTGTAAAATGTATAAAATGTACAAAATGTATAAAATGTATAAAATGTATAAGATGTATAAAATGTATAAAATGCATGATATGTGAAAATGTATAATATGTATAAAATGTATAAAATGTATAAAATGTATAAAATGTATAAAATGTATAAAATGTATGAAATGTACAAAATGTATAAAATGTATAAAATGTACAAAATGTATAAAATGTACAAAATGTATAAAATGTATAAAATGTATAAAATGTATAAAATGTATAAAATGTATAAAATGTATAAAATGTATAAAATGTATAAAATGTATAAAATGTATAAAATGTATAAAATGTATAAAATGTATAAAATGTATAAAATGTATAAAATGTATAAAATGTATAAAATGTATAAAATGTATAAAATGTATAAAATGTATAAAATGTATAAAATGTATAAAATGTATAAAATGTATAAAATGTATAAAATGTATAAAATGTATAAAATGTATAAAATGTATGAAATGTATAGAATGTATAGAATGTATAGAATGTTTAAAATGTATAAAATGTATTAAATGTATAAAATGTATAAAATGTATAAAATGTATAAAATGTATAAAATGTATAAAATGTATAAAATGTATAAAATGTATAAAATGTATAAAATGTATAAAAGGTATAAAAAGTATAAAATGTATAAAATGTATAAAATAAAATGTATAAAATGTATAAAATGTATAAAATGTATAAAATGTATAAAATGTATAAAATGTATAAAATGTATAAAATGTATAAAATGTATAAAATGTATAAAATGTATAAAATGTATAAAATGTATAAAATGTATAAAATGTATAAAATGTATAAAATGTATAAATGTATAAAATGTATGAAATGTATAAAATGTATAAAATGTATAAAATGTATAAAATGTATAAAATGTATAAAATGTATAAAATGTATAAAATGTATAAAATGTATAAAATGTATAAAATGTATAAAATGTATAAAATGTATAAGATGTATAAAATGTATAAAACGTATAAAATGTATAAAATGTATAAAATGTACAAAATGTAAAAAATGTGTAAAATGTATAAAATGTATAAAATGTATAAAATGTATAAAATGTATAAAATGTATAAAATGTATAAAATGTATCAAATGTTTAAAATGTATAGAATGTTTAAAATGTATAAAATGTATAAATGTGTGTACGTATCAGCAGGAGCAGAGCTGCTACTTCATTATTAACTAGTACCAATGCAAACTGCTTTTGGATATTGAATTGAATAATTTATTAGAAAAAAATCAGAAAGTTATGAAATGTTTAAAAAACTACAAGGTATACAGCCCTAGGGGTTGTATGAAATGGTGACGTAGGGCTCAATGTATATATTATAAGCTGCGATAAACTGTTCATAGGCAACACTACCGTTCATATTTGATGGTCATTATTGTAAAACTAACGATGCATGAATACATGTAAATTTTACACTAGTATTAGTTGCGAAAATTCTCATAACTCTTATCTTCAAGCATCTATAGTTCTGAAAAGAACCGATTACATAATCTTCAGTTTGAAAGTCGTGCTACAGAGCGCTGATGATCGCACCATCGGTAGCATTGAATATTTTGCTTGACCACGCATAATAAAGTTTGCTCTCCGCTGTGCCCTTCAGTAGCTGCGCCAGCAAAATACCCTGCAGCGTACGATGGTAACTGTTGCTGCCGTATGCAAAATAAAGGTAACATGCTCCGCAGTGCCTGGAAGTTGACTTGTATGCAGCTCTCGTTTCTCAATGTCGCGTACCTCTAACAGCTATACTCCGCTCGCTATTGTGTGACAAACTAGACTGAAGCTGATTTTTTTACACGCAGTCTTTTGTGTCGAGTTCAGCGTAGATTTTTGCCATGAGGGCGTGGCCACGCAGCTTAGTGAAAGACAAACAAACCAAAACAGACCAACAACTTGTTGAGTCAAAATATGTAGGCAGTGGAATTTACTCCGTCCATGATATTGTTATTCGTGCTCGGGAAGCAAGCCAATAGCGAGGGATATGTATGGGAAAGCTTGACCATGGAACTTTTCTCCTTTTTTCACCATTAAGCAGTAAAGCAACAATGTTAAACATTATATCAAACAATTGTTATACATTTTAACTATCCACCGACATATAAATGACTAAGATGGATTAAGTCCTTCGCTTGCTATAATCGTTTGAAATCTGACGCGACATTTGCCAGTTTCATTTTCAATTACACAAAATGAAATCTAGTATAGAAAACAAAGACGTAGTCCTACGACAAAACTTTTGGAATTGAATGATTTATAAAAACTCAACAACAACAAATAATCAACAAAACCACAATCAAACTCATGCTTCATATGCCACACTTATTTTAAAAACTTTTTATTCTTTAGTGCATGTTGTACGGTACGTTGCAAGAATTTTTGTGAATGATTACACTGGTCGACAAAAGCGAGAAAAAAAGTTACCTTAAATCTCAAACTGGAAAAAGTGAAGGATTATAGCTTTTCAACTATTCATGTTAGTTTCGGTGCCCCTAGGAAATGCAGAAGTGCCTTAAAAGGTCGCAGAGTAATTGCTCGTCGGGTTCGTCGCTTCTACGTTTGCTTACGGGACAACTCATTTTAGTCTCTGAAAAAGTTATCTATGCTAGGGGCACCAAAATTCACAGATATGGTTGAAAAGCTATAATCTTCAATTTTTTCCAGTTTGAGCTCTAGGTCAAAACCTATGTTTACCAGTGTTATACTTAATATGCCCCATGTAATACAAAAATTCACTCCAAATATGCAGTTTTGTGTTTTAAGAGATATATTTTCACACGATTAATTGACTATCGGTGCAACGTGGCAACTGCAGTAACTTGATTAGAATTCAGAAAGTTCACACGTACATAACCCAAAAATCAGTAAAACCCCCCCGGTTCAGTCGGGTGCAGTAAATTATCTGCTAATTGATCTTAATTAATTTGCATAAGAGTTTAAAGCAAACGAAAACACTGTCACATGCACTGGCGCACGAGGAACAATTCGGCATTTCTTTGCTGCTAACCGGCAGGATTGGGTGGGAGAAACCGTCGGTCGGGGCCGTCTGCCACTCTGGTTCCACCATGTGCCCATTGGCATCACATTAGCAGCAAGGAAGACGACTTTTCCTGGTGGAAAATTGTCCTTGCGGTGGGGTACGTGTGTACGGCGATAACCTGCACCGTTGTTTACATGTGTCTCGAAGCTTCGTGATATGGCAAGAAAAGCATCATAACCGTGGCACGGAAATGGAGCGTTTATACGTATATATTATTAAAGCCACATTAATACACAATAAACAGAGAGTTTTCCCGGTGACAGGCAGCGTTTTAGCCGTCCTTGTTGTCGTGCTGTGGTGAGACGGTTAATTTTATAGAATGGTCCGTGCTGACGTCGTTTTCGTCGTCGTCGTCGTCGTTGGAGGTAATATTTTCCATAAAATATGGATCATATAGTCATGAGTGAGTAAACATTGCCTGCTGAGGGGGTTTAATTTAATGGGCCATAACGAGCGAGTGTGTGCCTTTACATTATCAGTGGCTTCATCATCCTTGTTGTTGCTGCTGGTGTTTGTCTTTCGGTACAAGCAAATGTACAATTTGTAATTCTATGTTGGCGTTAATTTATGCGATTAGCAGGATGGTTTATCGTTGCTTCCCTTTTAAGCATGCTTCAAATTAGATTTGATAAAAGTATAACACACATCTTATCGTGTGTTATAGGTGTGTAATTTTGCAGAAGGATTGATTTGAATTTGTGCCGAATAATTCAATGCATGATTGTTAGGTTATGTTCAAAGAACTTGAACATTTTCATATACGTAGTTTGTATTATTGTAGAAAAAAATTAATTTAACATTACACCCAAGCCTCAGGAACTATCATGTTTTCACAGCTTGGTGCTGCCACTCCCGGCTCAAACTCAGCGGTGGCGAATTTCAATAGCGTATGAGGGCATTCGTATTCACGGCCATGATTTCACCTCTCTACCGTGTTGTTGTCACTATCATCTCGAGCCCACAAGAGCATGAATTCAACTTTCGAGCGCGGTAGTGTGGATCAATTGAAAACTGTGTGTACACCTAATAAGCATGTCTGGAGGCTGCAAAATACCTTCGACGATAAAGGGGAACTCATATTTTCTGGTCCATCATCCATACGCAACACGTATGATTCACGACTCGAAATCAGAAACCTCCTCGCACCGCATTCCGTCGCCATCGCCGCCGAAAGCAAATCCGGCACGAACGGAGCAAGGTACGAAAAATCGGTTATCATCATGATTAATCAAAACGTTGTCCGCGCGATGATATTCACCCACGATCGCATGGGTAAACTCCTTTCTTCGCTAGAAATTGTGGTGATGATATACATTACGAACAGCTCGCATGATAGTCCGAACGTATGCTACACACCATGAATCGAATCTAATTATACGGGTTTCAAAAATATTTGTAAAGCCCCTTTGTACATCGGCTGATCTATATGTTATTGGACGGTGAAGAATGGAATCAGTGATGTATTATTATTTGTATTTATTATTTGTAGAGATGAAAAGCGACTATTTTCTACCTAAATAGATCATTATCAAACAATTTGACGTGGCGGCCGAATGGTCAAATTGACGTTGGCAAGTTTTGGAGCGCGTCATATCGTTAGATATAGCGCCAAACGCTATGATTTATGGACACGCGAAGATTGCACCAATCATAGAGCGAACAATGAATCTGATTATCTGCGGTCCGCTCACGACGATGGGTTGACTAATTCCATGAAACGAATAATTTTATATGTATAACTGGATCTTTGTCAGTGTGCATTGATTGTTGTTGCTGACAAAAGTTTTAACTGGAAAGCGATCATTAGAGAGGAATAGATGATAATAATAACAATAATAATAATTGAAATAAAGGAATGATAAAATGTTAGAATATTGTTACTAATTATTAGTATCTTTCTATTATTTAGTAATTATTAGTATCTTTCTATTGCCCTGGAAGCCCTCCGAAGCGGCTAGGAGCATCAAAATTTACAGGAACGATTGCAAAGCAATAACATTTTCTTTCCTAGATTGAGCTCTAGGGAATTTTTTTTCGCTTCGACAACGACCAGTGTTTTAAAATTATATCAATAGTTTAATCTTCGCGGATAAATCTCGAAAATGTACACTAATAAATAATAATATAAATGTCAAAAATATTAAAACCGTCAAAAGTATTGAAAATTTTAGAAATGTTAAAAATGTTGAAAATACTTAAAATGTAAAATTTATTGTTTTCGTTCGAGCTTTTGATAGAAACATTATAAACTTTACATTACACTTTAATCTACTTCACTTCCTAATTCTATCACTTTCACCTTCACTTCCGGAGTGATTCGCGATTAGCGCTCAACTAACAAAATGAAAACAAATGGTTTTATTACACTATTGAGTTTGAAAAGACTTACGAAATTCATGAAAAGAATCCTTTCTTTTGTATAAATCGATAAAATTATTTAAATCGAGCTTTTAGTGAAAGGCGATAAAGCAGTTTACCCAAAACAAAAGATACTTTGGAACTAGGCCCTTTACATTGTTTTGAAGCAACGGGCTTATTTGCGAAATATTTCGTAAACAGGTGACAGTAAAGGGCGGATCAACTGTTGTTTTCAAAATAAAGGCGCGTTTAAAGGGGCGCAACTGGAGAAAAAATAAAAACAAGGCGAAAGAAAGATGGGCGTATCTCGTTGTCAGAATGCTTTAAGGCTTATTAGAAAAAGTTTAGAAGAAAAGTGCAGATTTAAGCTATATATGCACAAATTTAATGTACTATTATTTGGAAACTACACGCAAAAGTTGGAGTGTGCGTAACCAGATCATTTATGAGCGAAAATAGCGCATTTACTGATTAAAATTGGAACCAGTACAACGCATGTGCGTTGGACATAACGCATTTGATGCTCTAGTGTATTTTGAATGTATTGCGCAGCTCCAAACCACTACACTTATACTGCCGTGAGATGACAATGTGACGTAGATCCAAGTGATCAGTTTTTCAGTACGGCCCAAAAACGAAAGAATTCTTCGTCACTTTTGTATGGAAATGTGTGCCAACGTCACTTTGTTTTTTTGATTTTATGCAACGTACGAATAAGTAACAACGAAAAGGAAGATACCAAACGATAGATCTTCGAATAATGAACAAATTGGCATGAAAAACTCATATTCGAGAAAGTGTCACTTACGTCACTTTGTCATCTCACGGCAGTATAAAGCATCAACCGATGTCAACCAGCAATCAATACTGATAAGTTGGATACTGACTAAATTGAAGAAATTATTGCCTAATCGATTCACTTTCATGAATCAGGTCATTTAAAAACATCATTCAATCATCAACAATAAACAAAAACATAAGATTAGTCCAAAACATTTTGCATTTAACTATGACTCTGGTTTTATTCACATGCATTCGATTCTGCGTTACTGCGTTACCAGCGTCAATAACTTCCGCGGCAACAAGGCTCGCTATTGGCTGTTTCGGTTGCTGACGATTTTTAGGGATGCACGAGGCGTTGATACGCACCGGCTCGCGGAAGTAAAGAACGGTTTTTTGAGAGCCTCGAAACTGATCGTTCGCCCGAAGCCGAAGTTTACCGAGACATTACGATTTATGTGTATATGATACACAGTCTGATTTTGATCTCTGTCAATGTATTCCTTGTACAACTTTTGCGTTATGCGTATCACGCATTGGTTGTGCGAAGTCAGAGCAAATTCTGTGCGAATTGAAAGGACACATGGGATGATTGAAGCTTGAACTTTTGCGTGTATAAGCCAGGTATATTTTACGTCGATTTTTGGTATTGATGTGATTGTTAGTCACTTCCTCTGAAATTACGATTTGAAAAAGTACTTGCAAATTTTCAAACTGATATTTCCCAATGTTTATCTTTTGCCAGTTGCGCCCTTATCGCAAATCACTCCGGACTTATCACTTTTCACGATATGAAAGTACCTATTTCGACGCCTATTTTGCGCCTTCATCACTGCTTAGATGGGCTATACATCTAAGCAATGATTAAGGCGCTGAGTAAGCGTCGTAATACGTATTTGCATATCGTGAAAAGTGATAAGTGAAAATGAAAGTGATAGAATTTCAAAGTGAAGTAGAAAAAAAATGTAAAGAAAACTGTTAAAAATGTTAAAAAGTTGGAAATTTACTCGCCAAATTCACGCTCGGTTTTCTCACGCTTTTTATTTTGATTTTATCATACTTTTTCAATAGAATTTCGAATTTAGAATAATGTACTTTCATTTGTAGAAAGTACATTGAATACATAACTTTCATCTATGCCTTGCGTAGTCATTTTATGTGTACTGAACTCAATTCAATTGCTCATTTTTCTGGAAGGGTAAAAAGATGGTATTATATGTCTGTGATAAATGACTAGTAGAAAACGTATTTCACAATTTTTTTAACAGAAATCGCCTATTATTTGACCAGTTGCGGAAGGAGATCTATTAAAAGCTCAAACTCAGGTCATTAGGTCTTTTTGAAAATATATGCGCCATGAAAAATCAAAAGTATTTTTTTTAATTTTATAAAAATTATAAAAAGTTAGTTAAACATTGATGGTTGTCTAATCATGTATAAATAAGAAATAAATAGTAGGAGGGTGGTATTCAAAACACGACCGCAAGACGTTGACTACCGTATTCTTATATTCCATTAAAACAAATAGTGAAGGGAATTGCAACTCCAGTATTTGTTGCAAGTTTATCTAACAGTGCATTTCTGAATGCTGAGACGTTAAAACGTTATAAATAATAGTATATACTAAAAGAATGGATCTCTCTTATTTGATCACTGTCATTTCGTACATATTCAAATCAAACTTTTGTTCGAATCAAACCTTTGTTCGTAGCTGCACTACCAACACAATCGTTTAATTTAGCGAATTAGGTAAAATGTTCCTATCTAAGCAAAAAGCAAACTCAACGAAACTATCTGAAATTGGAGACCCAAACGATTCAAGCAACAATTTTAAATTTAAAAGGCCGGTTGCTGCAATTGCAATTTTCATTTAATTATCGCATAAATGCTTCATGGTCAGATAGCGCGCGATATCCGCATTGACATAACAAATCTTTCGTACGTTGTGGAATGGTATAAATGGGAAAAGGGGTGTGGCTTAATTATTTCCGGTTTTACCATTCTACAACGTTCGAAAAATATTATTTCGTAAGTCGTAATACTAATGTACGAAAAATACATCTGTGTTTGTCGGTATGTAAGCGAAATTTGAGCGTGAAAGCGCATTATTTTATCGTCAACTTAATATTTTGTGCATTCGCATTGCGAACCAGAGACATCAGAAGAAACTTGAAATAAAGGCGGAGTCTTGTACCTGTAAGACTCCGCCTTTATTACAAGTTCTTTCCAGTTTGTCTCTGGTACGTAAGTTACAACATAGCTCTAAAAAATATCTTGAACAGAAAGCGACCTCGAGTAAACAACAACAACAACAAATCGTTTACCAAGTCAGATCGGTTGTATCCGTTAGTGTCGACTGTGCTTGTGAAGAGAGGTGGTGATTGGTTGCTTGGTATGATTTAGACAATCGATGTTATTTATCAACTTTTCAATAGTGTATCTCAAACAATAGGTTATTTTTGTTACATACATTTAACCGTAAAAGAATTTCTGATCGGTTGATGCCAAAACCTCGAAACTCTGAAAAGAAATGACTGATATATATGCACTCAAAACCTGAACACTTTTTCCTGGTTTTCCCTGGTTGAATTACTAGATTTTCAAATTCAGGCGCCTAACTTCGATATAGACGTTAGTCAACGTCAAAAAAATAAAATTTAAAAATTAAAACCAAAACAGTTTGCTTGATTGGCTTAACGTCTTAGGCAAAATTGTAGAAGGTAATTTTGTCCTTCCAGAAAAAATATACACCGTACGATAAAACCGAAAAAAATTAGAAAACATGTTAGAAAAAAATACATTATAAATTGAAGGCCTTAAATACTCCACTTCTGGAAATCTAATGTTTTTCCTTGAAAACTTTACACTGTTAACTGAACAACGACAGGATTTGGAGAATTCTATATTCCAAAAAATGAAGTTCTATCGGTCTGTTTATCTGTCTGTCTGATATAGGGTCAAAAATGACCGAACCGATCGGCGTGAAATTTTGTATATAGGGGCTTTAGGGGCCGGAAAAGGTGACTAAGATAGTCCGAAACATTTCCCTATTCTGGGAGGTATTGGTATGGGACCACAACTGAAGTTCAAATTTCTACACAACTCAAGAACCAATCAAGCAAATAGAACCAAATGGATGTTGGCGTTGGATGTGGATGTTTTTGGGTGCAAAAAATGTGTCCATGGTTGTTCAACACCCCTTCCTATTCCGTAAGGGAGAGGTCCTATACAAATTAAAACTATATTTCTGCATAATAATAACTGGGTCCCATACAAATGAAACACAAATTTCTCCTTAACATGAGAACTAATCAAGCGAATGAAACCAAATTTGGCGTGTAGTAAAAGTTCTAGAAGCATGAAATATTTCTATGGTAGTTAGAAACCCCTCCCTGTCTAGAAAGGAGGGCTCCCATACACACGAAACACAAATACTTGTATAACTCGAGGACTAATTCAGAAATGGAACTAAATTTTGCATGTGGATGTTTCAGAAGCAAGAAATGTTTCTATGGTAGTTTAAGACTTCTCCTTGGTCTAGAAAAGAGGGCTTCCATACAAACGAAACACAAATATTTGTATAACTTAAGAACTAATCAAGTGAATGTAATCAAACTTGACATGTGGAAGTTTTTGGTGGCAGAAAATGTTTTTATGGTGTTTCGAACTCCTCTTCCATGTTACTTCCATGCAAATGAAACGCGAATTTTTACTTTAATGAAGAACTGATGAAGCAAATGGAACCGAATTTGGAAAGTAAGGATATTAGAGTACAAGAGATATTTCTATGATGGTTGGACGCCCCTCCCAACTTAGGAGAGGGGAGGTGGTTTCACACAAAGGAAACACACATTTCAACCAATTTTTCCGGAAAATAGAAAATGATCGGATACTATACAATATCTATATTCCAGAAACAGAATAATGCCCATGGGTCAAAAATTGACGCCACATGCCATTTTTGTGATTCAAGATACCAAGATATCGAATGATGCATACTCCACATTCAATTTTGCACAAAATGACCGAATACCACTAAATCCGTCTCAAGCAGTTTGAACGACATCTCTTCGAGATACTTTCGCCACATTAGGAAGGGAGAGATGCAGCGTCACAGAGCGTTGCGACAGGCGCAACTGATTTTGAGCCGTTAACTTTCGGCGGTATAAACATTAGTAAATAGGTCAGGTTGGCAATGAAATATAAAGGCAGTTGACGCCGGTGCCGTTGCTGTGATGCAGGTTGTCGACTTAAATTTTTATTTATTGAAAGGAGTCTTCAGTAGGCACTTGTACGGAACAGGTATCGTTTAATTTAATAGTCGTTCATTTTTGAGTCTGTTTATTAAAAAAGTTCTGGGTTATAACTTCACTGAGATTGAGTGTGAGATCGGACATAATTTTTTGGCAAAATCAAATAAGAAGTTCTTCTTCGGGGAGGTTATCAAATATTAACTCAGAGACGTGTGTGTTTCATTTCCCCCGGAAAATACATTTTTGTGAGCCCAAAAAGTTTTATTTTTTTACTGATGTTTATTGCTTTCTGGCCATTTTTAAAAGGTGATTCGGATTCGTTTAAACGCTTTCTAATTCATTAGCGGAGAGAGCAATTTAACAGCGATTTCACGCGCGCTATTATAATTGTGCTCAGTATGACTATTGCAATGGGGAGCTCCGTGGTCACAAGTTTATAGAGTTCACTTTGACAAGCAGGTGGTCGTGGCTGCGAATCTTAGTAGAATCAGGCCTTTTTCGTTGTCAGAGGACTTTAACATGAGGGAATTCTCAATACCATTACTTCAAGCTGAATCGTACAGTACCCCTGTTGACTGTCCTCCTAACAAAAACAAATCTCACTAATGACAGAACTGGACTATACGTCCACTGGACTATAATACATACATCCGTGGACTATAATTTTCATCAGTGAATTGTAATTATGGTGCGATATTGGCTGAAGAAACGAGGTATCGATAAGGCTCCTTTTTTTTGACAATATTAGTCCTTCTTATTTTAAAACTGACCTAATTCTTTTCAGAAAATTGTGATTGTAAAACTGATGAAAAATATAAGATTATAGCCTTGCAACCATTCATTTGAATAGTGGTGCCCTCAGCAAACTCGAAAATGCTTTTGGTCTTCAGATACTTGAATGATGGTTTCCCGTAAGCAAATGTAGAAGTGACGAACCCGGCGAACAATTACCCTGCGGCTTTTTATATACTTATATCCATGCTAGGGACACCAAATCTCACAGGAATGGTTCATTAGGAAGTGGGAAGGGGTCTCAAATCACCATAAAAATATTCCTTATACTTTAAAATCCTCACATTAAAAATTTGATTCCATTTGCTTGATTAGTTCCCGAGTTATATAGAAATTTGTGTTTCATTTCTATGAGGGAGGGGTATCAAACCACCACAGAGGTATTTCTTGCTTCCAAAAACCTTCACATGCCAAATTCGTTTCCATTTGCTTGATTAGTTTTTGAGTGCATAAATTTGTGTTTCGTTTGTATGGGAGCCCTTCCTTCCAGAGGAGGGAAGAGTCTCAAAACAAGCATAATAATTTTCCTTGGCCCCAAAAACCCCTACATACAAATTTTCACGCCGAACTGCTGATGCGTTCTTGAGTTAAATCGTGAATTACGAAGTCCAATTAATTTTTATTATTTAAATTACAAGAAAAAGGTGAATTGTGGTAATTAGACCACTAACAATTCCTGGATCTAAATGAAACCATAACCATTCGATTCCCTGAAACTTTTCACATATAATAAGTTCACTTTTGAGCAGTAAGCTGAGCAGCGTTTGTTGTTATACACGTTTCAGTACGAAAATCACATATATACGGTGAAATGGGGAGAAATATACCATTTCCAGGGCCGGGTACCAAATGGAACCATCTCTATATAGTTTTCCGTTAATGTATTCGTGGATTTCATTCATTTTTGCCCAAAAAAGCGCTCAATCGTAGCTACGACAGAGTAAACCAAAACACGCAGATATAGGGTGAAAAAGGGCGAAATAGACGCGTTCCAGTGCCCTGCACCGGATGAAACCATCACCAATCGATTTATCGACCAATTTTACATAAAAAATGATATATTTCAGGTTGCCAGCTCAGCGGCATTAATTTAGTGGGATTTTGGGTTCGTTTTTTCCCAGTGTGCAATGCTTTGCTTTTTTTATCTACGCCAACCCTATGGCATCGCGCCATGTTTCAAGGGCTAACATCTCAACATATGTGTGAACGAGATAGCATATAACATCCTGTTTTCATACATATTTATTTTACTGCTGACAGCGGGCACAATTTAATTTGAGCCCAGGACATGAGTTCATTGTCATTCACTGTTTCTCGGTATAGGGATGCCAATGGCTCGGATTTAACTGTTATAGATGTGAAGAGACAGATAAATAAGTAGGATGATTGACTGAGCGGTACACTGTCGCAGTGAAAAAATATGACATCGGGTGGATCAATTGTTTTTAAACCGAGGGGCATTTCAAAGGCGGGACGTATTTTTAAGCGAGACATTCTGTTTAAAAGCGGGACTGTCTCATCTACTAGGTGTCTAACAATTTCAACACGCAGAAAATTTTTCTCGTTACTTCGCTAAGATTCAACAGAAGAAAAAATTCGTTTGCGTTGAGTCCCGAAATCGTAGAAGTTACGCTACAAAATTGACCATCAAAATCAGGACAAATGTCAGAATATGAAAAATAAATCAGGACGCTCAAATAGAATCTCAAAATCAGAACATGTCCTTCTAAATCAGGACGGATGGTATACCTACTCTAGGGCCAATCTGTGTTGACCAGTGTTATAAGTAAGGTTATGTTTACATGGTTACTATACAGATTTTTTACCAATAAAAATGTACAGATTTTTGGAATGCAAAGTACAGGTTCAAATGTGGCAAACTTGCTGCCAAGATGAAATGAATTTAGTTTCTCTCTATACATCTGGAGAATATGAAGGATTCTGCTCTGATTGATTTTTCGCACAGCCCTGTAATATAAAAAATAAAATGTTATTACATCACGTTGCGCAACTAGTAGAAGGTGAAAAATTGAAAAGAGGCGTTAGCCTTTACATTTGAATATGAGAAAATGGGGCTTACAGCGGGTTTGCAGGCTTTTTCAGCTAGTTCCATATCGTTAAATGTTAAAATATAATGTTAAGAAATTATGTCCTGTAAAGCTGTTTCTCCCTCCAGCGCGTAACGATAAATAAATGATAAACGAAAATAAAGAGATGCCAAAGCTTGGTTAGGTGGCTGGCCAAAACATGTTGTTTTTGGACAAAAAACATATTCCGGCCATACCCTTAACTACTGTTTCAACTATTACAGCATTGAATTGTTTCAAAAGCATACCCACATATTTGTTCGAATAGCTTTCAAAATTTGACTTAAATATTACCATTTCCTCTTGATAATTCCAAAATAGTGCTGCCTAAAGTTTGTATTAGGTATTCTATTTCAATGGTGCATACATAGTTTTATAATATTCATTGAATTTATCAGATAAAATGCGAAAAAAAATTTCCGGGTGGGCCTGAATACACAGGCGGGCCAACCCTAAACATGAATCAAGCTATTTTTCGATGTCTTTATATGAGCAGAACTGGATATTATTTGAATATTATGACGTTTGAAGTAGGACTTTCCACTTGAGTGATTTCTATGATAGTTCCAACGCTTTTGGTAGTATGAGGCCAAGCGTTGGCATGCAGCAAAATCACTTTTTCGTGTCTCTGCTCGTGTTGTGGTGGTTTTTTCATAGCAACAATAAGCTCCGCTTAAGGGGTCATATCCACCAAATGCTCAAAAAACAAGGCGGTTTTCACGATTCACGATTTGTTTAAAGGACATTTGAGATGTAAAGTATATGAATAATATATCGTTGAATTAAGCAACTTTTGGAGAATAGGAAAAAAAATGTTTTGCTACTTTTTTTTACAAAAAGGCGGCTGTGCAGCGATTGCAGTAAACCACTATTTTTAAAAGTTTTTCCGCGGCGTGCAGTAAAAGTCGTGACCAACTCCACCTATAACCAAAAAATGGCAACGGTTTGGAAAAAAATTCATTTTCAACAAAAAAAGCCGACTTTAATTGTTTATAACTTTTGTTGTTGTTAATCAATCACTAGATAATCTAATGAAGAAGCTACAGTTAAAATTTCAAGTCAATCGGATGTAAACTTTTTCAGTTCTACTGCTCGCCGATTTTGAAAACATGGTTTTGAGAAAAACGCGTTTGAAGTTTCAAAATGCTACAAATCTTGAGAATCGCAATAATTAAACCTCTTAATAATTTTTTTACCTTCAGTCAGCTATCCCTGCGCCGTAAAGTTGTCATTCCTGGGCTTTATTTTCCTCTTCTTCCTTTTTTTCATCTGATGTAAGGCTGCGCCTAGCTTCTTTCGCGATATCAGACATGGCGTCCGACCCCACGCAAAACTCAAACTTGTCACTCATATCTAAGTAAATTACTAATTCTCGTCAGTCTATGTCGTTTGGCATGTTTTAAACTGTCATCCTTCTTTAGAAAGCCGCCTAGTTTTATCTATTATTTTTCCAGCATACTTCCCTCCTTTTTATCTATTGGAAAAATTAAGAAAAGATACAAATAGTTCGACGGAGCTTTTAAATTTAATTGTAAAAAAGCCACTCTTACAGTTCCTTTTTGGTCAAGTCATTTCCATTGTAGTCAGAATTTGGTTTAGCTCGTCAGTAGCAGAGAGAGAAAGAAAGCTTGTAAAACTATACTCGTTTCATCTAGTTTCATTGCTATGAATTGCAAATAAACGTTCTTCGTTATTCCGCCATTCAAAGTATAAGTAGAATTCTGACGCCATAAGTTGTACGTGCAAATTGATAATAGTGATGTCATATTTGTATTTTTGTATATGCATTTGCTGCGCTTCTGTACACACGATTGTCGAGGGATTGATATATGTTGTCGTTTACTGTTTGAGAACAAAAGGGATCGAGATATTTGCGCGGTGCGCAGCGTGTGCAGTGGCTCCAAATTTACCGCAGAATATGTTTGTACTCTAAATCTGATTGCTATTTCTATTTGATCTATAAAGTAATTTCTTTGTGTAGGAATATGCAAACAGCAATACAAGTTTTTGCAATTCAATAAACATCAAAACATGGTTTCACATGTCATAAACTCTATTCAAAAAAGGATACGGCACGTTTTGCAACAAAAACACCAGCAACATGCCGTACTGTCTGCTGACGAACTAAACCAAACTGTTGGATGTGTTAGATAAATTTAAGTTTTATTCATCCCGTATCCTCCATTAATTGTGAGTGTTCAAAGTGCATGAGTTATTTGCTTTCGCTAGTACGACGGAACTAAGGATTATTGAGGGGGAACAAATGTATATTCCTCGAGAAAATCGTAACCAAATATCGCTAGCGGCGAAGATGTGTTCCGTGAAAGTTTTCTTCGGCCGGGTGAAATATTTAAATGTGTGAAAGTGGCAGTTTAATTTTTTTCAAAAACAATAAATATATTTGACTTTTTAATGGAGTGATTCATTCATGCGAACAGAAAAACTTCAACGTTTAAGGTAAGTTAACTTACATTGAGTTTCTGAGTGGAATATTAGCAGTAGAGCTTGGCAAACTGAATCCTGCCCACAATGCATATCACCTGACGAAGCCGTCAGTGTCCCTACTTTTGAATATGACTCACAGTTAAAAAGTATAGAAAAACTCAAACAACGAAAGTACACAACAAGAACGGCTGATCGACTAAACAAAGGGAAATTGTGAGTAAACAAGTGCTGTAGAGACGCTGTAACGGTCGAAACATGGTGCAGCGACCTCTATACTTCAAATTTGAAACACGATATCGATCATAGGTAACTTCTCCTAGTTTACAAAACCTCGAAATTAAAAAAGAAAAACGAGCATCGCCAAAATGAATGAAAAATGTAACCGTCACTGCGTATAAAAACTCTTTTTCTTTGAGATGCTGCAGCGAATCATCCGTCACGATGCGATAAGAAATGTTTCGATCAACGTCCCTTGATTTCAAAACATAAGGAACTCAAGTTCCTTGTTTTTGCATCATTTCCAAAGCATTCAAACGCCAGTAAATGATTTGACGGGTTATTCCTTATACCGAAGTAAACTGTTCCTGCGTTTGGTACGCATCCTGATTGAGCAAGTCTTTCTATTCAGCGTCTTCGAAAATTTGTGGACTTTCTTCATGCCAACATCGAAATTACCGTCTATAAAACCACGAAACCAATCACGGCACGTTGTTTCATTTAGCACCAGGCTTGTCTTTACTCATCGGAGAAACACTACCGTTAAGGAGATTATCTTTCACTGTGGAATCTGAAATATTTATCTAGAGAGATAATAAACTGGTGTGATCTCTCTCACACGAAAGGACAATAGGCTCAATAATTACACAACGGAGATCACTGCAGTGCTTTTACTATGTGTCTTTTAAGTAAATATCAAATGAGAGAAAAATCTAGATGGGAAAATGTATTGCTTTGCATCTCGAAAATGAAAAAAAAAAATTAAATAAAACCCAGCCGCCCGTCACGCATGTTTGCTCTTCAAATTCTATCGAATTGATCTACACTGCGTAGGTACTCCGCGGCGTTCTTGTGTGTATTCGCTCTAGAGTAATTCACCCCTCTTGTTTCACTCAGTTGTGGTGTAACCAACAAGTGTGTTAGTTTCTCTGCGAGCAACAGAGACACATCACAAAACTGAAAGAAAAGTGTAGTGCAAAAAATTGCCTCACGCAGCTCTCAACCTGGACTAGAAGTAAACGTTGAATATTCACTCTGCTCTCCTCACATATGCTTAGAGCATAATTTACATAAACTGTTTTTATCTCTAGATACGCTTTAGCTGCCGTTTTATTTGAATGAAATGAGAAAAGTTACACTTTCCGAAAATGACGTTTATTCGGCACAAAATCAAACATTTTCACTCAACGCCACAATAAAAACACCAACTTGTCAAAGCGGGTTGTTTACAATGTGTCTCAGTTTTGTTCATCACAGTTTAGATACGTCATAGCTTACCAGCACGTATTGCTGGCACCATATATGGACAAATAGCGAGATTTAAGTTTTGCACCTAATATTAGGTGCTTTTTTGTTACCTGATATGAGGTATAACAAAAATGTCAAAAATGGTGAATTTGTCATGCATAACTAAAGCTGTTATTCAAAACATAATTTAACAAAGAGTATGATTTTTTGATAGGTAAAATGTTGAAATGAATGGTTTTTCATCGGCCGTTCAAGGAAAACCAAGGGAAGTTGTTTGGCTGCTGTTCGTAAAATGAGTCTAATTATCATCACATAACAAGCTGTATTTATTAAGGTAATTGGATATACTTCTAGGAAAATTATTGCAATAGAAGCATCGTGCTAGGATGTTCAATACAACGCACAAATAAAAACCGACATCCATCCACCTAAGCGGTCACTACGTGTCTCTCTCATGATCGTTTGTCGTCATATGACAGTGATGAATTCTTTCTACGGCCTTCGGTACCTTATCAGCTTTAGAAGCTAAATAGATTGGTATATTCGAATGGCTATACGCTTTGAATAAAAAGGTCACTTTCGCAGCAAAATATGACCATTTTTCGTTAAGGAAGACAAAATGCCACAATCGAAGCCAATGTTGAATGGACGGCAACGAGGTCTGTATTGATTGCAGTGTTAATTGATGATT
Source organism: Wyeomyia smithii (assembly GCF_029784165.1). NCBI lineage: Eukaryota > Metazoa > Arthropoda > Insecta > Diptera > Culicidae > Wyeomyia > Wyeomyia smithii. The sequence goes on along the minus strand of NC_073695.1, from coordinate 198,786,999 downwards.
GAAGTGGATTTTACATTTGTGAAGAGGAATGTTTTTCATTTTATTTTGAATTAGCCTGAGCTGCGATACGACGGAAGTAGGAGCTATTAAATGATATTCATATTGTTGAATCGTACTTTCGGTAAAAACGACATTCGCTTTTTTTTGTTTTTATTTTTATTTACCACCTGTAACCGGATTGTATCCCAGAACAGACAGAGTAACCTACTTTTCACTTTTCGTCGTGGCGCAACAGGTCGTAAATTCCTGCAATATGTAAATTCAATTTTCCCTTCGTTTGTTAAAGGCCAAATTCATTCACATAACTTCCTGCGGATTCCTGTGCGCTTCCCGTTTCTCAACTTTATTAAGTCTTAATAAATAATTGAACCATAATGTATGCGTTTGCACTCGCCGTCTATAAATTTTCTTCTGTTCAGCTCCAGCCCCAAAATTTTCCCGGTAAACTCGTCGATGAGCTGCGAGACACTCGTCTCAAACTCAATTTAGATACGAAGAGATAAATTTCCCTCTGCTCGCAACGGCACACGCTGCAGCATCCTTTCCTGCTTTCCGCGTTTTTGTATTCACTCAATTCACCGACTTAATCTTCTCCCAGTATTAACAGGCATGTTCCGCAACTTACACGTTCGCTAAAGCCCACAGGATATTCGGCGAGGCGCAGGTTCAGGCCTACCTTCCGCGATTTTATCCAACTTTTTCCTTTCTTCTAACTTTGGTGCACTTTGTTCCTTTATCGGTTCGTATGATGGCGATAAAATCTGACGGTACACGTCACGAGGAGGGTGCGAGAAGCATGTAGAAACTACGCGCCCATATCTCACCGATAGACCTTCCGACCAGCTTGCCACCCTCAACAGCTTTGACTTATGAGCACCCCAAGGGAGTGAGAGTGCCACTTGAGCAAATTCGGTTTCCTTTAGCTGCAGGGGTGGCAGGAGCGCGGGGAGAAGCTTTTCCCCATCATCGCACGAATGGAACGGGGGCCAGTACATAATATATTTTCAATTTTCCAATTCCTTCACATATCGACAACTCAGTCAGAGCGGTGGTGTTGATTCGGGGAAGGGCATACTTCTGGTTCCTGGGGGTGGATAAAGTTTTACGTCGAGTTGTGGTGAAGGATGTTGGCTTGTTGGGTTTGTGCTGAAAAATGAATTCCATTCGTTCAGTTTATTTCGCTATGAGTAAAAGCCAATAAATTGATTATATTTAAATTGGGAACGCTTTCGCGAAGGTGGCGTTCGGGGGAGGTGGGAATTGGAAGAAGTTGTTCTTTGAGAAGATTTGACTTAAATTACGCCAGACATATGCGGCGGCACGTGTGATAATTTTCTAACCGGGATTAAAGTGTGGGGAGAAAGAAGATCTCATAGATTTTGATTTATATCTTTCTCACAGCAATATATTCATTGAGACGAAAGCAAAATTAAAGCTTCTGTAATTTATTTTACCTGTAGAGTTCAGCACTGTGTCTTTCATAGTATTGCAATAAATCTCGTTTACGCTGATCATTCTTGCAGTGTGTTGGACTCAAAATTTACTTTTATGACTTATATTTTTATTCTCGAACTTCTAGTTTTTTATTTGCAGGTTAGAGAGAACAAATATTAATGTTTCTGAGTTTTATGTTACTTTTGAGGTACAGAAATTTAAAGATTTCTAGAAACTAAAATAGATATTCAACATCATTGAAAATCTCAAAGAAAAAACTCTATATAACCAATCGCTATGAGGTATTCATCGCATCTTTCACGCTCTGGCGATTCACAGTATTTAACCAATAATCAAATAACTTGTTTAAAAAATGCTTACTTAGCTGTACATTCATGACTTGATACAATAATGCTTCTGATTCGTGCATCCGATATATGAGTCGTGTCATTTTTCTCTTTTTTTTTGTTTCAATATACTGCTCCAGGGCTACACCTTTCAACACGTTTTACTTTTTTTAATTTTTTTATTACGCCTTTTGTTCACGTTTGTTTCAATACTTCTCCATAATTACACACAAAATACGTAAAACAGAGGTAATCGTTCACGGTCTAGTTCTCCGTGTGCAGTGCCACTGAGATAATGATGCCGCAAATAAATCGTAACAGAAATCATTGTCCCAACATCGACGCTGATCAGACCCCGACATCTTCATCATCGAGGCGAAGAAGACGCTTCATGATCTGCACCAATAACAACATTCAGCGATTGCGGATTAAACGTGATCGACGAATGAAGTCTGTGATTGATCTGCTGATCATATACGTGATCTATTAATTATTGATATCTATTTTCGTTCCCTTTGTGCCGTTGTTTCTATACAACCTTTTTAGAGGATGAGAAGAAGGAGAAGGTGATTCGCATTTAGGGTTCCTAGATGCAGCGACCGATGTGCTACAAAGCAAACGTTCGCCGTTGGCAACTCGGACAGTGGTCCATCAAAGCCTGAGAACCTATCGCAATTTCTCTAACGGAATGTCGAACAAATCATCGCGACGATCAAGGAGCCGCTGAGCTATCGAAACGTGCACATACAGCAAGCAATTACACAGACGATGCCGGCCCGAGAGCAAGACCACCGAAAAGTTCAACAGGTCAGCGATGTGATCGATCATATGGCGCTGGGAGAGCTGCCGCTGACCCACCGCGCAGGCCGGCCGGTGTGTGGCTATGAGGGCTCCGTGGCACGGTTCGCAGTGAAGGTGGATTGAAAAGTTGTAGTCTAGATTTTTACTTCTCTCAAAGCGGATAATAAGCGGTTGCAGATCGCCGTCAGAGTGAGTTTGTTTTTCGTGCTTTATTAATTCATCGCTCATGTTGTACGGAAGGTCCGTTACGGTTGGCAAATTAGGGAGCAAGCGCGTCTCGATAGGGGCACTGCTTGGGCCCTGCTAGAATTGATAGCCCAATCGGTCGATCGGTAGACAGACACGGGCCGAGTATTTTCCGATTTCTCATGGTCTTTTGTGAGTTCAGCAAGGGGAGACGTGATTTGCTTCTTGAAATCGATTCAATGGATTGTGCCCTGCTTTCGATACCTGGGATACCTGGGAATGATGATTGCATTGAGAGCTTCTCTTTCAATCGGTGTGGAGACGAAACTAATGCCGAAAACGGAAGGAGTTAAAGACTCTGTAGTAAAGGGTTAATGGCGAGTTGATGATTTTTTTTATAGTTTGCTTGTTTGTATTTTTACGTTTTGTTAGATGTAAAAATTGATCGGTGTAAGAATTGATCGGTGATAGATGTAAAAATTGAAGCACAACTGCATTGAAAATGTAGATGTATTACAATAATATTGGTCAACATTTTTTTCGTAAATATTTTAAACTTGCAAGTAGTTTTAAGAGTAATCTCAAGTCCTTATCATAATAATTTGTATATTACCTTAGACATAAAAATACAAGCAAAACACTAGCCTCTAGTTTTGAAAGAAATGGTACAGTGCTGATTCGTTTTTATCACGGTCGAGGAAAACACCCTCTCGTGAGTCGAAATAAATTGTAAACTTGGTGAAATGATAAAAATCAGTATTTTCTGTTAGATTTCAATGCGATGCAACCAAAAATACTTATCTCCACCATTCCACCAAATCCGTTGTTTCGCTAGATTCACCGGAAAATGTCAACTTTATAGAATTATTGGAAGACATAATGGTTTAGACAATATCTGATTTTTTTAAATTCCACAAAACTTAAAAAAATTCTATAAATTTCTTATTTTTTGTTTGCGAAACGTCTTTTAATTGACGTAAAGTGTTTGGAATGGCAGTTTCGATAGTATTCAGCGTAAACCAAAATTTTGCAAAGGCGTGAGGGTTGTACAAATAGAATTGTTTGGGGATGAGTGTTTTAATAAGTACATTGTCCTTCGAAAAAAATATTTGATTGATAAAAAATGCATGCCCCCGCTCATATTTGGTGCCTATAGTTACTACCATGTGAGCTATGAATGGGACACCCGAAAAAATGTTTAATGCTACGAGATGGCGCTCTAGTGGTAGTGGTAGTAAACGACTGATAAGAAGAACTTCTAAATGCTGCAAGGGAGAACAGTTAAACAGAAGTTAAACTTTGTGTAAAACCAAACCTTAATAAAAAGTAAGGCATGGTCATATTGTTAATTCATCAGTTAATTCCAATGCAACTTTTAAAACCAAGCTCAATAGCAGGAATTTTTTGCAAAAAATTTAAATTATATGTCGCAAGCAAGGTTTCGCTACCGTTTTCAATCTAGCCTTTGTCTCTGGAAGGGTACTTGATAAATCCGGAACAACGGAAAATTTTGAAATGTCGCCTACTGTCCCGAAAACTTTGTTGAATTTGTGATCTTTTGAAAAAGGTTGGATCAAATTCAGTTGATATCTTGCGGAACAGCAGGTAGAAGAATTTTCAGTTTTTCGGTCAGGTACGCAAGTGTTAAGTAAAGTAATAAATTCCATAATCTTTCAATAACAATCATGTCAGCGTACTTGCGCTTTCTAGATTTATGGCTTGGTCAAGGTTTCATTTTATTTCAAAGAAATCTCTTAAGCAAATTCTTTTTGAGGTACCGTAAAACGGGGTATCATTGATTAGCGGGGTAACATTGATCAGCTTTGCCCTTCTCATAAATAGTTGAAATAAAACTGCTCCGTGATTTCTTTTGCCAAAATTGAGTATAACAACTTAGTCTTGTCGAATATTGAACATTTCGTATTCATTGACATGTTTTCCAAATCCGTTATTCAATTTTCTCAATCAACTAGAAAAAATTTTAGTCAAATTTATTACATTTACAGTTTATTATTCATATTTATTAAGAGAGTCCAGTTTTATGCTCTAGCCAAGACATCATCCTGTACTACGTCAGGATGTTGTTTTGGCTAGAGCATAGACCGTAAGAGTCAAGAACTGGCCTGTTTATACTTCCGTTGTTGGAAGGGCCTTGCCGTTTTCTAAACACAAACATTTTACAACGATTCCTGACTTACAAAATACTTCTGGCACATTTCGGGACCAACGTTTACGTTTTTCATCATCGTAAGGTAAAATCACATAAGGCATAAAAATGACTCGCAGTACATACCGCGGCTAGGTGCAAGGACAGGACTATCCTCCGCAGTAAAAGCAGTCAAGGAAAACGTGATGTCAATCCGGGAAGCGTCTCCAAACATGTTATCAAAGCATTATCTATCATTTTTAGTTCAAAAAGGTTTCGAAACTATTCAAAATTGAAACTGATCAAAGTTACCCCAAATTAGAAAAATTGAAACAACGATGAAAAACAAATGTTTTTAATGTTCAACATTTTCGAAGGGCTTTTAAAACTAACTTCTTAAGTTCTAAGGGTGTCAGTACTGGTTTTAAAAATATAAAACCTGTAATTACAGTTGTAAAATATATAAATACTCACGAAAAAGTGAAAAAAATGATCAATGTTGCCCCGTTCTACGGTAACAACAATTTCGCAGTAACGTATGGTAACGTCATTAGTGGTTTTTGTAGAAGGATGATTGCTGATTTCTTGACTGTGGACTTATGCGAAAAATACTCATTACCGTCATGAATTATCGTGAAAATTCATAAACACAATGAAATTGGAAACACTTTCCGCGAAACAAAATATTTCTGTCCTTTGATGCTTGCTATTAGTATTGAAAGTTTGCCGATTTTTGTCTCTTTTCAGAATACTCCCTACGTTTTTATTATTCGAGTATCGAACAAAAAGGTAACTTTATCATGGTCGAATGTTGATTTTCGTTTCATAAAATGATGGGATGTAAAATTGTAAAATTTTTGCAACTGCTTGAAACTTCGAATAGTCTACTTCACAGGTTACACTCTCGTACACATTTTCAGAAAAACTGCGCAAATATTATGTAAACTTATAAATCTGAAGAAACTTTTAAACAACGGCCAATTGGAAAAATCTGCACACAGACTCGAAAAATCTGTGTTTAACAGACAAATTTGCAAATCAAAAATTCCTAATGTTACTAAAAACTTCGTTCGAGTCGTGCATCGGTCACAACAGGAAGATAGTTACACGCTATCAAAAAACGACGAATGTGTGTGTCCTCTGTTTTGATTAATTTTAAATGTAGTATTCGTTCATCTCTCCCAGGTATTCCATATTGTTTTAAGGGGTTACATACCTTTTTGGTCGAGAAAAATGAGGGAAGCTTGAATCTATTTTTGCATAGCACCATTTTCATTGCATCAAAGAGGTTTTTTTTCTGAAAGTACAGTTTATCAACAACAAAAAAATAGGTTTGATTTTGAGATATACCATCTATTACTGGAGTAATGGCCGTTTCCCCGAAACGCGATTTTTTGCAGAGGCTTGCGGTGATCCTGAAAAAGACTCAGCGGGTCAACCGAAATAAAAAAAACTCATATTAATTCATTAGTTTAGAAGTGTGCCAGGTCCTTGAACGATCGCTTTTATGAGTATTTCGTTTTCAGTGCAAATGGGAACGTTTTCCCAAGAAAATGCACGTTTTGAGCGCTAAAAATTGCATTAAAAATTTTTTTGCGGCAAAATGTAACTGTATGTTTCGAAAAGCGATCGTTCAAGGACCGGCGAATTTAATAACGAAAATTTAAAACAAAAGATGAAGGAAATCGGTTCAGTAGTTTTCTCGCAATCATGATCACGACAAAGTCATTTTTCGGAAAACACTATTCCGAGATAATCGCGTGTAAAATTTCAAGTTTAGCTTATGCAGCTGTGGCGAGGCGCGCTGCAAATCGCTCTAACTTTCTTCCTATTGCTCAGATCTTTATGAAAATTTGTGAAAATGTTCTCAAGTTGTTGTATTTAAAGATAATACAGTAATTTTTTTTTCGGTTTTTTGAAAACTAAAAAGGTATATAACCCCTTGAGGAATTTTAGCCGAGAACTGTCAAAACTTGTGAAAAAGTCTTGAAAAGATTTACCTAACATTAGTTTTTCACATTGTCAAATTGGATTTCTTCGACATCAACGTTGATTAACAACAGCTTTTTAAACCTGAAATTTAAACCATCTGCCGAACCTTTTTAGAATCCATTAATAGGATTAATAGTGACGCAGTGAACCTTTGCTTTAACTTGAAAATCTTTTTTTTCCTTTTCGAGCCCTTTAAGTGTCAAACTCAATGCAGGAGTATTCGAGCACTTTTCATGCGACTCACAATGTGCTGTGTGTAAAGTGCTGTTTCGAATACGGAAACTAAAAATATCAGCAACTCTGTCAACGCCACGGTCTATGTTTATTAGGGTGGGGAAAAGTGATCGATTTTCCAGAACCAAATGTTTTTGGTTTCTTTTGGGGCCCCAAAAAACCCTAAACTTACCTGTAGTCGATAAGTTTTGTCTCCGCTTGGCGCATTGCATTTCAAATTTGTATGAAAATTTATATGAGAAAATCTACTTTTTTGCATTTACCTTTCTAGAGAGCTCAACAATGTTCTAATAATGCACTACATTATGTAAAAGTATAGTATTTTAGATGCCTAACAGCTTTGCAGAAGGCACTGAAGAGCTATGATGTCCCTAAGAAGAGCTTTAGCTGTTCAAAGCTGAGTATGTCGATTTAAATGCAGAAAATCTTGTTTTCTGCAACATTACCAATGTATCGGCGTCAGTAGGATTTCCATCAGAAGTAACCTGTCGTATCGAGTTTATACACTCAGCTGGATCAAGCTAACGAATTTAGGTCAATATTCTAGGCGTAGGTAGAATCTACAACGTGTTTCAGAGGTTACTTCTAATGGAAATCTGACTAACGCCGGTACACTGGCAGTGTTGGCAGAAAAAATTATTTGCAACATAAATTTCGACATACTCAAATTTGAACAGTTCCAGTATTTTTTTGAGACACCCTAGCTCTTTGATGTCTTCGGCCAAGTTGTTAGGCATCAAAAAACCTACCATTTGAAGTCATGAAACCTATGGTTTGGGCCACTTTGAGCTCTTTAGAATGGAAAATGCAAAAACGTTGGTTTTTCTGGCTTTCTGCTATCAAGTTTCGTTTTTTCTATATAACGATTCCCCACCCTAATGTTTATAATATATAGGATAAATTCCTTTTTCAAATCGAATGGTCTGATTCGAATCCACGACTATTTTCAGGTCGGATCTAAAATTTTTTAATCATTTCTTCAACATTGATCATAGATCAAATTTATCATATTTAGTGGATAACTTGACAATTCAATCATTAAGGTGTAACGGTGTTGCAGTCACAAATGGCCGACTTCGAGCCACCATTTATAATTTTCTAAAGCAAAATTTCTAATTTTCTAAAGCAAAAACTCGTAAATAGTTCGAGCGTTCCCTGTGAAAACGCTATTTTATGTTTGCTTCGCCACAGCATATATGAAATAGCGTTTTCACAGGTGACGCATTAACTATTTACTTTACGAACTAATTTCATTTTTGTCATATGAATTACATTTTAAGTTTAGTAAAGCAGGCAATGTATGCAGTTTGCGAGGATGCGAAAATGAACGGTAATAGAAGGTGTGACTTTTAGGCTTAGAAAAAATTTTCCCTCGTCCAGACGTCCGACTCGATTATCCGGAGTTTTAGACTCGATTTTCCGGAATTTTATTTTTTTGGTGTCCGTTTTCAATTTTTATTCCGAAATTTTGCCTTTACCATCCCTTCTGGCATATTTGTTACCATTTAAGTCACTTTCAGCATGTTTGGGACAATTTCGAATTGAGTGAAAATAATCAATGTTCAATTTATTTTTTTCGCTTCTTAAGGTTTTACCCCCTTTCGCCTCAGAAGTAACTGCTGGCTACGCCACTGCATCATACAAGTAAAATAAAGAAAATTAATATTCATTTTATGTTCGTTAATCGCAAAATTTATGTATTTTTTGTGTGATTCGATTATCCGGAAAACTCGATTATCCGGAATGAAAATTTTTTTGATGTTCCGGATAATCGAGTCCGACCTGTACAGGCAATTGTGGTGCTAGCGGTACGATCCTACTGACACTAACCGTTGTTTGATCAAATTTGTAGACCTTTTGATCACCAAGGGGTAATATAGTTTCTAGAAAAAACATTCCAACAATAATTGATGTTTTATTTCAGCCATATTTCTGATATTTGTTATGGAGCCTACTACAAACATCACTTTTTTATGCAGAAGAATGATTTTTTTTTGTGAGATTTGGATCACTGCGACCATTATTTTGTTCTTTTGTGGTATCAGAAGAATGATAGCGCTTTCTATTAGGATTTGATCAATATTTTGACCACCATCTTGAAGTTGGTCATTTTTGATTGTAGCAGAAAAAGGCGTTTGCCAATGGAACTGATTCTGAGTGCTCCGATGTATTATTTTCAGGCTCCCCACTAACCCGTCCGTTTTTTTTTTCAACTAGAGGGAATTGTTAGTAGCTTGAGTATTGAAGATGATAATTAGTAAATAACAAGTTTGTGTAGCCGGTCACAAGTGGTGAATTCTCAACATTGTTGGAAATGTGTAATTATAATTGATTTTGTAATTTTAATTGACTCGTGTTGACACTACATAATACTGTGACTAACGCTTGACAAAAAACCCCCATAAAATAAAAATCAGGGTAGGTAGTTGAAACTCATCTAGAGAATAATAATTGGCAACACTTGGCAGGAGGAGCAAGACTGATATAGCAAAGCACACTAACTGCTAAGAAGGGTAAAAAACATACACACAAGCACGAATAAACAATAAGTATATTACTTATTCTCAATAATGGAATAGCTAATAATAGAAGTGCGCTGGTCGATTTTGACATGTTTAAAATGTGATGCATAATCGTCATTTGCGGGAAGCCAGTCCATTCGAAGGAAACGGCGGCGGTAGCTCATCGAGAGTTTGAAAAAAAAGTTTACAAAAACGCTGCCCTGGGGGGGAACAACTTGTCGTGATTGGTTCCGTCGCTTTGAAGCCGGTAATTTCGATGTTGACGAGTGTCCGCGTGGAGGAAGGCAAAAACCTTCGAAGCCGCTGAATTGGAGGAATTGCTCGATGAGAATTCGTGGCAAACGCAGGAACGGTTTCCATATGATTTGATGCTGATGGGATATTGAGCGTCGTTTGGTTTGCTTTATCGCATCATGACGGGTCATTAAAATGGATTCATTTCATCAACCGTAAGAATAAAAAGATATGAGGACTGTCTAGTATTCTTCTACGTCATCCGCTCGAAAGAACGTAAACGCTGTGAATGTTATGTAGTGTGTTTGGTAGGACCAGGTCGATTTTTTACTATCAGCCTGTTGAAACCAACACTGGGGAACAGTATCGATTTTAATTGACGCGATTAGACCTAAGAAAAACGACCACAATAGGAACAGAGAAACGAAAAACTGATTTTACTTCATGACAACGCTCGGTCTCATACTGCCAAAGACGTCAAAACCTATACAGAAATGCTCAAATGGGAAGTCTCACCTCATCCGCCATATTCCCAGATATTGTGTCGTTCGATTATTACTTGTTCCTCAAGTGCCCCAGTCTGGTTGATCAGCAGTTCTGTTCATATCAAAAAACGGCTGAACACTTTTATCGTAATGGCATTTGGCATTCCTAGCATCATGATAATTTGTGGAATTATTGACAAAATTTGCCTAAACATAGGAGATACATTCAGTCGTCGGAATTTGATCTTACTGTTGTTATGATATAGACTTTCCTACTAACTGTTAGTGTAACAGTAACATTTGACTTTACACCGTGCCATTAAGTAGCTTTTAATTAACCTAAATTTTTTTTATAATGAAAATTTTGAGAACGATGTATAAATGTTTTTCATGAATAGTTTGAAGTAAATGCGAAACACTCAAAAATCAGTTTTTGTTTTGATTATTATAACTATAACATCAACATGCGACAAGTATTTTATTACAAAAAGGTTGTTATTCTAAATTAATTCCTGATGATATAATAGGATCGCGTTATATCATCTGTTAAAAAGTAACCAATTCGAAACAACCCAATAAATATCCCATCTGTTCATTCAGCGAATGACGTTGTTTTAATCGAATGATTGAAACTTGTGGCACTAACAGTAGCGTGGTCGTGGGTCCGCTACTAGCAGCAAGGAGGGTTGGCTTGAAATTGGCTGAGCAAACAGCGCTCCTTCAGGCAAAACAAACTTACATTTTCTAAACAAAAACAGCATCTCATAAGCACACAAACCAGTCGCGGCCGTTCAGCCTAAGGTTCTGCTATTTTTCACCACCTTCTCCCGCAGTGGATCGGAAAAAATGGAGAAAACCTTAAGCAAAAACACAAACCTTCTGGTGCTTTCTCTGTGTCGATCCCGCCCGCGCCTGTGTGTTTGTGCGTTGTTTTTCTTTTACGGAAAGCGCCAGGATTTAAATACATTCGCGGAAACCGGATTAATCTATCGGTGAATGAAGAGTGAGGGAACGGGAAACTCTGGCTCGCCGGATTGACTTGGCCGGGTTGAAGATGCGGAGAGCAAAACGCGCACGGCTCGGGAAGAGAAAACTGGGAAAAAGTTTATCAGTCATTCGTGTAGCCCCGGCTCCTGAACTCCGCCGCGGCTGGGCCTGGTGTACGTACATGCCAAGGAGGATTTGCCTGCCTGTTTGCTTCGCCCGACGACGATCGGAAGGAGATCCCGGAAGTGCGCGAGGGGAATAGGCGAAACAATGGAAGCAAATATAAGGCACGTCAATCAAAATGGAAATAAATCGATATTCAAATGGGCGGCCGAGTGTTACCGCTGCGTTTTTCCCTTCTCACAGCGAAGGATATGTAGGTATATGTACACTCTCGCCGGAATCTGCCGCTTGGCGAATATATAATTATATCTCACCGCGGAGAGGATGGCAAGGTGTTAGGGTTTCATTCTAGGGCCTGGTTTGGGAAGATTTATTCGATTTCGGAATCAATATTGGATACTGTTGTCGAGTCAAAGTTCCTGATAAGAGATTGCGTTTTTTTTGCACTCTCGTTGACGAAAATTTAATATCGCCGGAAAATGGATGGTTGCTAATTAGGTCCATTTAGCTCTTATTGTTATTTTGAATTGGGAGGCAAAACAAATCAACCATTGGCAAATCCTAATTTATTTAGATTGTTTCTGTTTTTTTAAGTGTGCATACAATTTCATGTGGCTTATATATATATATATATATATATATATATATATATATATATATATATATATATATATATATATATATATATATATATATATATATATATATATATATATATATATATATATATATATATATATATATATATATATATATATATATATATATATATATATATATATATATATAAATTGTCTGAAATAATATGCTTATTTTTCTAAATACTTTGCAAGTTTCAGAAAAATAAATCCATGTTAAAATTGACACTTATTTTCTGATATTTTACGGAGCAAGCTATTTGAATAATATGTGCTACTCGAAATTTCTTTCAGTGTTATCATTTTCAGAAAGGAAGAGGCCGTCGACTCCGTGTTAGGCCTCGCACGCGGTGGAAGAAGATGCACGATCTGCTGGTGTACGAGGAGACTGGAGAGCGGGTGCCCAAGACAGAAGAAGCTGGACATCTCCAATTCGTTCGGCCCTGGACCGTTTAACGGTCCGTTAGCCAACAAAGTAAAGTAAAGTAAGTTATCATTTTCTTTTACAAGTTAAAGAAGATAACATTTTATTCTTATTTTGTAATTCCAAACCACGAAAGATCAAAACTATCGTCCATATCTTAAAAAAAAATCAAGAGCATATCACTGATTTTGTCTTTTACTGAGCTGATTAATATTGAGGAATCATAAAACTTGTCTTAAGGATTGCTTAGGATATTTTAAATTTAATTACACATTTCTTCAATAAATTCGCGTTTCTTCATTTCATTCAAATTTTGCTCCGAGTTGTTCTTTATCGGAAAATTTTTTACTAGTATTTATTTTGTTTTGGCCTTAGAGTCACATTTTCTTTCATAATGTTGCCCAAAAAATCGACATTTTTTCGGAACGTTCAATTTTCAAAAATTTGTCAATTTTGAACCGTTTAACCGATTTTCAATCTTTTGGAGTCTAATCTAAAGGCCTACCTAAGGCATTGGATTCTTCAGGAAATTTAACATAAGATTTAAAATGTCCACAAAGGCCTCTTTTTTTTTAAATTTTGAAGATAGGGTTTTTTATCTCGAATGTTCATTATAACCACCATGCGTATCCATTGAAAAAAGTTACTGCAATGCAAAAATAACAAACGATAGCATCTCTTGGATATTGAACCTTCCAAAGCAGCAAATTACAGTGTGTATCATGATACTGCATTGTAGTAGCTTTTCTCAATAAAGAAGCATGATGAACCTTGAAGATGATGACGAACCTTAAATAAAAAAAAAAAAAAAAAAAAAAAAAAAAACATTGACAGAGGTGGATTTTAAAAAAAAAACCCTATGACAGTATGTGTCACCTTGAGGGCCAAATAAAAAATGCGGTTCTAAAAGTTTTCTATAAGAAACAATTATACCAATTTTGAGTAAGATCGGAAACGAAAAAAAAATTGGGCATGGAAAGCATAAATATTTTTATTTTCTTTACTAAAATTTATTTATTTTTATTTTCTTTACTAAAATTATTTGAAATAAACTTGGGCGAGTAACATCGTGTTAATTTGGAGCACTCATCATCTTGAATGGTACTCATAGTTTAAAAACTATGGTTTTACATTGGCCCATACTGTAAGCAATTCAAAAAAAAAAATACACAATTTTCGCAAAACCAAAGCAAAATTTACTCTGGTCATCCCTAAGTTGATTGCAGAAATCGGATCAACGGCTTTTCAACATCCTGCATCCACGTGGTGGGAAGCCGGCCTGAGCATCCGCTTGCCTCGAGAAGGGAGCAAGCCAATTTCACCCCTACTTCAGCCGATGGCAGAGGAAAAGAAAGTCATCACGGGTGAATTGCTTGTAAAATTTGCAAAACACACATTCTGGTTTAACTGGTGAATTATTGCGTAGGAGGCACGCACCGATGCAGCCTGCTGCCGGCTGGGAAGTATCATTTCATCCGGGAAAAAGGCTTCACTGACAGGGCAAGGAGCCAATCTTTATTAGCATCAAATTGGAAGGGTGCCCCCGTCTACCGGTTGCGATTATGGTTTATTTTTGCACAAGATTGAGAAGATACACGCTAGGGGAGATTTTCGGCTCTGGCAAGCGCAAGCAAGGGCAAATTTCACATATTTTTATTTGATTGCGAAAATTCCTACCTTTTGTGCTGCTTGAGGGGTATTGATGCCGTAAAACGGTTGTAATCGGGTATATTATGTGATAATAGAGTGTAAAGTGGCTATTGAGATGAAGGGGCATCAAAGTGCAGGGGCGTGTTTGTATGTTTTGCAAACATGTATCGTTTTCTTTGGTAATATTTTGACACCATAAAAAGCTATTGGTGTTTTTTGAAGCAAATGCCGAACCTATTTATAAGCATCAAAACAAACGATCTGTTTGATTGCTTCTTTTTGTTCCGGTTTATAAGCAAAAAGAGAAACCACAGCGTTTAATACAGTAGGTACAGCTAACTATCCAAATGATACCCTAGCAAAAGTTACATCACTCTAAATATATGACTCCTATCCTCAAAGAGATTCCTAGCTCGTGAATCTACGCCGGTACTACAATTAGTGAGAGTAAACCACAAACAACCCTCATAAGATAATGGCATAACATAGCGTACTCATGAATTATGGATTTAAATCAATGACCAACTCTTCCTGACCAAACTGGACTTACTTTACTCCATTGGTGGAATCCTACTCATAAACGATGAAAACAAAGCTAAACCGTGACTCTGCAGTCGGTGGCTAACCCAAATCTTTATGTGAGCCGCGTCTTGACCACGGTCGTTCCATGGTTCTGCATACACGAATTATTTCTATTTACGTTTACGTCATCATTTACATAGTATTTGATTGTTAATGTTATCATGCTTGCCATGGTTAGGCCCCTTGTTCACCCCCCTGTTGACGAGGTTACTATACTTACCTGAACAAGGCATAGTTTTCCACCTTTTTAATAGATTCTGAACCATCATTGTTTCTCTGTCGGTTCGAAACGATTTCGATAAACTTCGCCGATGAAAAGAGTGTAATCCCCAGAAGTGCCTACCTACTTGTTGTTCGTCTGCAGTTTATCCCGGTCTTTATGAACATATAAACCGTAATCATTGGAGAATTGATTTTGTGTTCGCAAGTTGCTCACTGTTAGGTCAGTTAGCGCCATTCAATTAAGAGGATGCGGACAACATGGTTTTATTCGATTATGCTAGGCCATCGTGATGCTATCGTGGATGTGCTCCCTAGTGTATTGGTTTGTTAGCCCTTATGTAAGAATGGTGGTCAGTCCATCTATGATTAATATTGCTCCTCACATCATATGCAGTATTGTCTGTAAATAATGTTAAATATTTATTACCAAAACCTTCTGACTGGTGCTGACAGATGAGCTTTAACTTTTGATAACATTTTATATCTATCGTCTATGAAAAAAGAAGCTAAAGGGAAAAACGTTATACGAACTTTTTTCAGTTTCGCTCACCGTGACGCTATGAGTGCTGGTATGAACAACTGGCTGATTCAATTGGTAAACAAAAATAACCCATCCCTGCAAAAATCATTCTGTCTTTCTTAAAACGCAGTTCGCACAAGTTTATTAACCCTCGCGTATTAGTCGATTGTGCAAAACTATGCGCGTGGTGTCTTTGGTCAATATTAAGTGTTTCAATTGTATACAAATGTGCCGTATCAAATAAGTTATAGATGAAGAAAAAAAAATTGTATACAACCTTTCAAAAGTGTTTGGGCAATCGGTCACCGTGAGACATTTATGACCTAACCTCTTTTGTTGCATTTTCGAGGACAACTCTTTTACAAACTTTAACGCAAAGATTCTGAAAAATTCTCGTATTTTTGTCTCTCTACAACTGCCTTTCTTTTCAAAAACAAGGTTAATTTGAATTTGAGTTCAAATTAAACGCTTATTTTGAATTTGCAGTTTTTTTTATTGTCTTCAAAATATTCAAATATGATTGATTCCTTTAAATGATTAATTGCAGATGTGGATAATGTGGCACCACTTATCAATCATTGATAATCGATAATTCTGGATGCAGGATGATCGGCTCCTTGTTTGCGTTTTTTTTACGCGGATTCCGGAATTTACGCGGTTTTTTTTACGCGGATTCCGGGATTACGCGGTTTTTTTTACGCGGATTCCGGAATTTACGCGGTTTTTTTTTCGCGGATTCCGGAATTTACGCGGTATTTTTTTTTTGCCCGGATTTCGGTTTCCCTTCACTCGGAATGCCAAATTAACGATGGTTTTTTTACGCGGATTCCGAAATTCACGCGGTTTTTTTTTACGCGGCACGTATCCCCCGCGTAAAAAGCGACTTTAGTGTACTTCAAGGGTTGAAAGATTATTATGGTACAGGTTCTACACCAAATAGCCGCACTTAAAAGATTGAAAAATATCGAAAAACGACCAATGTTCAGATTGCATGTTTTTTTTTTTCAATTTTTCCTGCGAATTTCCTTAACTGCGAACTACTCATGCAAATCTGTTGTATTGTATTTAAATTTGTATATTCTATTATACAAACTACGCGCACTGGCCTTAACAGCATCCTTACTGTTCTTCTATTTTAAAGAAATCTGCAACTGAATGAGTTCAAAAAGGAAATCGAATGATTTCACTTGTGTTCTGCACTATCATTGAGTTTGAATTATAAAACTGTTTTATATTTTTTACATATTATCCAACTGAAAAATTCCTTTAGGTTTCCATTTTGGCCAAAGCATTCCAAAATTGGCCCATTAGGGCTCCTATTTTGGTTAATTTGCAAAAAAGGTGATGCCACTTGAATTTATTTTGAAAGTTGATTATTCCATCAAGATATTTTATTAGCGGATTTTGTTGATATTGAACTAACCAAGACCCCAATATATTTAATCATCAAACAAAAAAAAAGGTTCACACATAAAAAGTTGGAGAGGTTGTTTATAATATACGACCGCAAAGTTAACGTAGAAATACGACTGCCTGTCTTATGTCAATAATTTTCTAGCAATAGCTTTCGAAATACACTCGATTAGTGTTAAACAATTTAATGGTGTGAAGCGGTATATTTTTCCGTATATTTCCGTATTCCGTATTCCGTATATATGAACGAAATCCGTTGGAAACTGACTGAGTTTAAAACATTTGAAAGTGGGCAATATTCGTGACGCTCCCGATGTTTTCGGTTCTACAATTTGTACCCCTATATATGTTGCCGGAAGACGTAATTCTACGTCGAAAGTTCAATAGTTGATGTGCTCAAGTTGACTCTGTTGAAAGAAAAATGAAAAATGAAAAGAAATCGTATTAATTAATTCAAAAATCAGTTGTATTTACCAGGCAATTGAACTGTGCAGTAACAGTTAACGATTTCAGCCTTGTTGAATGTTTAAAACAAAGCAGAAATAATTTTCATTTTGCGAAGGTATCGTCGGAATCCTCGGTCAAATACATGAATACAAAGATTGTTTGTATTTCATGAAGCTTACTTTTACAAAACCGATCCTGAACACTAATTTTTTAATCGATAGGTGAAGCATCAACCGAACTTTTGATTAAACGATTGGCATATCTTTCCAATCAAACCAGTGAAAAAATTACCTAAAGATCAATTGGAAAAGCTGCGGCTATCCAATCACGAGCTTTCTTTCTACTCTAAACCGGATAAAACTCTCATTAAGGCACCAATATAACATGTATTGAGCGTGGCTTGAAAGAAGAAAATGTTCCCGTTCTCATGACGAATGTAAGGGTTGAAATTCTGCTGTGATGTCAAACTATAACCGTCTTATTCAAGATGTTACATCCTTGTTAATGAAGTGTTGTGAATTTTCCATAACGGACTCAGCACTGTGAGCAGAACGTGTCGAACTTTTCTGTTTGAAATCGGATCCGTTTCGTATATTTCACCGGTTATGCACAGTATCAACGAATCGTAATAAACATCACACTGCTGTGCATTTGCAGCAGCATCAAAAACAGTTGCAGTTTAATAATAATCATTTAATGTGCTCTTCCAAATACATTTAGTAGTCTTGAAAAAGGTCGATTGCAGCAAATGCAATTTTCATTCAATTAGGGGCCATCCACATACCACGTGGACAGATTTTTAACGATTTCTTTATTTCCTACAGTTTGTCTCAGTTTCATAACACGGATGTACAAGAATGATTTCTTGTGGACATACTGTCGAGCCAGACCGATAGAGCTCTCATAAAGGCAACAAAATAACATATATTGTGTCGTGTTGCGCGGCTTGAAAGAAGAAAATGTTTCCGTCCCTGTGTCGAATGGAAGTAGGTTGTTGCGTGTTTGATATTGCCGATGGTAGACATGATTATGAAGGTCGAAATTCTGCTGTGATGTCAAACTAAAACCGTTTTATTTTAAGACGCAGTAGCGTAAGTGCTGCATTTCTGTTATCTGCTGCCATCCAGCACGAGAACAAGTATAAATTACAACCGGCCCTTCTCAGGACCACCAACACGTTCTTGAGGCAATGTTGAATTTTTCCTGGCTTGCAAATGCTGAAATTTGCGGTTTTCCGTCTGTTACACATGATGAAAAATCTTAACTACTTCAATCACATAATTGTAGAGCACCAAAAGGTGCTAATTTATTTCACAACACAAACAACACTGGCAAGTTTGTTCAACTATCATTATTTCGGATAACTATCCGCCGCTGATTCTAGTTCTCCCGTTTTCTCTAGTGGAATTGCCTGCCATTTCCAATAATCCGGCAGCTACCGAAAATTCAGGAGACAGACAGGTGATAAAGTACCAACGCGTCCATCGCGATCAGTCAGAAATTGACACCCGGCTTTTCTTTCTTCGTCACGATCAGCGAACAACGTCCGTGTGGTATCGGTACAGTTATGGAATGAAGTATACATAAAACACAAAGCGCACATTCCTAGTCAACTAGGTATATTCTGTGGACCTTGTTCGGGAAGCATTGAGCGACCAATCAGAGGTCGATATTTGCGTTTCGACAAGGCTTGCATTTGGACGGGTGTTTAGATGATTTTCCAATCGATTGCTGCAAAAATTACGGAAATCGGTTGGAAACTGACTGAGTACAAAATGTTTGAAATTGGACAATTTTCGTGACGTTCTCGATGTATATGGTTTTTGAAATTGGATCCCTGTATTGAACTTGGTCCCCTGTACATGTTGCCGTAAGACGTAATTCTAACAGCTAGCAACGCAATGAACATGAAAAGCCTTAGTCACTAGTCTACATAATAATACAAATTTTAAAAACAAGGAACATACAATTATCGTCTTGAAGAAGGTTGTTTTTGTTATCAATATAGTATATGTGGCACGGGATAAAGTCGGGTTTGAAATGTCCTAGTTTTAATGTTATAGTAAAAAATCTCGAGAAACAGCACTGAAAATACACATATTGTTCTCTGCGATCTTAGATACAATAAATTCTAAGAAATAATACTTGGAAATGCCAACAGTCATGCAATTACGAGAACACCACGCTACAAAACAGTGCACCATCCTCTGAATTTCGTTACAGTCTGCAAGGCTTTCGATAATCAAGTAAATTTCAACATCATCCACGTAGAACATTCGGCAGCATTGTGTCGATTTATCTTGATAAAAAGTACAAAAGCAATGGTTCAAGATTGCTCCCTTGGGGCACGCTAGGAAAATGTCTGAGATTGTGCAGAATCGATTTTTACATATCAGACAGATATGATCTAAACCAAGTGAGAAAAGCTGGTGACACACCGATTTTCTCCAACCTTCCCAAGAGAACGCCATGATCCACTAGATCGAACGCAGCTATGAGATCTGTGCGAACAGCGTCAACTTACTTACTCCATGGTACTGAAGGACGTTGAGAAGAATGAGTATGGATAATGGTAGAGACAGGTCGCTTCGGAAGGAATTCATGTTCATCAGGCTGCTGGCAAAAGCGCATCGTTTATAATAATCTTGAACACCTTTGAGCTAGCAATAAGCGAGTAGTTTGCGATCGTGCGTCTTGAACTGTCCTACAGATCAGACGTTTTTTCGGTTGCTTGTGGACTGGTCTTTGACTGCCTATAGCTTCAAAGTTTGTGTTTTGTCAGTGTGTCTTTTAAAGATTACCTGAAAGTTATTTCCCATCAGTCTTTCTCAAGACTACCTACTTTTGAATTTAACATTTGTTTTAACTTTTTTCGTATCACCTGAAATGGCTGGACGGAAAAAGAAACCTCGCATCGCTGCGGGGAGGAAAAGAGAGGCATCTCTTTCTGACACATCGAGTGTCTGTAGTGACAATCCTTTTGATATTTTGCCTGAGCAAGAAGCTGGTGAAATGGAAGTTATTAATAACAAAACTATACAAAATATAAAATCTTTAAAAAAGGAGAAAGTTCCACCTATTGTGGTAACTATTTCTTCTGAATTTAATATATTCAAAAAGGAACTTTCAACGTTTGTTTCTGACGTTAAAGTTACCTATCAAATTGGCCGTAGAGGTGAATGCCGCTTATTAGCCGACTCAGTAAAGGGTCGTGATCGTCTTGTTCAGTATTTAACTGACAAGATGTACAAATTTTTTACATATGACACCAAGAACGCCAAGCCGTTCAAGGTTGTCTTGAAAGGTCTCACCAACGATCAAACCGTTGATGAGATCAAACTTACTTTAACAGAATTACTTGGCATAGCCCCTACCCAAGTAATTCTAATGAAACAAAAATCACGAGGCGAAAACAGTCAGAGAACTGGAATTTCCCTTGTTAATTATTTAATTCATTTTAACCGCAATGAGGTTAACAACTTAAAATTTTTTGAAAAAGCACATGCTTTGTATAATGTGCGTGAGTGGGAAATTTATAGAAAGAATGGCGGAGGTGAAAAGCATATCACCCAATGCCGTACTTGCCAACGTTATGGCCATGGTTCCAAATTCTGTAACATGGACCAAAAATGTCTTAATTGTGGAGACTCTTCTCACAAAAAGGACACATGTCCTGTGAAAGAGAGTAAAAATTTTCGCTGTGCGAATTGTAACGGCAACCATATGTCAAATTTTTATCAATGCCCAGTCCGTTTAGCAATTGTTAAGGCAAGGCAAGGTAAACAAAATTCAATTTCTCAATTAAAACCAACTTCAAAACAAAATTCTCCAAGCGTACCAGTGACGCATAGTTTACCTACTCCTTTGCATACCCGTTTAACTTATGCACAGGTTACAGGTAGTTCGAACATTATACCGCCTAGTGTTGGTGGTTCGAAAATGACCGTTAATATGGGTAAGCAAAACAGGCTAGAAAATAATTGTACACCTATTACTCCAGCTAATATTGCTGCCGAAAATATTTTTTCTAATGTCAACTGCCTGGGGCCTATTACGGCAGGTAAACTTTCTTTTTTGCAACAGGCAATGTTCGATCTTATGAACGCCATGTTGCAGGCAAAATCAATGTTTGAAGCCATTCAAATAGGCACAAATTTTACTATTAAAATTGTTTCTAATTTAAAATTTAGCAATGATTTTAAATAAAACAATTAAAATATTAAATTGGAATGCTCGCTCATTGAAGGCCAATGAGAATGAGCTTTTTAACTTTTTAACAGTAAATAATGTGCATATTGCAATTATTACTGAAACATTTTTGAAACCTAACATAAAATTAAAATATGATCCCAATTACGTGGTTCATAGATATGATAGGATTCAGGGTTCCGGCGGTGGAGTTGCAATTGTTATTCATCGCCGAATCAAACATCGTGCTCTTCCCCATCTTGAGACGAAAGTTATTGAAACTTTGGGAATTGAAGTTCAAACTGAACTTGGGATTTTATTTATTGCCGCAGCATATTTACCATTTCAATGCACACGCGAGCTCAAAAATTATTTTAAAGGTGATTTACAAAAACTCACCAGAAATCGTTCGAAATTTTTCATAATCGGCGATTTTAACGCTAAACATCGTTCATGGAATAATTCTCAAAGTAATTCCAATGGCAACATTTTATTCAACGATTGTTCTTCAGGATACTATTCTATTTTGTCTCCGAATAGTCCTACATGCTTTTCTTCTGTAAGAAACCCTTCAACAATTGATTTGGTGCTAACAGATCAAAGTCATGTATGTAGTGATTTGATCACACATGCTGACTTTGATTCTGATCATCTTCCAATAACTTTTTCTTTATCACATGAATCAGTTTTAAACCCTATGAGCTCTGTTTTTAATTATAACAAGGCTAATTGGGAAAGATACAAAACTCATATTGAGAGAAATTTCAATAATGAGCTTGATTTGCAAAACGAAGTGAATATTGATTCCGCTTTGGACGCATTAAAATGTGCAATTGTTGATGCCAGGAATTATTCTGTTCCAAAGGCTCAAGTGAAATTTGATTCATCAATAATTGACGAAAATCTTCAACTTCTAATTCGTTTGAAAAATGTCCGCAGACGTCAATATCAACGTTCTCGTGACCCTGTTTTTAAAACTATTTATAACGATTTACAGAAAGAGATTAAACATAGATTTACTCTTCTGAGAAATCAAAATTTTGAGACTAAAGTTGAAAAATTGAAACCATATTCAAAACCATTTTGGAAGCTGTCGAAGATTCTTAAGAAACCTTCAAAGCCTATTCCAGTTTTAAAAGATGGTGAACGTTTTCTTGTATCCAATGAACAAAAGGCTCAAAGACTTGCTCAGCAGTTTGAGAGTGTTCATAACTCAAATTTGAATTTTGTGAGTCCAATTGAAAATGAAGTCACACGTCAATTTGATTTAATTTCTTCCCAGAATTTTTTACCTGCAGAAATAATTGAAACTAACTTGAATGAGATTAAATCAATTATTAAAAATTTCAAAAATATGAAAGCACCTGGTGACGATGGAATCTTTAATATACTAATCAAACATCTCCCTGAGAGCACAATGGAATTTTTAGTAAAAATTTTCAATTGCTGCTTCAGAATTGCATATTTTCCCAAATTATGGAAAAATGCAAAAATTACTCCCATTTTAAAACCGGATAAGAACCCAGCTGAAGTTTCAAGTTATCGACCAATCAGTTTGCTTTCTTCAATAAGTAAACTGTTTGAGAGAATTATTCTTAACAGAATGATGTCACACATCAACGAAAATTCAATTTTTGAAAATGAACAGTTTGGATTTCGCCATGGGCATTCCACAACTCATCAATTGCTTAGAGTTACTAATATGATACGAGCTAACAAATCTGAAGGTTATTCCACTGGAGCTGCTCTTTTAGACATAGAAAAAGCATTCGACAGTGTTTGGCATAAAGGTTTGATTGCGAAATTGCAAACTTTTAATTTTCCAATTTTCCTAATCAAAATTTTAAAAAATTACCTTACTGATCGAACTCTGCAGGTTGTCTATCAGAATTCAAAATCTGATAGATTTCCTGTCAGAGCAGGTGTACCTCAAGGTTCAGTCTTGGGTCCAGTCCTGTACAACATATTCACTTCAGATCTTCCTGATTTGCCTCCAGGATGCACAAAGTCATTGTTCTGCGATGACACAAGCATTTCCGTAAAAGGAAAAAGTCTTCGTGTCATATGCAGTCGATTGCAGAAAAGTTCAGATATTTTTTCTTCCTGCTTGCAAAAGTGGAAAATCTCTCCCAATGCTTCTAAAACTTAAATGATAATTTTTCCGCATAAGCCTAGGGCTTCTTTCCTCAAGCCAAACAATAATCACGTTGTCAAGATGAATGGGGTTATTTTAAGTTGGTCCGACAAGGTTAAGTACTTGGGACTAATTTATGATAAAAAACTTATTTTCAAAGAGCACATTGAGAGTATACAAGCCAAGTGCATCAAATATACGAGATGTTTATATCCTCTCATTAACAGGAATTCTAAACTTTGTTTAAAGAACAAACTTTTGATTTACAAACAAATTTTTAGACCAGCAATGCTTTATGCTGTACCGATCTGGTCAAGTTGCTGTTCAACAAGGAAGAAAACGCTTCAAAGGATTCAGAATAAAATTCTGAAAATGATTTTGAAGCGTCCTCCTTGGTTTGGTACACTCGAGTTACATAGACTTACTGGTGTTGAACCATTAGAAGCTATGTCAAATAAAATTATTAACAATTTTCGACAAAAATCGTTGCAATCCTCAATTGCTAAGATAAGCTCTCTTTATAGCCAATAAGTTAGCAATTAAGTTAGTTGTAAGTTTACTTCCCCTTTTCTGACAAGTAGGTTTAAATCCCTACGAATGATAAGTCCTAATTGCGAAAGCAAACAAATCCTAACAATTAAAATTACAAATTTCTAACAGTGTTGAGAAGTCACCATTTGTGATTGGACACACATACTCATTATTTACTAATATTTATCATAAATACTTAAGCTACTAACAAATCCCCCCTTAAAAAAAATAGTAGGAGGGTGGTATCTGGGATACGACCGCATAGTTGACGTAGGACTACAATAGTTTTAAATTTCCCTTTGAGGCTCTGTTTGATTTGAGCTCGTTTTACTTTTGGCACGGTTCGATTTTGGCACAGATGTGCCAAAACGAGGGATTATGTCTAAACACATTTCTTAGTCTTCTTGTTTATTTCAACCAATTTAAGCTCAACATCCTCCAAAAGAAATGTGTTTTGGTTCTTTATGATGCCGAAGCGATTGACCGAAATCGGTAAAACGGTTCCTGGAACATGACAAGAACTTGTGCCGGTGATATGTATAATGATCATGATCTAAGCTGTACTAAGCCACTAATTACTCGGGTAGTAATATCAAGTATCTAGGTCATCAGCCTCAATTCATCAAGCGACACCTTAAACGACTTGGAACCAAAGTTGCTGATTATCACAATCATTCATGATTCATCATCGTCGCTGCTCACTAGTGACTTGGTACTAGAGCTGCAGCCTATCGCATCATCAAGTGCGAATAACAGTGCTTATTGAACTGTTTGGGTGTATTCTATCCTTTACTTCTTCTCCTGCTATTGTATCTCACTGAGTTACCACATTCGGCCACCCGAAAAAAAGTTACTCACCATCAATTCGACTTACAGCTGAAGCGAACGAATCTAACGAAGCGAACGAAGCGTCGGGAAAGACCAATGACGTTTACAAAGGAAAAAAACACCGTTGGTTTTGGTAAGAATAGATTCGTACAAGACCCAAACAAACGTCGCCGCCTAGGGTGGGCAAGCGAATTCTCTGTTTATCGAATAGGGTGTTTGATACATCTGAGAAGGGATGTATTCTTGACAGAATAAATTTTGTGGAATATAGTTTAAGGAATTAGTTTAGATGTTCGCACGTATTGTTCGAGATGTTTGAAAAGGAAAAAATGACATTTTTTCAATGTATGTTTTTATTTTTATGTTTCTTGAAGTCAACTGATTATAGGTTTCTGAAATTTAAAATGAATTTAATAAAACTGAAAGCATCGATAAGGCACCCATATTTTATTGCCCCTGTGGCAGCAGCCTCATCTTTGTTTTAAACGCGCGGCAGTTCATCACTGCTAGACTATTTTTATTTTTAAAAACTACAACCACAGAGAACAGACGTTCATCTTCTTTTCAGTGGTAAACTAAGTGGTAATGCTCCCGCTATGTGGCGCTTTTGTCACTTACAAACCAAGCACTGATAGCGATAAAATATCGATACAGCAATATTTATGCAGTGCAACTGGGGCACCAGAAGACAGATGTCGTAAGTGTATTAACGTAATTTGATTCAAATTTTTACACACGATTTTCAAATTTCTTTATATGAACATGAATGTCTGTTCTCTGTGCTACAACTACGCAGCACTGTTGGCTGAAGAAAGCTAGACCCTTCGGTTCACCCAAAAAAGACCCGAAGAATATGACTGATGCAAATCGTACGAACGGTGCGAACGATGCAAATGAAGTGAATGATGCGAATCATCTGAATATTCTGAGTGATGAGATTACTACGAAAAAAAACCTCTGTCTTCCCGATTGATCTGATCGGGTCCGAAGCGAAGATGGTGCGAAGAGAAAAAAAAACTTCTCATACGTGAGTCACTCACCATGGCACGGGACAATCAACGCGTTCATTTCATTTATGAGTGCATGCTTTGTTGCCACTGAACTGAGTACTTCTGGTTGCAGACAACGTATTTGAGTGTAATGAAGTGATAATCAGCAACACTGCTTGGAACTAAAACTAGTTCATTGGTGAAAATATCTATGAAAAAACGTCATGAAAACCGTTCATTTTTGGCAAATTCTGCCATGTCGTGTTTGGCAAAATCGAACGGGGTCTGTATTTTGATTATTTATTTGCAGCACTCTATTCTAGAAGAAAAAATATTCTCTTCAACATTGATGAATACCTTTCATTCTAATACAGTCAATTTTGTTCAATACGCGAAAGGGCAAGCTTCTATACAGACCTAAATTGAGTACGATTTAGTAGAAATTAAACAATATTTATTTGTTTTGTGAAAGATGGCTCACTCTCCGATCACCAAGCGGCAAAGATGTTACAAAATTTTCCTGCAGTTACAGGTTCGTGGAAAAAATAACGATAAAAAATTACAGTTTTTGAACAGAAATGTATATTCACAGAAAATTCAAAATGGACATGAGAAAAACAGAGTGTAGAGTTCAAAAATAAACAACACATTTTATCTGTTATTTATATAATAGAGGCAGATAGCAGGGTATATAATTTATACACCCTGCTATCTGCCTCTACCGACACGTACAGAATTTTGTTGTCCCCGGTAGCGCAGTGTATTTTGCGGCACCCGAATAATCATATTGAATCCTGATATTTGCTACTACATATACGAAACAAGAAGAAGACAATTCAAACGGCAATTCGATTGTGTTCCAGATCGCAAAACGATACCTACGCGTTAACCCAACACGCCCCACTATGCGTCGACAACGGCAATGTAGTCTTCACTTGGCTTGGTTGCACACAAATGAATATCGAGTTCTACTGCACTGATAGACGACGAGTGACCAGTATTCATACATTGCTCGGTGCAGTACTGTTGCTTGTGCCAGCATGTTTTCCATCAAGACATCAGTTTTAATAACATTCTAAGAGCAGAACGAAAAACTGTCTGATAGTGGAGGTGGTTACGAACTCTCCGAAAAAGCTTTACCTTCAAGACATCAATATAGTCTAGGCTCATAGAAGCAAACGTTAGTTGATCTATTGGGACGGGGAGATTCTGTCAATTTTTTTTTGCCACTGCTATACAGGATATCACAGCAGACAATTGGTGTCTGTTCATGAAGTCTGTGCCAGGGGTGCTCGCATGTGATTGGTACATTGTTCGTGAAAATTCGACCTTGAAACTTTTATTCAATTTTCACTGTTAAACAATGAAATGATAATGATAACTGAGAAATCACAAAATTGTCCATCATTTTATCAATCCCACGACATATTGATTATTGTAATCCATCATGTGGTTACATCAGCATTACCGTTTGAAATCTTTCATTCCAACGTTACACCTTGGTTTTAGTTTCCGCAGAATGTATCTCGATATAGTGCTGTTAGACGTAGTCCTACGTCAAAAAAAAAGAGTAGTTTGCGATGTCTGCCTTGTTGCCTTTCTTATGAACAGGGAATACGACAGAACGTTTCCATCAAGAAGAAAATTTACGTTGCGCTAAAGAAGCATTGAACAGTACTGTTAAAGGATGGATCAGAGCACCACTACATTTTATAAGCACACATTCAGGAATCCAATTGGAAGATTTTAATTTGCAATTGCTGCTTCAACTTGATTCGTTGAGATTTAAAAAATATTGAACTCGACCGCATCCCTCGGAGTACCTACGAGTGCATATAACACTGATATGATTTGGTTTAATAGTTTAAATCCTTCGTAAATAATCTGACGTTGATCTATATCAATAAGCTTCTGCTCTTTCTGCTTTGCTCTTCTCATGGAGAAACTTGCTCGTATTATTTTTTAACGTCAAGCACGGCAACGAAGTGTTATTTTTGGCAAATACAACTTAAGTTAAAGTTTTGCAAATAATCTGAACAAATGGAGATAGGAAATTTTATTTGTGTCATGAGACAGAATATAATTCTTATCGCCTTATATCAAATAGCGGTGTTGTAGTAATACAATCTATCTTATCCAAAACCAGTTTGGTGGTTTCCCATATCGCATAAAAAATCCGTAAATTTTATGCTTGCATAAACGTGAGTACGTTACCATAGTTTTATTTACTAATGATCAAAAACCATAGTTTGTTCCATGTGCTGCAGTAGGTTGTGCTTGTTGCCTGTTACATTTTTTGTAACAATAGACAAGTTTAAACAAGGTTTTGGTCTCTAGTAAGCTGGGAAAAGTATAATTAGTTTCTTTAATGAATGTTAAACATGCTTATTTATTTGCTACAGTTTGTTATGATTTTGTCGAATAATATCAAAAGTTAAAATGGGTTTTTGCGTGGCCTTAACATTTGTTGGTTTAACTCGGTTACAGAAATAAAAAACAAAATAACTTATGTATTCTTTTCAAGCAAACCGCACATATTTGTTCGTGGCCCCAACAGCTTTCCCTTTGTATGTTAGTATAAATCGTATTCACATCGTGAAGCCCAGTATTTTGGGTTTCTTTGAGATATACCACACACGCATTGGAGAAGGCATACATATGCGAGATAGAAACGAACTCGTTCGAGTTTCGGTTATAATTGGATATAATTTAATTTCTTCAACTATTTTTCATATATCATTCATCACAAAATATTCATCATAATCATAAATATATATTGGTTTCGTATAATATTCATTGTAATTATTATCACTAAGGCTGTGTTAACGACGGAACTTGCAAAAGCTGCGTTGTTGTATGTGGTTCATACGCATCATCTCTTGGGAAATATTTGAGAGCTATTGCTACTGAGAAAAGAAAAGTGAAAGTCAGATTCCAATTGCTATGTTATTATTATTATTAATTATTTGCATTCATCTGACATCAGGGTCTACATGAATAGAACTTGAACTAAACAAACACGTTTGTGCGCAACAATAGTTGTCTATAACTATTTGTATTCAGAGAAAACTCAAATCAGGTGTACACATTGCATTGTTAAACAAAGAACACACTACACGTAAAGGTTCATTCTGACCATATTCGGTGCGTCTAAAATCTAACCTGATAAAATCAAAACTTCTTAGATTACGCGGTGGAACATTAACATTAACATGCACTAGAATACGAGCTGAATCTGTACTGCCAGTTAGCAGTTTTTGTATGAATAAGACTCTGTCCAGTTTACGCCTCCTTTCCAACGTGTCCATTCCCAGAAGACGGCAACGATTTTTACAGAGAGGCAATTCATTAGGATTGCTCCATGGAAGAAACCTAAGTGCACAACGTACAAAACGTGATTGAACTGCTTCAATCCTTGATGTCCAGACATCAGTATACGGACTCCATACCAGAGCAGCATACTCCAACACAGATCTGACCAGCCAGTAGTAAAGCGCACGAAGACAATAAGGGTCTGTAAATTCTCTGGACGGAAACGGAATTCCGTTTTTCTTTAGTGACTAGGTGTAATTGCTCCAATGCACTGTCCTTATCAGGACAAATAAATCAATTAGGTAGATAATTATTTTTCTCTTTATAAATATTTATAAAAGTGGAAAAAGTCTTGGAAAATTAGCGTTGTAATTTTTTTTTTCATTTCTACGAAACTTACGCCAATTTTTTACTGAAATCGATTAATGTTTCTTGGTATATAAAGTGAGCACACACCGGTTGTGCAGCTCATTCATTAAGTTTAAAGCGAATGAAATGTATGTTTTTTTTTTATTCTGAAGAAATAAGAAATACTAAAAAAGTAAAACAACATCTGCTTTATTTGAATATGACCAACCGATCACAACCACGAGCGGGGGCCTAGTGTGGCTGGTAACGTCTCCGCCACCACGCTCGACGCCTGGGTTCGAATCCCACCGCCGACACAGGTGTCGATGGTTGTGAGGTGGCGTGATCCACTCACAAACCAACCCAACTGGTCTAGATTTTCTGAGGCGAAAAATCTCTGGGATCACGCCTTCCATCGCATGAGGAAGTGAAGCCGTTGGCGCCGGTCCGTTAATAAACGGGTCGTGAGTTAGGGTCCTGGGTGAAGTCGCCTCCCTGGGCGTCGGTGATTGGCACAACAACAGTGGCGGAACTAGACCGACGGAAAATAAGCGAGAATAAAAAAACCGATCGCAACCACATTTTGCTCGAATACTAAACGTAGTTTGGAATAATGGAAAACATTTGGTGTATTTATAAACAAGGGAATAGTCTGTACAATAAATAAAACTAAATCATAAATAACAATATGATTATACGTGCTACTTATTTAAGAACTTCTTTTTCTTTATTTTACTCCTATCGTTAAAAATGTGGTAATTACAAAAGAGAATCTACATAAATCGCCCCTTTAAAATGAAACCACTAAAATTAACATTACAGGTTATGAGCAGCTGAATTTGCAGGACAGTTCTATAGGCAACTAAAGATCGCAGTTCTCCTATAAAGACAGCCGTTATTTTATATACGTCTAAGCAAGAGCTTCAAAAACCTAACTAACGGTATTCAGTGTTTGCCTTTTCGAATGACGATTGATTGATTTGTAGAGGGAGTGTAATCTTCTCGATGACAGTCAGTTAGCGCTATTCTCTACAAATTGTTTTTCCTTCATACATCAACGAAAAAAGACGATGGTGAGTTATGTCGTTAGAATGATTCAGTGAAATTCCATTGCCAAAGATGCTAACAAAAATCCAATTCAATTTGTCACTGTTGTAATGTGTAATTATAAACGAAGCTGAAGGAATTGGTTCAATGGAAGTCTCTTAAACGTACATAACTAATATGATATCTTCAGTTTATTACGAAGAGTGTATAGCACAGTCCACTGAAGAGGGAAAATTTATGTGAGCATCATGATTCTTCCAGCTGATAGCTGTTCTCTAGTTTGATTGCCCGAGTAAAATCAGAATGTTGAATTCCTTCATCTACTGTCAAATATCTATCATCTACGCCAGTAAGATTACAAAGCTATAAAGCGTTGAATTTAGCATAAAATTGTAAAATGATAACATACAATTTTTTCTGAAATTTTCTATAATTTTCGTTACATCTTAATTCTGTTCACTTCCGACTCGGGTACTCACCGTCAGCAGCAGCACCCGTGCGCGTGAACAAGCAACGATGAAACCTCAATCACCAATCGATGATGCTACTTCACATCAAGGCTACTCCGTGTTGGCAGGAGAGGAAAGATGTATCCACGACAACCAGCGACGACGACGACGACGACGGACGATTGCGATGTTAGCCGGATGATGACGACGATGGAGATGATGTCTTAACCGAAATGCAAAGTGACTCCGTGTGGCGAAATGAATTTTCCCGGTCGTGGTTTTTGACATTAACTTTGCAAGTGGGAACTTCTCCCCCCCGTCCAATCGACCGCTAGTAAGTGAACCGAGTGACGACGGTGCGGGTATTCGGGATTTCGAGAGAGAAAATAAATCAGCCGTTGTTTGTTTTTCTATTGTGTAAGTCGTGGCAGGAAAGCGCAACACTTTGGCCCGTGGGGATTTGGCTTCGATTTGCAATTTATATGAATCGCTCTATCGATGGTGGCTGCTATCATGTAAACTATGCTTTTCGGGCTGGATTGGCTGCGGCTTTGGCGCTGGTAGACCTGATAGGCAGGCAGCATAAACATGATTTACTACTGTGTGCGCGAGCGAGATCGGTTAACCGCTCAAGTATCAAGCAACGCTAGATCCACGTATGTGCCAATCATCGCATTTAAAGCACTGCCAACAGTTTGATGGTTGATTTATGATCCACAAATCGTGCATTGACTCTTTGCTGGATGTGTATAATTATTTTTGATGCATGTTTCTGGGAAACATTCTCGGAAAGTATGCCATTTTTACGAGTTGAAGTAAAACGGTGAATGTAAATTACATCAGCGGCAGCATTGCATGCAAATATTGATTCGAAACTGAGCGATTATCGAAAATCGATTATTCTTTAAATGAAAATGATACTTTGATTTTGATTAACTGGCAGCGAAGCAGCTGGGAAAAGGAAAGTTTCCTTTGATTTTTACTAAGAAATTCCAAAGTTTAAAAAAGAACGTGTAATTATCATTAACTGTTGCATTCGTGAGGCATATTCGATAAAATTAATCTTAGATATTTGTTATTATAATAAAGGTTGAAATTTGAAGCAATGTCTTTACTTTTTTCAAATAAAATAATACGAAAATCTGAAAGGCACTTTAACCCTCTAGTGCCCAAGTTAATTTCTAGACGGGCTTCTGTAAAATCATTATGAATCACTATAAACACTTTTGAGGTATTTATTGAAGCTTTTTAGAGGGTTGACTGAAACCCGCCAAATGGCGGCATTGGGCACTAGAGGGTTAAAAATTTGTTGTTGGTGACTTCGCACGATTTTAGATTTCTGGGAAAATAAATTTTGACTGGCTAATATCCTGCTAATGTTGAAGAGCGTTTTTTCTGTATCTCTTATCGTGATTTATGAAATTGTGTTTTGAATAATAGTTTAGTTCAAGATGGCACGGAGCGCTTAGAGTCTGGTTTCGAATTTCCCATGGTGGAGCATCTTGAACTGGTTAAATTATTATGACGAAGATAGTTTCCCGATAATCTGCATTAAAGGTATTAGCAATTGACGTCAGTATCATTAAGCTCGAGCCCGCTATTGGACAAAGTGCTGTGACTTCTCGGTGACCCGGCTATCTATTTCAATTTTTCATAGTTCTTACTTGAATTCCAGTTGTAAGCATTGAGTAATTGTACAAACGATAGGGCCTGTCCGTTCGTATCTTAATTACGTTAGCACGTTTCGTGAATTAACCGTACCTAGTGTATGAGCTGCACAGTTCAAACACTTCCAAACCGTCATCTCTGGACCTTATCAGCGGCAGTCGCAGCGTGGTGCAAGCTCTAATGCTTCCTATTCACGCATACGAGATCCACCGCAAGATGAGTTCTCTTCCTTGTGATTCCTGCCAGTTTTTTCCGTGTGATGCGGTCTGCTGGCGAGGGAAAATAAACTAATAACTTTTCAGAGCACCGAGGCGACTGAAGTCTGGTAAGACTGATGCTGGGCAGAGAGTCTGCCAAAGATTTTGCAGTTATTGGGTTCGTCGGTCAGCATCAGCACCGACACACCGTGCACCGCAGCGTAAATAAAAATAAATATTAAAATTGATAATTATCGTTAACACTCATCTTATTGAATATTAATCCTAAATAATCACGTTCCGCAGTGTGTATTCGCGGTGGGGTCGGTACCAACAGGACGAACGAAGGAATCGACCAGGCACGAAAATAACAGAGGAAAAGCAAGAAAAAAAAAGAACGACCCGTGCGAATCCATAACCTTGCGATTATTATAAAAATTTGTGAGTGCACGCCGGTATTTTAGTTCGCTGCTTGTGGGGGAAATGTTACTTTTTTGCTGTTCAGCTGCTCTAGTGGTATGTTTATATTCCTCTATGTTTACATCTGTGATGTTGAATTTAAGCAGAAAATAGACACAGTGACAAGTTCCACTGGATTTTTATTCTTACTTAAAATCTGTCATAGTCCATTTGAGAGAAGATGGTAGATGTATTTAAATCCTTGACTGGATGTTTCATAAATATTTTTTTAATTTAAACATCGATAATATGTGGTTAAAATTCAGCCTTATTTTATCAATAGACTAGACAGGTAAGTGTACGATTGATGTGAGGCATCTGTCGTCGGAAGCGGTGGCTTCACTCTAAATAAAAACTGATCTACTGATTAATGGTGATTATTGGCCGTTCCTTAAAAATGTTTTCGTGAGTGGAAACAAGAAGATTTTGTTCTATTGAGTTCTATTGAACTATTACTTAAAACGTAAAAATAATAAAGTGAATTAAAAAACAATCCTTTAGATACAAGTCGGTTCATATGTTTAAAAAAAAAAGCAAAACACACTAGGAGTCACTGTAATGTTAATGTACGATATATTTCTAATAAAAGCCAAGGCGTAAATTGAACAAATACACCTCTATTATGATTACAAGCCTCCGGAAAATATTAGCCAAAAATGGGCTCCACGGCGACGGCCGTGCTGTATCGGCCTACCGTCCGGCCCCAGCGAGGGCGGCAACTCCGCCAGGTATCAGGATCGTTCAACAATAAATATAATAAATTTGACATTAAATATTTATAAATCGTGTGTGATATCATCTGAGCAAACATTAATTTAATACGTTTAAGAAGTGGGCACATTTACGTCGCCTAGCGTTTCTCGTCAGCAGCCTGGGCCCGGAACGGGCCGGAGCGAATTCCCCCTCCTGATGCACATGAAAGTGGGGTCAAATTGCGGAAAGCACTAACTTGTTCTCACACAGTTGAGCTTCCCCGCAGGGAAAAAATCATCGCTAGTTGCTGCTTGTTAGAGTGAGTGAGTGAGTGAGCGAGAAGGCGAAGAATTGTGGTGGAGAGAAAAAAGCATTTAAAAATTAAAAGAAAGAATGAAACGTTCTTTCCACAAGGATTCCCGCTCTGGGGCTGGAACTTAGTTATGCTTACCTGTGAGCCGGCTCGTTTCGCACGTTGTATTTATCATACATAATTAATCCTAATGGACGATTCGCACTGGCCTCCCCGCGGTAGAACGGAACGCGAGGCCTATAATCTTCTGCCTAACATTGCAATCCTATAACTTGAAGTTTTGACAGCTAAGTACACAAACTTGTAAACCGCATTCGTGATTATAATGTAGATGGAAATGTTTGGTATGTTTGGTGTTATTGATAGACAATGCACTGGTTTATGGTGATTCAATACAATGTTTGATTTTTAATGATGGGTCGGGTTAGGATCGATAGTTTTGAAGGTTGTTGTGTTTGTTATGGATGTTTTTATTTGAAGCACAACAGTATAGTTTTTTCGCAGCGTTTTTGCAAAAAGTATTTGAAAAAGCATGCTGACAGTATGAAATATTGGTTGTAAACGTGGCTAGCTGAAGGTAATTAAATAAAACATATAAAAGATTATAGGTGTCAAAAACTGTTTCGCTAGAATTACTTCTCAAAAGGTCGAATTCAAAAATTGACTCATTTATTGTGGAAAACTCATTGCTGAAAAAATTTCGAATGCGGTTAAAATAACACAAAATTGTAGATAATAAAATTTACATTAGAAAAAAACTGGAAGGAATTGACAAAACAAAATGTAATTACGATTAAAAAGATACTTGTTTCTTTAAATATTAACAAATATTTTTTTTTTCAACTTTTTAAATTAACCAAAAACATAAATTCTTTCACAGCGTGTAATAGTCCCAGGTCAATACCAATAATGAATTCAAAAATATAGATTTATGTTTTCAGCATCATTTATTTCACTTTACATATATAGTTTACATATATAGTTGTGTGTAACTTATCTAATGATACATTCCCTGATGCGTCTGGTGCCATAGATCTTCGAACACACACATGTTGTTTTGTTAGTTTCTATCTTATGCATGTGTTTTAGCCTCCAAGCTGGTCTAACAAGTAAGTCGCCTTTTGTTCGAATCCCGACCCAAGATAAACTGCAAGAGAATGGTAGTGCTAACCCTGCAATTGTCCTGAACACTAACAATCAGCTACGAAGTCTGTGTCAGCTAAATGTGTCGCTTATTAATTTATCCTCGGAGAGGGCAATTCAACAGTGATTTCATGCGCGCTATTGTGATTGTGCTCAGTATGACTATTTCAAAACAACAGCTTCGCATGTATTGAAAATTGATTTAATCTATTTACAGTGCTTTTTCGATTTTATCATGGTCAAAAAAAATTTAAAAAAAGTTAGTTTATGATATTTTTCTCCATTGCATTTTCGCGGACTTTCTCACGGCTATTATTTATGTAATATTAATATGATTTGTACTGCCCATTCTTTAGCATAGCTAGCAGAGTCTAATGCTTGTTTATGTGAAATTTTGGAACCGCTAGATTTTATAAAATTAAAATTCACGCTCTATGAGGATAAAACTGTAGGGCTTTTTGAGTTGTTAACAGATCTTTTTTCTCAACTGCCAAACAATACGTATTTTTTGCTTCAAGGTCAATGAAATACGTATTTCACGGTTCATTTTTCTTAAAATTATGACACAAAATAATTGTAACAGATATGACACTTGCTGCCTCAGAAAATTGATCAAAGAAATTGAATTCATAAAACTATACACATGTAAGGACACAAAGCACAAGCTAAAATTATGTTCCAAATACATTTTCTACGCATGGACGTACATTACTCTTGATTTAAAGTTTTTTCTTCAAAAAACGTGATAAAAACGAAAAAAAAAAACGTGAGAAAATCGAGCGTGAATTTGGCGAGTAGTGATAAAAACGACCGTTGATAAAAGCGAAAAAGCACCGATTGCATGATTCATGGTTTAGCTTCTACATGTCTCGAAAGCCTTAATATTAATAGCTTTACATAGGTTTAATGAGAACGGGAAGTTTTAAATTTTCAAACTCGTTTTTCTCCAAACTATAAATTGTGAATAGTGCAAGTTGTGAACAAAAACGACGATGTGCAAATTTTGTGACTGTGTAAGGCTACTGCGAACCTATCACGAGTGCTGTATTTTCTTACTAAGATGCTTCCAGTTCCTAAAAGTAAAGAAAAATCCGTTTTTTGATAGTAAACTCAAGATTTCTGTGGATGTGGAAAACTCATTTTACGATTAAAAATTACTCATTACTTCAATTAAAAATGTGTGATCGTTCTCAAAAGAACGATTGGTTTTAGCTTTCAATACACTGAAGACATGCATGCATTTTGACAGTGCTTCTCACACAGAAGGGAGATCCAAAATCTAGCTTTGTAGAAGTTCTTCACACCGTCCATTAGTTAAATGATTGGTTTGAGTAGAAGCCGGCTTTTATAAAGTCCAAGACTGCATTACCGATCAACTAGGTATAATATTCTGTCGACCGTGTTAGGGAAAGCATGCATTAAGCGACCAATCAGATCAATCGAAATTGGCGTTTCAACAAGGCTTGACAATTTTTTTGTTCGAAAAATCGAAATATAGCTTTCTGCATTTGGGCGGATGCACAGAGATAATTTTCCAATCGATTGCTGTAAAAATGAAGGAAATCGGTTTGAAACTGACTGAATTTCAAGCATTTGAAAGTAGACAATTTTCATGACGCTCTCGATGTTTTCGGTTTGTAACCCCCATATATGTTACCGTAAGACGTAATTGTACGTCATAAAGGTCTGAAAAGATCAATTCTATGGAATTTAGTTTTCTTTGCCATTTATTCAGTGTAGGTTCTCAATTCCAATTTTCCAAGATATTTAAATAAAAGTTTAGACAATTCCCTAGATGTCATCTGTTGACAACTTATCACTACATTTTTCAATTATTTAGATACATCGATATATTGTTCTTTTAGGCAGCAAATCTATACATATAAAAATACATGTCTGTCTGTCTGTTTGATCCATATAGGTTTGGAATCTACTGAACCGATTGGCGTGAAATTTTGTGTATAGGGATTTTTGCGGCCGAGAAAGGTGACTATGATAGTTCAAGATCCCTCCCTCTTCTGGAAGGGGGGGGGGTCCCATACAAATGAAACACAAATTTCTGCACATCTCAAAAACTAACCAAGTAAATGGAACCAAATTTGGCATGTGAATGTTTTTAGGGGTAACAAATATGTCCCTAATGGTTCAGATATATCCATTAGAGTGCCAATAAAAATGGTCATCTTGAATTTCAAAAAAACCCTTTACAAAATGTTCACCTGCTCGAAAAAACACCCTGTGTAAAATTTCAGCTCAATCGGACTAAAAATGGGGTGGCGCAAAGCAATTGAAGTTTGGCCTTTTTGAAATCCGAAAAATCACCCAAGGGGGAGGGGAGGGGGGTTATGTAAAATTTTGTTTTCGAAAAAAAAAATTTCGATGCCAAATGACTTAAAAATGCATGAAACGTCTAAAAACTGGTGTCATCTGAAAATTTTTTGTTGCAGAAATCGACTCTCTGTGACTATTTTGTTAATGATGTCACTTTCCAGAAAAATATGTACTTCAGCACTCAAACTGGAAGGAACTGTTGATATCTAAGCACCGTGTTTTTTTCGGTCAGGTAAACATTTTGTATAGTTTTTTTTTGAAATTTTCTGCTCACTTTTTTCATACGATGATTGGCACCCCAAATTGTCCATAATGGAAACACAAATTTCTGCACATTTCGAGAAACAATCAAGGAATTGGAACCTAATTTGATATGTTAAGTTTTTTGAGAGTAAGAAAAATTTTCATTGTGATTCTACACCCCACCCTCCTTGGAAGAGTGGGCTCATACAAATGAAACTCAAATTTCTTCACAACTCAAGAACAAATCAAGGAAATGGAGCCAAATTTGGCATGTGGAGGTTTTTGGGGGCAAAAAAATATTTTCATGGTGGTTCTTCTGGATGGTAGGACTCTTATACAAATCAAACACTATTTTTCTATGGTGGTTTGACACTCCTCCGTACTCTGAAAGGTAGGTCTCCCATACAAATTAAATAGATATTTCTACCAGGTTTTCCGGAAAACAGCTTTAAATGATCAGATCGATGCACAGGAGCCAAAACTCGACTTCAGACGCCTTTTTTAATTTCAGATGGAGCCTTTCGGTTACTAATATGGATGTCTCCGGAAACAGAATGACGCCCAGAAAATGTCTCCAAATGCTACTATGAAATTCAAGATAGCGTCTTCCGGTTTCTGGAAACTGCGGAAAAAGATCAAATACCACCCTATATGGGTATTTCCGTAATCGTAATGATGCACTGAAGCCACAAATCGACCTCAGACAACATCTTGAATTGTAAGATGGCAACTTTCGGTTTCCGGAAAACCAAAATGACCAAATACTACCCCATACGAGTATCTCCGGAACAAGAATAATGCTAGAAACTAAATTTGACCTCAGATACCATTTTTAATCGTATGATGGCAACTTCTGAGAAACAGCCGAAAATGACCGAATACCATCTAATATGGATATTTTCAGAATAGAGGTGATGTACAAAAGTCGAGGATGTTGTGACTACGATAAAACCAATCATTGCAAACGATTTGTCTTTTGACTTTAATCATATCCATGTTGTGCATTTGCAGGCTATAAACAAATCTCAAAGAATCAATGAACTTGGAATGTTTAAAGTTATTTGAATAAACACAAAAATGGGCGGGACGAAGTTTATCGGGTTAGCTAGTGTATGGATAAAGGTGGAAAAATAAATTAACTGAGAAATAGGATATTAGAAACTTCGAAACGGATAGTTCACCAGCTGGGACTCGAACCCACAACTTCTAATCTCCGCGCAGATGCGTTTCCGTTACACCGCCACTGACATATCAGTCTAGATTATCAATAGCCTATTTTTTTTTTTAGGCTATTAGAAGCCTTGAATAATATGTCAGCGGTGGTGTAAGGGAAACGCACAAATGAACAGATTTTTGGAGTGCAAAATACAGAGTTAAATGTGGCAACCTTGTTGCCAAGATGAATTGTATTTGGTTCATCTCCATACCACTGTATATTATAAAGGATTCTGCTCCGATTGATTTTTCGCATAGCCCACAGTGATCCGAGAACTTTTTTCATTTACTCTCCAAATGCTGGTTTCTTGACATACTATCTTCAAAAGATATTTATTAATTAAAAACCTCAAAAAATGACAACGTCTAACTTTTCAGTCTTGCACCATAGAGGAATGCAGTCTTAAGTAAAGTTGTAGATAAAATTGTCACAAAACTTTGCCGAAGACATTTTTCTTCTCACTTCTTTTGTTTTGGAGGTTTGTTCATCATTGTAATACACAACTTTGCAGAAGACACAAAAACGATAGACAGATTCATTGCCAAAAAATTAGCTCAAAATTGTAATTTTTTTTCATTTACTCTCCAAATACTGGTTTCAAGAAATTTAATATAAAACAAGCCTCAAAGAATGACAATTAGTTTAGGTTCAGAACTTCGCCGCTAATGGAGCTGCTGAATCTAACTTACCAGTCTTGCACTCTAGGGAAATGGTGTGTTCAGCAAAGTTGAAGTTAGAGTTGTTAAGAAAAGTTTTACTGAAGACATTTTTCTTTGAACTCTTCTGATTTTGGAGATATAATGTTTTTTACTAGACAAGTCTTCACAATTATATTTTTTCAGTATCTGAGAAACTGCAGTGTTTAGAAGGCAACAATGTTCAGCACATATTTGTATATCATATATATTCACAACTTTGTAGAAGACACAAAAAAATATGTAGAAGTCAGGCTTAGTAAAAAGACTGCGATGTGACACTATACTGTAAATTGTCCTCTCTTTTTACTCTAATAGCCTCATGAATAAGCTATTCATGAGAGTTCACAAACAGTTAAAGCTCACACCGGTAACGAAGCTGTCTTGTGTTGCACACGACAGGTAATTCTTGCGCATGTATTTTGTTCGTTCAGACATGACAGCCTATTGGTTGGCCTGCGCTGTTGACAGCCAGCTGATCGGCTGCGGCTGTCATCGATGATATTGACTCGCACTCCTTCTTTTCTCCTCTTTCTAAGGCCAATACCATGATGAACACGAAGCAAATGGTTTCATATGTTTTTCCATTGTTGATATTTTTTTCCACAAGAGAAAAAACGAGTATAGCATCGGCCTTACTCTCGTGAATCATAATCAAATGACAGCCCGATCGGATTTGTGCCGAAAGATTTCGCGCGGTGAAGGCTGTCGTTAGCGACAGCCTAAAAGAACCAACATTCATAAGGAGATGAAAAATAACAGCCCGTTTGGAGTTGCATGTGTGTGCTGTCGTCAGTTGCTGT
Source organism: Wyeomyia smithii (assembly GCF_029784165.1). Taxonomy (NCBI): domain Eukaryota; kingdom Metazoa; phylum Arthropoda; class Insecta; order Diptera; family Culicidae; genus Wyeomyia; species Wyeomyia smithii. The sequence goes on along the minus strand of NC_073695.1, from coordinate 198,746,025 downwards.
CGGGCTGTTTACCGAACGTGTGGGGAGCAGAGAGAGCTGTGCAATACAATGAAAGCTGGATTAGTTGAAAATTTGCTGTCATTGTCTTATAGTCATTTTCAGAAGCTTGCTCTAGCGTGAATTTTGTGAATTTTGAGAACACTGAAGAGAGAGTAACCTAAATTATTGCAGGAAAACTGGAGTAGAAAAAAAGTGGTTCGACACACTCACATTATCCACTGTCAATACGTGTTGCGTTGTAGTAGATATATGAATGCGAGAGAATATTGAAGTGAAAGAATAGGAGAGAACAACGTAAAAGATGTGTTTTCTCGCTAGTTTTAGCGATACCGCTTACCGTGCAACGCACGTGTCGTTTAAATGAACTAGTTCAATGAGCGTGGTTCAATCAATGGTCAATTCAAAAACAACCTTCGAATTGTTTGTTGAACTCATGAGATAAACGGTAGGGTGCCAATGAAAATCGACTTTTCAAATTTCGTTTAGCTGTTGGTATGAGGAGTTTTGTCATCTCGAATAAAGTCCACATAAAAATTCCAACTTCTTCCCCGAGTCTGGTCGCAAAATCCCATTCCCTAGGATAAACCAACATTCGAAGCAGCCTTCTGCTGCGTAGTCTAAAAAGGGAAATTTTCATTCGACGAAGATAACTGCTGATACTAGACTAGCTATAACTATAGGTGACAGATACAAAGCCAAGAAATAAAATGCTAGAGAATGATAGGAAGAAAAATTTCCGGGGTTTGAGAAAATTTGGTTTAAGTAGAATTTATTTAATTGAATCAATCTAGCAATTGAATTGATTCCTTGATGTTCGTTGTTTACTCCGCACGTACGAGGTTTTATGTTATACAAGTCTCTGGTAAAGGTCTTAAAGAATAACATAGCCTTTGTAACGGGACTACCGGAAGTCGTGTCTCAAAGCCGTTAAAGATTCACTTTTTTACTTTTTTGTGGAAAAACAGCATGAAATTTCTGATATCGATTTTTATATGCCAAATGTGTTTGCTCTAGAAACGACAACAAGGAGTCAGAAAGTTTTCGAGCTGGAAGACTTTCCCAGAATTTTTTTTGAAAAAGATTTTTTTGAGGCAACATTAGATCTCTAATTTTTATGCATTTTTAAACCACTTGGTTAAAAAAAAACGGTTTCGACAATTTCATATCGACAATTCCATATTGACAAATTCTTTGAAATTTTTCATCGGTCAAAAACGTGAAACTTTGACCGCTTAGAGACTCCAAAGTCCGATTGAGCAGATATTTTGCATGAGAACTTTTTTCGAGAAGACACAAATTTGGAACCCTATTACTAACCGAAATTCGAAGATAAAATTTTTCAGATATATTCCATTGGCACCCTAATAAACAGTGATGTAGACAACAGCATCATTTATCAACAGCAACATTTTTTGAGTGACTAGGGATAAAAACTTAAGATTGACCGGGCGAAGGTGGAATACATTTTCAAAACGACGGCAACTATTGCTTTTCGTGTAGATACTGAAAATATACTTCAGAAAAGATTTTGTGGTCTCAGCTTAACTCCAGCGGCTTTTCAAAAAGACGAACAAAATAGATTACTGGTAATAATTCTGAGCAAACAGATAGTTTAGAAAATAAAGTGTACAACAAGAAACTCCAACCTGAAAATTTAGGTTATTAAAGATTAGGACTGTAATATGTTATTTAGAAGGCATTTCACAGTCATTTTTTAAAAATATTGGCATTATTTGAGTCTAAAACCTTTAACAAAAATAATTCTTTTATCAAGTTCAAGTATATCGAAAACAAACTAGCATAATAATACTATTTCCGTTATTAACAGCTAAAGCGATAGGGTAATATGACAGCTGGCATAGTTACACAGCGAAGGCTCATCACCTAATCCCAGCAGAAGGCCCTGGTACCGGCTGGTGGGCGATGGAGCTCGTTTTCCAACATCCGAACACAAACGAGCGAACGGGCGAGCATCGTGCAAAACGCCGCCCGCCACTGGGCCAGGCATCAGCCCTGCAAGTGTTTATTAAATTATCAAAAATCTTAATGGTCACGTGAGTGCATAAATTTTCTCGTTACGTGTCGGCATCGGCCGCCGGCCGGTCCCGTCCGGCTGAACGAATGAACCGGGGTCAATCGATCCTGCCCCTCCCAGTTGGACCTCGCGTCGTTGTTTATGTTGCCCGGTTTGCACTCGTTCCGTTCCATTTGCGTTTGCGGATCGGCTGGCCGCTGCCGGGGCTCTGTACAAACATTTATTCTCACATGATTTTCCACCGCGCTTATCGCTGATTAATATGTGAAACTGACGGCAGACGAACCGAGCCGGGCTTAGACCTAGCCATTATCGGGTTGGGTGTAATGAGAGAGTCGGATTTTCGTACGATTTTAATGGTCATGTGTTATGGACGGAGGGATGAGAGCATAGCCGATCGGTTGAAAGCGCAAAAGGAATTGGGAACAGACAGAACCACCGCCGGAGTCTTGGACTGTCGGGCTCTCACTCGGCTATGGTTTGGGTGTGATGTTAATCAAACATTCGTTACTCCGCTGGGCAAACCAGTGTTTACGGGCGGATAAATAATATTTGACATGCAATAAAATAAATACTATGCAATTAGACCTTATGATTTATGCGGCTTTAATAATCCGACCGGTTGAGAGTACATACAATGTGCGAAGGACTCACTTAGGACTTGAAAGATCAATGCACATTTAGGCACGAAGAAGGTGTGGAAAAGTGTGCTTTTTATTGTGTTACTCCAGTGGGCTAGCTTTTTTACCATTGCGTAGCAATCGTCATGTCTATTTGTTGAATGGTTGTTAGATTAACAACATAATTAAATTGTAGAAAGTACGTCTCTGTCGTTTAAGTTTGTAATGCATGCTCTTAACACATAGAATTAAAGTTATTCGTTGTATGTAAATCTCGATTAGTCTGTACATTTTATAATGTTTGAGTGCAGAGTGATGATTAGTAGAACAATTATCGTTATGATTCTAAGATTTTTCGGAGTGTGCATTTATGCAGTCTAGTTCTATTTTTATTTAATTTTTAATTTAGAATTAAAATCTGCTTCTAAATAGCTTTGGTATATAGTTTCCTAGTCCTAGCCTAGTTGCGAAATTCATCGTTCATACCAACAGCATTAACGGTTGCCATAAACCTGAGAGTAAATAAATTAACACCTTTCAAATAAAGAAACAGCATAGGAACAATAAATGGTTTCAATTTAATACCAAATTATTTTTTAAGGCAAGCTTAATGGAAACTGTCTAAAATCTTAAAGAACATTCGTAGAGCAAAGAAAAAAAACACGTTTAGAAAATGTTAGGAAAGCAGCAGTTGTCAGGTTCCCATTATTATGTGACAGCGCAACAAAGCAACTGGCAAAGTTTCGCATAGTTGCTCTTCATTGTAATATGCTTCGTGCAAATAAATCGCATGCATTCTCTACTTTGTTTCTACGATGCTTGATTATGCCTCGGTAAAACCACAAGCTTCCCCTCCTCTATTTACCAGTAGGACTGCAGTACGGCAGTAGTGGCATCTCCACCGAAGTGAGCGGCGAAAGATAAACCACAAAACACACAATCTAAACCGGAGGAGTTGTGAATAGAGGAAATCTTACCATATTTCACATAACATATTTCTCTGCTGGTCGTTTTCGTTTCGTAGCACAGCAATCATACTTGCCCCTGCCAGAGTTCCAAACTTACCTCGGCAAGACACCGAAAGACCATCTTCAGAAAACTTCAACTGGCTGACACTTCCTCCGGGGGGCATTCAAGTGGAAAATCATAAGCAAACCTAGAAACCCGCCACTCTACTGGCCACCCAACCTGCCGAAACCGTCCGACCCGCTGTTGCTGTTTAGATTCAAGAATTTCGAAAGAAAACTGCACTGCTGCGGTGATTGCTACTGCCCATTCGGTGCCGGCAGCAGCACAGGCAGCATCAGCAGAAGCCAAATCTCCGAAGGGATCATCACCCATCATCTTCGTCATCGCAGTCGCAGGAGCTGCTCGGTGGAATCTTCTTTAGTCAACTCTCCTCCGGGTGAACGATGAAGAGACACCGGAGATTTATGAAATAATATGTGATATGATATGATAACGTAAAATAAATGGACTCGCACTCGATATGATGGGTTCCTCCTGCCACCAGCGCTGGCAGATTATATTCCAAATCTGTTGAATCGTGTCTGGTTCACTTTTCAGCTATGCATGATTGCTCCTTTTGGCACTGGCGGCACTATTGGAATCCCGTCGGACTGGGGAATAGAACTGTTCGATATACGGGAAAATTGCTGTGGTGAGAAAGTTCTCAAATTTCCCACCACCGATGGGCGTGATTCACACCGGATGATTGTGTTGTTTTAGCAGTATCAGGAATAACAGTTATGATGTGTGTTTGCCTTGTCAAAGGGGATTGCGTGTTACAAAAAGATCGAAATAATTGTAACATCAAAATTGTTTTAAAAACAAAGTCACGATGTAACTCTACTGTGCGTAATTAAAAAAATATTACTTAAAAAACTCACAAATCTATTACAGGCCCCGTTCGATTTTGGCAACACGTCGAAATTTTTTATGTTGCCAAAATTGAACCAGGCCAAACATGCAAGTTTTTTTTTTTCACCATATTTTTTTCTCAAACTTTAAATGGCCGGTGGTGACTTAGACTCTAGATATGGTTATCAATGGACTTTTTTTTTGGATTCCAAGTCCTAGATGTCGCTAGATGGATTTTGGTTCATTATTCCCGGAGTATTCAAAACACAACCGGAACAGGTCCGCATGTGGTCTTAAGCGACTCAGACACTTTATTTGACCACCGAAAGAATTATACGGCTCTAAGCACTGCTTTGATCATGGCCATTATATTACCGGAACATGTTCCGGCCAAATGTCCGGAACCAGTTACCCGATTCCAGCCATCCTTCTCGGCAACATGAGGGACCAGAATACTTTTCTATTGGCGGTTATCGAGCTTATCGAGGAAAAACGAAAAAACTAAAAAATATAAATAAAAAGACTGTTCGTTTTTTGGTATACATGTGCTAAAATCAAACAGTGCCAAAACTGAACCGTGACAGATACGAAACGTGCCAAAATCGAATGGGGTCTGTACTTATTTATGCGGTGACAAACCAATTTTTGATATAGTGCCGAATCTATAATACGTCGCCATGACACTTTGTCTAGGTGTGTGTGTGTGTGGCTACATCGCTGTGTGTGCCTCGCCGGGAGATCGGTGCAACCGACAAAAGAGTGAAAAAGCGTACATGGACATTAGGGTGGGGAAAATTGATCGATTTTCCAGAACCAAGTATTTTTGGTTCCTTTTGGGGTCCAAAACAACCCTAAACTTACCTGAAGTCGATTGGTTTTGCCTCCGCTTGGCGCATTGCATTTCAAATTTGTATGAAAATTCATATGGGAAAACCTACTTTTTTGCATTTACCTTTCTAGAGAGCTCAATAATGCTCTAATAATTCACTACATTATGTTAAAGTATAGTATTTCAGATGCCTAACAATTTTGCAGAAGACACTGAAGAGCTAGAATGTCCCTAAGAAAAGCTAAAGCTGTTCAAAGTTGTGTATGTCGATTTAAATGCAGAAAATCTCTGTTTTTTGCCAACATTACCAATGTACCGGCGCCGTCAAGCAAACAAATTTAGGTCAATATTCTAGGCGTAAATAAAATCTACAACGTGTTTCAAAGGTTACTTCTGATGGAAATCTAACTGACGCGTACAGTGGCAGTGTTGGCAGAAAAAATGATTTGCAACATAAATTTCGACAAACTCAACTTTGAACAGCTCTAGTATTTTTTAGGCACATCCTAGCTCTTTAGTGTCTTCGGCCAAGTTGTTGGGCATCAAAAAACCTACCATTTGAAGTCATGAAACTTATGGTTTGAGCCATTTTGGGCTCTTTAGAATGGAAAATGCAAAAAAGTTATTTTTTTCATACAAATCTCCATATAAATTTTAAATGCAATGCGCCAAGCGGAGACAAAACCAATCGACTTCCAATAAATTCAGGATGCTTTGGGGCCCCAAATAGAACAAAAAAAAACTTGGTTCTGGCTTTCTGCTATCAAGTTTCGTTTTTTCCATATAACGATTCCCCACCCTAATGGACATATACGACAGGAGGCGGCAGTCTCGCTCACCGGTCTCGAAGCTGCAGGCAGGTTTGCCAGATCTACGGGTTTCTCCATAGATCTACGGATTTGTTTCACTTCTACGATTATTTGGATTCGTAGACAAATCGTACCGATTTTGGAAAATTGCTACGGAAATCTACGGACTTTCGAAAATATCAACGGAAATCAAAGGTATTTTTCAATTTTGGCGTGAGTATATTTGAAAAACAAAAGATATTTCTCCCACGTTTCAATCTCTTTCAAAAATACTATTATTAGTGCTAACAAAATTATATTTTTCCATATACGAAACTATGGATTTACACGAAATAGCTCAGGCATCTCTGGCAGCAGGCAATGACGCAGCGGCAGCGGCTGAATAAGATGGTCAAGTCAATTTTCCCGATAAATCGCGACCTGTTTCGTGGTGGTTGATGACGAGACCTATCTCACCCTGGATGGCAACGAATGGCAGGGCACTTCGCATGTTATTTCCTCCACGAAGGGAGTGAGCTCCGATGTGATGTTCATTTCACACACCAAGCTCTCCATGAAGGTACTGCTGTGGCTGACAATCAGCGAGATGGGGTTGTGAAAGCCGCTCTTATTTCGCTCTGGATTGAGCGCTCTGGTGAATGGGAAAATTTATAGAACGAAATGCCTGCTAGAAGTTGCGTCGCTCATCAAGAAATACCGTAAAGGGCGAAGACACGGTGTGTTGGTAGCAGATGGAGCGGCTGCATATCGATGTGGTACCCAAGTCGAGGAACCCGCTCAACGTCACTCAGCTGCTTCACATCGAGAATTTCTGGGCAAACTTGAAGCGTAAGATCTGCTCCAACAATTTTGTCGCAAAAACTGAGAAGAAATTGATAAATAAAACGAAGAAAGAACTCAAAAACATGCATGTTTTCGTCCGCTATGGTGAATGCCCCGGTTTATTTCTGGAAGACCGCTCGCCAGGGCGAAGAAGGTTTTTGCAAGTAACATCGCAGCAAATGCCTAGGATCGCAGTGATGCGAAAAAAACGTAACAAAAGCGTCAGATATCTCCAGGTACCCTGACGCATGATGTGGAACTGACATTGATGACACGAATCAGTCTAATTAGTTTTGTTGGAAAACCATCCCTTGTAGGAGTTTATGACCACAGCTACCATTGGTTAGACATATTGTGGTATGTTGGAAAACGATGCTCGAGGATTGTCTGCCACAAGTCATTTCTCTTAACTGAGTCATACGCTGCACTGAAGTCTATGAACAGATGATGACTCTGCAACTCGATTTCTCAAAATTTGTCGATTTTTGATTTGTCGCAAGGTAAACAAGGTCGTAAAGTGGAGCGTCCCCCTCGAAAACCACATTAGTATTCCCAATGTGGGTTTCCAGCAATGGCCTCAGCCTGGATGCGAAAAAAATTTTTGTACACGGTACTGAGAAGAGTTGTACCCCGATAGCAGGCTTTTTTGTAGATCGGGCATTTAAGACCTTCCAACAAGTCCGAGGGCAATTCTTCATCAGACCACACTTTCAGCGTTACCTGATGGATGGAACGATAAAGCTGTTCGCTCCCGACTTTGAGAATCTTGACGGGAATGCCATCCTTCTCAGATGCCTTGAAATTTTTCAGCTTTTTAACTGTTTTTTCACCTCGTCTATGGATAGTGGATCCACAGCTTGTCCATCATTCTTAATATATAATTCAGGTTCTTTTCGACTGTCTTCTTCACCGTTCCGCCTCTGACGTATTCGTTACAGGTTCCCCTCCTTGTTGTTGCACATGACAGCGGTAGACATATTTCGGTAATCTTTTTCCGTTTCCGTTAATCTTTTTGAAGAAGCTTCTCGCATTTTGCCTAGAAATGCTGCTCTCCGCCTCCGCAAGAACACGCTTCCAATGCTGACGTTTCTTCTAGCGATGGAGTCTCTTTTCAGTTCCGCTAGTCGGTCTGAGAGCACTCTATTTGGGTGCATCCAGGGGTCTTCCGAATGTTTAAGCGTGTAAAATAAGTTCAAGTTCTACAGATACCCATACCTCAGACTGCAGCAAAATTGATAAGCCTCCGAACATTATCGTTCATAGCAGAGTGAAAGCTTTTTATACCATATACGGATCGGAAGATATCTTCCTGCTCGACCTGTGCATTTGCATTTCCGCTGACGATCTTGATGTCGTGTCGTAACATCTTTACAAGAAGGTCATAGAGTTCCCCCTTCTCATCATCAGGTTTATAATTGGCACAAATTGAGAATTTACCCATAATGATTAACATGTATGTACGGTCACTGATCGCTCTACATCTGATGAAACGATTCATTTGTTTTATGATTAGCGCGAAACTTACTCCTTTTTCTGCCCTAACGCTGCCACAGTAGTAGATATGGTATTTAAATGAAATGTCCGCAACAGGATCTACTACCAGGAATTCACGTTTTCGGTCAGCTCACCACTGCACCTCTACATTTTCCTTCCGCAGCTCTCTAGCCAGTATACTTGCTCGTGCCGGTTCGTGTGGAGTCCTTGCATTCCAAGTACCGTATTTCCATAATCGTTGTCCATTTTCGATCGCCTAGGTCCATGCCGATTGTTCCGTTCCGTAGTTATTATTATCGGAATTGTCTGTAGTAAATTATATTTGGGATGCTTTTTTACATCCGCTGCGATACCTAGTTTCGCGATGGGGCTACCGTCTTAGATAAAGCCTGCGAGGCACCGCATTTCATGGTTCAGCCGCACGGTCCGGGTCAGACACTGTTAAACGCCGCCCCTAGCCTAGAGACACAGCCTAGTACGACTCCTCTTTCCAGTCAGCATACGACCTAAGCTTCCATCGGATGTCGATTACCCAATCTCCGTTAAGGTTACTCGTATCCTGGTTGAGATAGGAGTTGCTGTACAGTGGATGATGACCACAATATACTTTCAAGTGACACGTGTCCAATCATTTATCAATCTAATGCCGAGCACTATGTTCCCAAAATAATGAAAATCTATTTGAAAAGGTTGAACTGTCCATGTTCTGTCCCACCCGCTGTAATCACTTGCATTCTGCTTTTAATTTGTTCCGGTTCATGGAAAACGGCTTCGAGAAAAATACCAAAATTTTGATTGATTCATTCATCATATCTAATTACGAAGAACTTTGTCAGAGAAATTGACGAAAAATAGGACATACAATAAACGACACCTTCATTTAATTGTCGTCGAGAACAACAGACAGGCGATATCCTTTGTTTACTCGAGATTGTTGTACCTTATGATTTCTCGTTGCGAGTAAATAATGGCTAACGCTATTCTAAAAATGCGTGAGGGCCATGTGTTCAATACAAGAATTCTCAGAGACTGTATGAAACCTTATTTTAGTTTATTCAAGACGACATAGATGCATCAAGTTCGACATTGCTTCCAAATAACGTTCAAGAGAGATTCAAATACGCAATTTATCACGAACAAAAACGATACACCATTCCAGATACACTGACGATGCTGCCATTGAAGTACATGCTTATCTAATTTGAATCGAATATGAACCGCATGCAAATGGAGGCATACGAAGAAGTTGCGTCTACCAAACCTTGCTTCTACCAATTCCTAGCTACGTTGAATTCGAGTTAAATAATTTTACGAAGTCATTCTTTAGTCGAGTTTCGTATACCGGCCAGAAACCTACATGCCAATATCGCACAAAACGTAATTCATCAACATCAACCGAGACGCAATAAAAAACTACTTCAAGAAACGTACAATAATGGAAGTAATAAAAGCAGCATCCTCGCTACAGCTTGAGAAAACCCGTTACCAACGCTTGAATAATTCAATATTGCTGCAATATATCTTTCAGAAAAAAAAAACGCATGAGAAAGAACCACCATCGCCACAGCAAGACGTTTAGGAAAACAATGAAGTATCAACCTCTAATAAATAGCGTTACATGACTAAGTTAGTTAAGGTTTTAAATAAAATTTTCAAGACACTATTTATCAACGATGCAATCGAGCATTGCTATACATTGAATGATTTTTCTGGTTATACTCTATATTGCAGCATGATTGCTTTTCATGTCGTAGGCAGCAATCGGATTTAAAATGGAACTTCGTTTAATAATATCCATAGAAATTGTCTCTGAAATCTTGATCGTGTTGAAAAACAACCTTTTTGTCAATTTTGTAAAAAAAAAATGAAAATAATGTTTTTTTTCTTATTACGAATTTTCATAACATTTCTGTTATACGACTGTGTCCATATTGAAAACAACAAACATTCGTGAAAATTCCACTGACATGTATTGAAAAAACTACAAGGTATACAGCCCTAGGGTTGTATGAAATGGTGACGTGGGACTAAATACTATAATAATTGTAACTGCAGACATAATACACTCGTTTGTTCAGTGATTTACGTATTTTAATTCTCATTTTATTCAATTACACTCGAAAGAACTTTAGTTATACTTGGTGATGTTGTGCCTGTAGTGTTTTATTTTGTGCAAACAACATTTTACAATTACAACGAAGTTAAATTTTAAAACGATTCATTTTTTTTTGTTTCACAAGTTTGTTACATTTGCCAACAATTACTTTCACTCTATTACGAAGACAGATAATATAAGTATAACACTTCATTCGTAAAGTTAAAAATTAAAAAAAAATCTAACAATGTTCAAATGTAAAAAAAAGATTCTGAATAGATATTAGTTAATTGAAAAAAAAAATCATAAGCACTCGCCGGCTCTTGCTCTTCTATTAATCAGTATTTTTAGGAATTTACTCATTCGATATTATGTCGGTCACGATTATTTGGTGAATATCGAAGATGAAAAATAAAAAAAAAACCTATAACCGTTGCAAAAATGTTCAATTCTTGTTGAGTAATTTATGGTTTTTATGGTACTCATATTCATGAGATAAACATTCAATCACCATCAGTAGCAGCATTGCAGTTTTGATTGCACGCGAATAGAAGTCGTGCCCGCTGCAATGATAGACGACAAGAAACTACCGGCGCTGTGCTCCACATATACTCTACGGTACTGTTTTGCTTTTACCAGCATGTTTTCTTTCTATTACGCTCTAACAGCAGATTTAGAAATTGTTTAAGAAAAAGGGTTGCTTCAAACTTTTCGAAAAATCTTTACCTTCGAGACATCAAATTAGGCTAGGTTCATGGAAGCAAACATAAATTGACCTATTGGGATGGGGAGACTCTTTTAATTTTTTTTTTTGATATTGATACAGAGATTATCACAGGGAATGGTTGGTGACTATTCATGATGTCTGTGCTAGGAATGCTCGCATGTGATTGGTTTATTGTTCGCGTAAATTTGTCCTTGACACTTTTTATCGATTTTTACAGCTTCGCAATTGATACTAGTTATTATTATCACAAAATTGTTCAACATTTCATTTATCCACCAACATATTGGTTATTGTTATCCATCATGTGGTTATGCTGTTATTATCGTTTGGAATCTGACGCAACATTTGCCAGTTTTATTTTCAATTTTACAGAATGCATACAAGTATAGAAGACAAAGACGTAGTCCCACGTCAAAAACTGGTCAACACAGGTGCACTCCAAAAGTTGAAACCGGAAAAATGAAAGATTATAGTTCTTCAACCATTCCCGTAAATTTTGGTGTCCTTAACCATTACCTTTTTTTTCAGAGACTTAAATGAGTTTCCTCGTAAACACAACGTTGAATCGACGAACCCGGCGAGCGATTTCTATACGACACTTTTACGTAAGCTGTCGCGTTTTGGTAATGGCTAGGGGCACCAAAATTCATAGGAATGGTGGAATCGCAATTGATACTAGTTATTATTATCACAAAATTGTTCAACATTTCATTTATCCACCAACATATTGGTTATTGTTATCCATCATGTGGTTATGCTGTTATTATCGTTTGGAATCTGACGCAACATTTGCCAGTTTTATTTTCAATTTTACAGAATGCATACAAGTATAGAAGACAAAGACGTAGTCCCACGTCAAAAACTGGTCAACACAGGTGCACTCCAAAAGTTGAAACCGGAAAAATGAAAGATTATAGTTCTTCAACCATTCCCGTAAATTTTGGTGTCCTTAACCATAACCTTTTTTTTCAGAGACTTAAATGAGTTTCCTCGTAAACACAACGTTGAATCGACGAACCCGGCGAGCGATTTCTATACGACACTTTTACGTAAGCTGTCGCGTTTTGGTAATGGCTAGGGGCACCAAAATTCATAGAATGGTGGAATAGTAAGTAATTGTTATTTTTTTCCGGTTCGAGCTGTTGGAATGCACTTTTTTTCATTTTGTCGACCAGTGTAATGTACCAACTAGACTTGAATGCCGATAATTTCATGCTTTAAGTATTGATCACACACAAAAACAGACGAGGATATAATAGTCGAGCAAACTGGTTAGTCCATTTGTAATAATATATATTCACATAACTATGCTAAATCATCTCATGTTTTGAAAAAACTTTAATTTCCGGGGAAAAGAGTAAGATATCGATGAACTAAAAGTTTACAGCAACTGATGACGATGTCTCAATGTGAATATCTTACAGATTTCCGGGTTAGCATTTGCCCGTCGCTGTTCGGTACTGAAGCTAACCGCAGAGTCATCAACTTTCTTCGTAATCTGAGCCTGAAATATGAAGATATGATATTTCAACGATGTGAGGAGGGAAGGTTGGGGAATTCCAAAACTATAATTTTCTTACCCTTTCCGAAGGGCTAACCGGAAAAGGAACCTTTCTTAACATACACACAACCACTCGTATGCCATGATGGATAATATGATTTATGACAGGTTCACTGCTGATTTATTTGATTATGTTCCCGTTGTCCGGCAGACTGTGGTCGTCTGTTTGCTCGTCCGTTGAGGGGGTGAGTTGGGTTCGGGTTCTCTGTCGCTAGGATTCAGACATATCATCCCTGCAGCGAGAAATTGGTCACGCACCCTTATTTGCTTAAGGGGGTCGTGTGGATTCAAGAAAACGTGTTCGGACTGACGTGTAGTATCAATTGTGTGCCTTGTGTCTTTCGTCCCTCGATGGGGTGATTATCATACACACCTTTTGTGATAGTGAGCGATTGGATTTCGTATCTCCATTGCCAAAGTTCAATATTCATTTCACGGTTGATGACTTCACGAAAGTAATCCGCAGTAAGGAGAAAGTAGTAATGTTAGAAAATAAATTAAATTTTGAAATGAAACGATACAATACTGCATCGCCTGTTATCGCCTTTCTGCTCTGAATTATAAACGCGTAATTTTACGAAATCCAATTTTCGATCAAAGTCAGTATAACCGTTTACCCGAAGAGTTTATCGCACCGACCGCAGCCTGCCAGCATACGCCAATCAGCCATAACATTTTAATCAGGAAAAAAGTCGGAACCCGGTGAGAAATCCATCATTTTCTAAACTCCCACCTAAATCCTCCAGTTGTGACCCGCTGGCCACGGTTAGTTCATCCGTTTCGATCGGTGACGACGTTGTGTTCGGCGTTCGCATTCGAGGCGGACCTGTAAAATTAGTCACTTCTCCATCAGCGAGCCGTTAAAGAGGTCATGCCATATCCCGGCTCAATTCTGAGCTGGGCTGATGGTTGCGGTTCACCGACGGCTGGCAGCTTTCAAGGTGCATCGATTGCGAAAGTTCGATAAGGAAGCATGAAATTGACTTAAGTGAATTTTCTTCGGAGCACTTCCTTCGTTTGCTCGTTTGAATTGCGGGCGAATGTGGCTTGGCGGAGACGCAGCCGGAAAGCTACCTTTCCTGGCTGGTGTAAGCTTTCGCATGTGAAAGATGGTTGAAAAAAATCGCAGAATGTTGATCACCTAGTAGTAGTTTTTAAAAGAAGCAACAGCTGCACAAGTATTTTGTCACAATTTCGCTTCGAAAAATGGATAAAAGAACATATCGCATAACTTTTCCCAGACCGTCACCCAACCGTAAGCAGTCATGCGAATTCCAATAAAACACCGGAGCGGCGCTCCTTTGGGTTTCTATCGCTTCGCTCGGTGCTGGTCATGATGTGCACACACTTGTGTTTACACAAAGGAGGGAAAATTGAGTCAAGCAGCGGAAAAAAGAGATTGATCCACCTCGATGCCGTCAGCTCTAGCATGATCCGTTTCGTTTCAGAAATGAAGAGTTGCAATCCTTCCGAAAGAGCAGCGTCGAACGAGGTTCTTTGGCGAGCATTTCCAGCCGGCAGGAGATCATGTATGACCTTTTGATGAGCTTTAATGCCGCTCAAGGGGCGATTCTAGTTAATTCCGCACAGTCCATGCTCGTATCGGTCCAATGTAGAGGAATGTTCGCCAATATCGCCTGCCTTTCTTGGCAAAAGAGCCAATTCCGCGGTCAGTTAGAGCCGTGACGAACTTTGGTCACTATTCGTGTTTACCATTAGCGGAGGAAGGAGAGAGAGAGATAGAGAGACAGAGAGGCTGCAAAAGATCAGTTAGTTTAATAAGAGTTGTAAACATTAAAATCGCTGTTTGCGATGAACGGCGTCTGGGGTGCAATGGGAACGATGGGAGCAATTTTCGAGTGAGATATAGAGGTTAAAGTCAACGAGATGTGCATCGCATGCGATTGACTTTGTGTAGACGACCTGCCGTATATTGCCATCATCATCATGTAGCGAACTGCACTGCACTGCACTGTACCGCTAGTTGATTGAAGGTTCCTGCATTCTGCGGGCCTGAATGTTGAGGTAGTTCCGAGATAAATTGTGAAAATAAGTGGAATAACAAGCCACGTGATGGGGGTGTTAAGTGGTGCTACGTTGCAAGTTTGAAGTGAGGAATGATGCGAATTCTGGCGGTGGCTTGCACAAAAGAGCGCACGTTTTAATCTAACGAGAACTGTCTAATAAACGGTTTCGATCTGATAAGAAACGGTAACATACTGTGAGGCAAGTCTGAACCAATTCGAATCAACCGAGCTGATCTGAGGTTTGTGGTTCGTTTAGAGACTGCTAGATTGGAAAAATCCAGTTATTCGTTGTAGATAGTGGTAGTCTATTCGGCGTCTTTTTCAACATCTAAAAAAGTAATGATTTTGACCAGTATTTTATAATCCTCGGTTATCAAGGCAGTTGCATTGTTTTAAATTTTTGCGCTGAATTTTGTCTTTTCAATTTTTAACAAGAGAAGTTGCGACAAGTCAAATCAAGCTTTGGAATATGCCACTTAGATATATTATTGGCAGATCAATGTCTGTTTTTGTTTGTTTTTTTTTCTTCAATTGTAACGGGAGAAGAACTATATTACTACTATATTTGTATCACGTCTATAAAAATAAATGCTACGAAAACATACTTCATTACGCTGTCGTTCAGAGTATATAGAATATCCTGATGCATTGCATATTTGATCGCCCGTACGTTGCCCGCGATTCGTTAAATTTTTATGTTTCCGAAATTAAACAAGTTGAGCAACTCAAAATTTCAATATAATATATTGATGATGACAATTGGATTCCACACCCATTCAGGACTCCATAAATAAATAAACAAAACCAGTGTGTCAAACGACAACCTAATTGTTCACGCTAAAGACCGCATTTACAAAAAAAAAAAACGAAACGCGTACCGTCAATTTCACACAACAATTAAAGTGTGATCAATGTCCGGCGAAAAGTGCGCGAGGCCGGTCGTAAAAAAAGTGTTTTAAAACCTTCCTCTAGGGGAAAACCATTTGTTTGTTGGCGGACGTAGACGATGAGAATCTGGGTAGCAGCAAGGACCGTGGTCAGTTTGTAGCGGGAAACCGTCCACAGTCCGGAGTCAGACAGGCCTGCTTTTGTTCATTGTTCGTGTGTTCCGAAGTCATGGCAGGCAGAAGGGATGAACGATTACTTTGTCGGACACGGACGATGGGTCTTGCGCTTAGAGTGAAGAGCGCGCGCGCGCGAGAGAGAGAGAGTGAGTGAGGAAAAACAAAAAGCGGCCACGAACCGGTTTTGATTGAGACGTTTATCCTTCTGGCACTGGCACTTGCGGTGGAATCTTTTTTCCGTTCTATATATGCGACCCTGCTCGGCCGGGCTCCTGATGGTGAAATATGATTTGTGCAGTCGGAACGGTCTCGGCGAGGAAGTTTTTCCCCATTTACTTCAACAACCTTGCCGGATAATTGTCCGAAGGCCAACAGGCGCAACAAGGCTCATTTGCATTTATTAAAGTTTTACCTTTTTTGTTTGGCTTTAAATGCGTTCCGTCCGATGCTGGTATCGTTGTTCCGGAAGAGATTACCGGAGTTAATTGACTGTTGATTTTTGTAGTGGTCAATTAGCACGATGAGTTGCAAATTGGAAGGGGGGTGATTGAGCCCTAGGGGATGCAGATTTTCACGCTTGAAATGTCTTCTCTAGTGTGGTTGATTGGTGAGTTTTATTTTCCAGAATCTGTCTAATAAATGAAATATGGGTGGTCAGATTTTTAGTTCAAGGTTAGGCTGTAATTTTTTGTTTTAATGTTGGAATTTTGTTTGGAAACGTTTTTATTATTGTTATTTATCAATTCAGTTGAATCAGTCTCCTCCTCCTGTTAGTTTTAGTGATTTAGCTCGATTGGAACATCAAGAATTGCTAAAATTTCATCTCTTTGAAAATCTATTCCAAGGAGTCCAAAGGGTTTGCAAATTTAAACAAATAAAAGTTGTATCACAGGCAAACAGACGTGCCACTCGATGATGATTTCATCGTCCACAAAATAACGATTATTTGTTTAGTAGGCAGTAATGGCGCTGCTGGTGTTGTTATGATCAAGCGTGCAGAGACAACAACCGTCAGTAATACTGCTGGTGTAGCTATAAGCAAAGACAAAAACCGTTTTAGCGAAAGTAATTAATGGACAGTAAGCTCACATGGTGGAGCATAATTAAAACGTGGCGATCAAAGACGAAGATTTATTAAAGAATAATTAATTGTCAATGAAACCGAACAACATTGGTATCAAAATGCATAAAATCACTCCAGGAGTTGATTTTCATTTATTTTGAGTCTATCTGATAAGTTGTCCGAAATTGCCATTTCGGAGCAGATTCCCGATCTTGAACATGGCGCCGAAGATCTGGATTTACGCGATGATATGAGGACCCATGAGCCCCATGTCCCGTAGACTAAAGATAGACAAATTTTCCAATCTTTTGACGAGTCAAGATCGTTTATCGGTCAAGAATTGAAGAAGTAAGAAGAATTTTATTTTGGTGGGTACCCGGTAGGGTGGTCGGTATTACCGACTTTTCGAAAAACCGGTATTTCGGTATTCATAAAAATAAAAACCGATTAAACCGGTAAAAAACCGGTATTTTTATTTCTTTCGGATTAATACAAACCAGGGGTGACTCGTGGTCTTTAAACCTACTTTTTCAATTACAAAGTTCTTAAAATCATAGTTCGGGGAATAATGATGATTGTCCGCGAAAAAAAAAACGCAAGTCATTTTCCCTGTACTATTTAAAAATAAAACTGAAAAATAATTAAAGATATGGGGTGTCGAACGTCTTCGGTAGTGGTTTTCTGCCGCAGTCTTATGCAAAAACCTGCCGAAGTAAGCCACTGCCGAAAACGTTACCTACATAAATTTTGATTTGAAATTTATTTTTTGCTTAGCGTCTCAGGTTGCATCTATGTATGGACGTGTCGCTGCATGATTATGTTTTTTGCATTTATGAGTACCTCTGCTTCATTACGATCCAGATTTTTTTCTAAGATTAGGACCTCTGCGACCATTATTTTGATCTCTTGTGGTATACGATCCAGATACAACACTGGATAACAGTGTTTGAAAAACTCCAATGAATGAATCTAGTGATATGATTACGAAGAACATAATTTCGAAACTAATGTAATGTATTTGAAACTGTTGAGAAGAGTATATGAATGAAATAAAAAAAAAGAAATCACGATCAGACCAGAATTTACTTTTTACGAATCCGAATGAATCGAAGGTAAATACTTCTTTATTCTGTTCGATGCTTTTTAAGCAATTCGTCCAAATTATTTATTATTATTATTATTATTTTATTAACTTTAGCTTCTAATGGAGAAACGAAAAATGTGGCATATGAACAAGTTTGTAACTGAAATAGAAATAAATATTTGAAATGAGAGGTTTATAAAAAATATATATAAATATATAGAAAATTATAGAAAAAGCAGAAACTTGTACACGAGTGAGGGCGGGTACATTCAGCTAGTTGTTAATAAAAGCCCGCTGCGGTGCGGGCGACTAAGCTTTGACCATGCTACAGCTATTTAAAGTTCACTTTTTCAAGGAGCAGTAATTTTTAGGATAAAATCTTTATTGGTTGGTTATTTCATCCTGTAAACATTTTGTCTCAACAAAAAATAAATTCCTAATCCAAATTTATATTTATTCATAATTTTTTTAGTTTTACTTTTAAATAGCACAAAATGAATAATGTCTTGCGTTTTTTCGCTGACATAATTGTAATTACTGCCTCATAATTTGTAGTTAAACTGGTAGGTTTTGAACCTACCCACGCGTTGCCTCTGTGAATATGAGTGTGTGAAGAGATAAGCTGTTCTACTTTAAAAATAAATGCTTTATTGATATGAAGTTTTTTGACATATTATCGATACACACAAACACATTGTCTGAATCCGAGCAGAACAAACAAAAAGATAACAAAAATTGGTAAATAGGTGAGAGAAAATTAATATATTTAATGTTGCTTCTGTCTAAATGTATTTATTATACAGGGTGTTAGGGAGCTCACTTAAAATCCTTCAAGGGGCGATAGAGTGTGACGTCACACCCTGCGAAGAACCCAATGCTCCGTCACGAGCCTTATAATTAAAGTTTAATTTTGTTCCTAGGAGGGCATAGCCTTCTGCTATGCTTTAGTCAGGCGAAACATTTAATTCCCTTGACAGAGGACCACGAACGGCTCTGTCAACACTCTATGTATAAACAGATTATGCCATAGGTGGCAAAGAACTTCGCGCAGCCTTCTGCTGTGCCGCCGGCAAACAAACTGAATAAAATAAACAAGTTTTGTGTTATAAACAAAACAGAAGTCGCCGGTTCAACGGTGTTGATGCTCTCGCATGCGTTCTATCGTACATGCGGTACTAGATTATAGGTTAAGAGATTAGTAAGGTAAACAGAGAGTGGAGAAAGTCTCTCTCTCTGAGTTACCGGTAGGGTATATTTAAGTAGTGATGTACGAAAATAAAGTCAGTTAGTCCACCGTTATCTTGTGTATTAATTCCGCGCCAAAGGTGCGTACAGGGATATTTATTAGAAGAATTCCCTGGTAGGTTATAACCTACACATCCTGGTGACAGCGGTGGGACCCAAGAGTACTTGGGTCGAGAGGCCAATTTGTATAAACAATCAATTCGCGCCGCTGCTGCGCGGTTGATTTTATTTCTGAAACGGCAAGCAATAAAACTCTCGGCACGACAAGTGCACGCAAGCGATTTTCGTTCATTTGCCCAACAAAATAATTAAAGTGGCAGAGCGGGAAGCAAACGGGCGGTAACACCGCTAGCAAATCGAATTTAAGAACGCAAACAGATACTCGCAAAGCTGCGCACATGGAAATCACCTTAATTATTCTAAGAGAGAATTTTAGCACACGGGTGGCTACGTTATCGTTAGCAAATATAAAAAGGGTAAAGTCGCATTTCATTAATGTCCAATAAAGAGCGTGAGAGCGGTAACTACGAATTGCGCGCTCACACGTTGCATACAAAAGTTAGTCAGTTATACTAATTGTCGGGTACGCTGTCTCTGTTTATGAATTTTGCAGTGTTATTGCGATCAGCTGTGCCAGCCACGGCCAAGGTCGTATTTTGTAAGCATCAATTTTAATGGCCAATGGTAAGAACGTTTTGCTACCATACATGGCTTACCAGTAGCGGTGAATTGCTAAGAGGGTAAAAAAAATGGATACATCTATAAGCGCAACGCGCGCAGCGATGGTGACATATCCACCGGAAGAGTAAATAGTAACCGACGGCAGAGATATATAATGTTGGAAGTTTACGTTAAAATATTATTTCATGAATAAGGAATGGCACCTTACGCCATCTAATGTAACCATTAACAATCTTTGATTAATTTAATTACACTAAATAGAAATGATTTTTTTTAAATAATCATTTAATTACTATGAAAACCTAAAGTTATTTATTTAATTAATAAAGATAAACGTTGAACCGTTGACACTAAATGGTTCGAAACTTGGTGTTCAGATTTTTTGATGGCGCGACGAAGAAATTAGAGTCGGTCACGCTACGTTATCACATCTGGTCAACAGAATCGTTAGTGATACCTAGACAAAAAAAGAAGAAGGCTACATAAGCCTTATATAGTCTTATAGTATTTAGTCCGCAGTACCTTTTATTGTTTTTATGAAATATATATAAAATTTTATATTTATAATGGAGTACACGTTCCCAAAAGCAGATGCCATGCAGTGCATCCCAGAATTTGATGGATCGCTAGACGAACTAGAAGCGTTCGTTTATCATATCGAGCATTTTGCTCGGGAGATACCAGAAGGAGTATCACACGCTCCACTGGTTTACATCATTCTATTAAAACTAAAAGGCAGAGCTGCTGCAGCAATACATAGAATTAACGCAAATGCTTGGCCACAGGTTAAGCAGAATTTATTAAAGGAATTTGGGGATATTATACGCATCGAGGCAGTTATAAATCAAGTAGAAACATTGAAACAGGAAGCGAATGAGACCTTTCCTGATTATAAAAAGAGGATATTGAAAATTAAGGAGCAAATCGACTCCTACGAAACTAATTGTACGAAGTCATGCATGATAGTTAGTCTTCGATTACATTTTATGGCGGGTTTGTGTGACACCGCATTGAAAGAAGCTGCTCAAGGTAAACGAACATTGAAGTTAGAAGAGCTGCTGGATGACTTAGAGGATTACTACCATGAGCGTAATCACATTCTGGAAATAGAACATAGAATACAGGGCCTAGAATTGGTCGAAAGACAGCGCGATGCGCTTAGACAATTTAATAGTAGCAGAAATATTTTTACAATAAATCACAAAGACGCTGATTATAGCAACAGCCGTCTTGGAAGAAATGAATATTATAATTACAAAAATAGAGACAGAATAGTTTACAGACAAAACAATTATAACAATATATGTGGATCTAGCGACGGTAATCGATCCAAATACATTTATCGCACAGCGCGTTCCTACCGGCGAAGCCAAGGGGACTACGCCCATGGTTGGAAATATAATTATTATGGTCAAGATCGACCAACTGATAGGAGGTACAGGAATTCGTATACCCGGATGCCTCAGAAAATGCTTATGGTAGCCAACATTAATGAAAGAAGTAGTAATTTGCAAAAAGAAGGTATTTTGGATCCTGTTGCACAGGAATATTTTAACGAGGATTTAGCAGAAATTTGCGAAGATGTTGACTGGCGGAGATGTACCGATGAGCCCAGCAATATAGAAATAGCCGATTGGAGGACCGCATGCAATCACATAAGAGACAACAGTGCTTGTGTGGCTAAGCGAGTATATTACGATGTCAGAGGGCACTTAATGTTAACCCTACTGGCTAAGCAGAATGTCAAATTTACGTTGAACCTGATCTTAGATACAGGTGCATGTGCGAATATAATTAATGCACGCATTGTGAATCTTTTGAATGTACCGGTAAATACACAGGATGTAACCACTTTTGGAGGTATCGGCCAAGACATTGTGCGAACCTCAGGTACAATTATGTTGGATTTAATAGTCGGAGACTTTTTGATCCCGACGCAATTTCATATATTAGAAAATTTGCCAAGCGACGGATTAATCGGAGCAGAATTCTTAAAGAAGCATACGCTTCAAATAGGAAATAATTTTGATTACATAGTGTTCAAAAAACACGGAAACAGAAGTCCGGACGACTTGAGTCCGTGGAGTATGCCCAAAGACGAAGTCCTTAGTCGACATGTTTATGTGGCAGCCAGAAATAGAGTTATGGTGCAGAACGAGTTGCGAGATACTAGCAACACAGCCCGCAATGAGGCTGACGTAGACAAAAACGAAATAAATAGAGAGCACCAAACATATCGAAATGAAGAGCCGAAGAACAATTTTCTTGACTCGAAGAATACTATAATGACCGAGTTAGATCTTAACTCTAGGCTAGATTATGACCTATTAGAACATAAACTAACACCAGAGTCAAAAGGAAATGCAAGAATTGAAAAACTACGACAAGTGCTGAATTTGGCGCACTTGCCTGATAGAGAATTCAGGACAGTGAAGAATATAGTTGAAAGCTATGCAGATATTTTCTTTTTCGAAGGCGACAGGTTAACCACTACTGACGCCGCCGTACACACGATAGAAACTTCATCGGAGGTGCCTATCAATAAGCGGCAATATAGATTTCCGGAGGCCACGAAACGGCACATTAATAAGGAAATCGATGAAATGAGGGCGCAGGGTATTATTAGACCCAGCACTAGTCCCTGGAATGCACCGGTGTTATGTGTACCAAAGAAACCGGATGCTGACGGTAATAAAAGGTACAGAATTGTGGTAGACTTTAGATCATTGAACGAAGTTACCAAGCCGTTTGTATACCCAATACCTCTTATAAATGAGATATTGGATAATGTTGGAGGAGCAAAATATTTCTCCTCAATTGATTTAAAATCGGGGTTCTATCAAGTCCCGATAGACCGCCGAGATGCGGCTAAGACGGCGTTTTCCACTCCCAAAGGCCACTTCGAATTTACACGGATGCCGATGGGGCTAAAGAACAGCCCCTCAACATTCCAAAAACTTATGGATACTGTTCTCTTTGAGATAGGGGACGTGAAAGCTTTTGTCTACCTCGATGACATTATAGTTTTCGGTGACACTATCACCGACCATAATGATAACTTGCGAAAAGTATTACAAGCTTTGCGCAAACATAACTTAAAAATAGAACCATCAAAGTGTCAGTTTTTGAAAAAGGAACTGGAGTATTTGGGTCATGTCGTTAATGAAGAAGGCATAAAACCCACCAATGCAAATATTAAGGCCATTCAAAGCCTTAAGCCACCCACAAACGTAAAAGGTATAAGGTCATTTCTGGGAACAGTAAATTTTTACGGGAAGTTTATCCCCAACATCGCGGAAAAGCGCAAGCCGCTGAATGATTTGTTGAAGAAAGACGCTAAATTTGTGTGGGGAAAAGAATGTCAGGAAGCGTTCGAATTCCTTAGAAACGCGCTGATTACAGAGCCAGTTTTAGTCCGGCCAGATTATCAAGACACTTTCGTTATTACGACAGACGCTAGCAATTATGCTATTGGAGCCGTCCTGTCGAATGAAAAATCCATGCACCGGCCGATCGCGTTCGCGAGTCGTGCACTTGTAAGTGCAGAGACCAGATATCATATCATAGAAAAGGAACTATTGGCTATTGTATGGGCCATAGAATACTTCAAACATTACATTTTTGGTCAAAGGTTTATCGTTTACACAGACCACAGACCACTTATAGCGATTTGGAGGCTCAAAGAGACATCTCCAACGCTGACAAGATTGAGACTAAAGTTGCAGGGTTTGGAATGCAGCATCAGGTATAAACAGGGTAGCGAAAATATAGTCGCCGATTTTTTGTCACGTTTATCAGATGGGACGTGTCAGGGGCAGGAAAGTTCACCCCACAGGCAGATAGCCATGATTACGCGCCAGCAGAAACGCCTGCTAGAGCAGCAGAAGAACGCTTCGGATAATTTGAACGGCACAATACAAGATTTGAGTGCCATAGACATTGCGGACATCGCTGAGGACGAGGATGAGCAACAACTCGTCAACATTTCATATGATGACTTTTCACAGGCATTATCAAATGACCTGATACCGAGTGAGACGGTGGAAGTCTCGAAGAGAATATTGGACGAGAAGAATATCGAAGCTCGTCTTGTCATTTTGAACAGTCGGACGGCGTACAGAGAACTTCAGACACTGTATCAGCTGTCACAAGGATTGAAAGACTACGTAGAGGATGGTGTACTCAAATTTAAAGACAAGAAGGTAGGCGGTTTCATAGTAGACGGCAGCGAAAGTTCATTAATCGATTGCCGGAAATTTTTTTCACAATTTTTAGATAGCTTCAATAAGAGCCCCACGGCAGTAAAGGCAGCCGGGGTCATTCACCTAATATCATTCAGAAAAATCAAGCAACAGGAAGTTCTGCAAATGATTCAGTTCCTAGCGGGTAAGCTAGAAAAACAAATAGTATTATATAATGCTAATAGCGAGCGTACAGTAATTGCGCCAGATCAAGTGGAAACAATTTTAAAGGAGTTTCACGATGCACCCTTAGGAGGGCACGTAGGAGCGCGACGAATGCGCCAGAGAATTGGCACACTTTTTACGTGGGCTACGATGGAACGGGATATCGAGAACTACGTTCGGCAGTGTGATTCCTGCCAAAAGAACAAAATTGGAAGATCAAACAAGATACCGATGCAGATCACCACAACCGCATCGGAGCCATTTGAAAAATTATACATGGATATAGTAGTATTACCCGAGTCCGACTTAGGAAATCGTTATGGTCTGGTCATGCAAGACGACCTAACTAGATATTTAACTGTCGCACCTATGGAAAACCAAGAAAGCCAGACGGTAGCGAGGACTTTTGTAGAGAATTATATTTGCAAATTTGGCGTACCGTTGGAGTTAGTTACAGACAACGGTGCGAATTTTGTAAGCACACTCATGAAAGATGTGTGCAAAATTTTGAAAATTAAGAAAATAACGACGAGTCCGTACCACCCACAAGCAAATTTGGTGGAAAGATCTAATCGGGAGTTAAAAACTTACCTAAGGCAATTTATTGGCGGAAAGCCGCACACGTGGGATAACTTACTCTCATTTTTTACGTTTCAGTATAATACTTCAGTAAACTCATCAACGGGGTACACCCCTTTCGAATTGTTGTATGGACGTACAGCACGCATCCCCACCTCCATTTACAAGCGGAATGGAGTGGACAATTTGACATATGAAACATATACACAAGAGATGAAAAAAATATTTTTTGACCTCCACGCGAACGCGAAGGCCAACCTAAAGGATTCAAAAGATAAGCGCAAGCAAGTTTATGACAGAAAGGCAAATGAATGGCAGCCCATGTATGGCGATTTAGTTTTAGTGAAATCAGTCCCGACAGGATCAGGTCAAAAGCTCCAGAATATGTGGAGAGGACCTTATGAAGTAGTGGAATTCCCAAGTGAAATGACCACAGTAATCAAAAACGGAAACCGTTTAGAAAAAGTTCATAATAACCGGCTTAAGCGTTATTATGACTGAATATATGAACTTAAACTATGCTTTCAAGGTTAACGGACAGAATATATTTAATGAAATACGATATTGGATGGCATGAGTTATAATAGCAAGCACCTAAAACTATATGAAAAAGTAAGGTGGAAGTAAAATATAGGCGTGAAGAAATACGAAAAGTCGCCGAAAAATATGAATGATTTTATTGACGGGAATTAATAGGCAGAACCAAACGGAAGAAAGCATACTGAAGTTAAGGCGTGAAGAAATAGAAAAAGTCGCCGAAAATATCAAGAGCCTTTCAATGACAGGAATCAAAAGGCGTAACAAGGTTTAAAAAAGGAAATGACGTGAAAAAATACGAAAAGTCGCCGATAGAGATATACAGCCTTTGAGGATACCGGTCAAATGGCATAACACAATTGAAAAAATTAAAATACGAATGGAGGCGTGAGGGACGAGTAACCCAGCCGATAACAGTTAAATAAATAGAAAACTTGGGGAATTTGAATGACTAGAATGACCTGGAATGTGGTAATGGAAAATTAAAGAGTTAATAGAAATTGAAACAGCATTTGTTTGTTTTTTGTAAAATGCAAATGTAAACATGGGAAAATTATATAGTGAGCAAAGACCTCATGAAAACGAGATTTGATTAATGGCTGATGGCCCAATGAGAAAAGAAAACCGATTAATGAAGTATTGGATTTTTTTTTCTTTTTTGAAAGGGAGAAAACTTAAATGACGGAAAACAATAGAACTAGGAGAGACTTTGGACAAGAAGGCTAAACCTACCGGACAAGGAGACTGCTGACTTTAAGAGATTCAGACTATTCTAATTTTAGTTAAGGACGAGCGAATGTAGACAACGGGGGTGGTTACCCAAAATGATTGACGGGAGTGCAAATTGAGTGAGAGAAAAACAAGGGAATAACCGGCCCAGGATGATTGAGTGTGCGAGTTTTCGTTTATTTCCTAACCTTCTTATCTTTCAGGAATCTCTAAAGCGGGCGGTCGCACCTTCGGACGGAAGGGGGAGAGGTATTATGCAGGCAACTGCATACTAAGGTGAAGTGTAAGTAGTGTAAGTATGACAGTATGACAGTAGCAAGAGACAAATCGAAATTTAAATAATAACAGATTCAAAAAGAGATGCAAAAGATTAAAGAATAAAGCAGATGAGAAAGTGACGGGACATTTTAAGTGCACATAGAAGATGATATGAGGTGTTAAGAACACGCCAGTTATTAGACGAACATTGTAAATCAAGACAGAAGAAAACGATAAATATTTAATCAACGCGGTTTGTACAATGAAAAGATTTATTTATGAATCAGACAGGAAATACTTGACAAAGGACAAGAAAAGATTGAACCAATGCGGTTTGTTCGATGGAAACATGATGAAACAAAAACAGAGAGATGAAAAAATAATACATTGTGCGGAAACAGATTTATTTTATTGAAAACTGTTATTAGAAGAAGGAGGAAAATATTTGGAAAGAACGCAAAATGAAGAAAATATGTAACCAAAGCTAAGCTACTTGATAAAATTGAAGAAAGTTATTTGAAGAACATAAGCACATTTGATGAGAAAAAAACTAATAATGAGCCACAAGACAAGTTAAACTGATATTTTAACGCGG
Organism: Wyeomyia smithii; assembly: GCF_029784165.1. NCBI lineage: Eukaryota > Metazoa > Arthropoda > Insecta > Diptera > Culicidae > Wyeomyia > Wyeomyia smithii. Next base: position 198,718,905 of record NC_073695.1, on the reverse strand, counting down.
AATAAAGAATAAGAAAGCCTAATACAGATAAATGGAATTGATACGTGACGCAATGATTTGTAATGTCAAACAAAAAAAAAAAACATCGAATACCAAAGTTAGAGAATGTATGATAAAAAAAAAAGTAAACAATGCACATTTGAAATGTTATATTTGTAAAATCAGATGAATCAAATACTGAAATACTAAATCAAATCTAATACAAATGATGTACAATTTAGTAGGAAAAGAAAAATTATGTTAACCGAAGAAAAAGAAAAACGGGCATAGTGTTTAAGTAGAAGATTAGAAGATATAATAGAACATAAGAGCCCGTACGCGTGTGAAATTAATTTTAAACAGCAAGTGGAAAAAGTAACAAAACGAAAAAAAGAATTGATGAAATAATGGCAAAAAAATAATGCACCACTTGCTAAGTAGGGCAGCTAGCATCTAAGAATTGACAACGAGACGAGTTCCTGATCCTCGAAGACGACCGAGGTGATTACAACGGATGCTGAGATGGGGACATACCATAATGCCCAGTATGACGCGAAAAGGGAAGCAGACGGTTTTGAGGGGAGTTGAACGGCGGGTGTCTATGGTCGAGATGGAGGTAAAGCCAAACGTTATTACCAAGAGGAGACGAGCAGTATCCAGTTTTTGAAGAGGCCAGATGTGCAACAGAATTCAATCAATGCGGCTCATGGTCGAGCCTGAATCGAGACTTCAGCGCAAAGACGAATACATCAAACTATACAAAGAAGGGAGTAATAATTTGCTCCAAATATATATTACTCATAGAGAGTTATTGACTTCTACAAATAAGGATTCGAGGTCAAAGCCAAACAAGCAAAATGACGCTATAAAATTTTGCTCGTGTTTAATCAACTATGTTCTTCCGCACTACGATTTGAAAGTGTGCGCACATATGTTGGCGGAAAATTGGACACCCCGCGCAGACAGTTAAAGATGATAAACCAAATGACTGCATTATGCAACAGAGCCGGTGGCAATCGCTAATCATTTCGCCACACGGCGCGTAACAATACTATAAGCCAAATAAAAATACAGCCGATCTATGTCAAAGGGACACGGCTAACCCAACATTGAGGTTCAACAACAAACTCTGAACAGTCGTAAAACAGCCAGATGTACTGCAGCCTTAATTAAAGTGCAATGGTAACCTTGGAACTATTGTAAATAACTCGATGAAGCCTTAAGGATGAGTTCGCGAGGATGACATCACAAACAACCGATGAGAACCTCTACTGCCAGACGCACCTTTCCGTTTCAAACCCCCTGTAACCCGTCGCTTGAATCCGACAGCCAAGCAGCGGATATCTACAAGGCGCAGCGCACCAGGCGAGCGAACACTTGTCAATTTGTTATGAAGAAAATCCATGTCTGAAAACGTTAATTTATGTAGAAATGATATGTATCACTATTGTAATTAATTGAATTTTACGTGCAAAGGGAAGAAGGAATATCATGAAAACGAATATGTAGTAGCATAAAAACGCCTTAGTAGCATAAAAACGCGAAAAATAATTGTTATGAAAAACACACCTATCGGCCGTCAGAACGGACCATGTGACCATCATCTCTTCTAGATAATGGCCAACTAGGCGGGGTGGCAGATGTGACGTCACACCCTGCGAAGAACCCAATGCTCCGTCACGAGCCTTATAATTAAAGTTTAATTTTGTTCCTAGGAGGGCATAGCCTTCTGCTATGCTTTAGTCAGGCGAAACATTTAATTCCCTTGACAGAGGACCACGAACGGCTCTGTCAACACTCTATGTATAAACAGATTATGCCATAGGTGGCAAAGAACTTCGCGCAGCCTTCTGCTGTGCCGCCGGCAAACAAACTGAATAAAATAAACAAGTTTTGTGTTATAAACAAAACAGAAGTCGCCGGTTCAACGGTGTTGATGCTCTCGCATGCGTTCTATCGTACATGCGGTACTAGATTATAGGTTAAGAGATTAGTAAGGTAAACAGAGAGTGGAGAAAGTCTCTCTCTCTGAGTTACCGGTAGGGTATATTTAAGTAGTGATGTACGAAAATAAAGTCAGTTAGTCCACCGTTATCTTGTGTATTAATTCCGCGCCAAAGGTGCGTACAGGGATATTTATTAGAAGAATTCCCTGGTAGGTTATAACCTACACAAGAGGACCATGTTTGATGAAAAAAATCCTTCTACACATATGATCAAAAGTCAACTACTGCAAAGTTATTCACTAATTTCAGTTTTTGATTATGTTTGCCTTAAACGAGCAGAAAATTGCGAATTCTACCACACTAAACGAAGGCGCGGCTGATTGCTTTTAAAGTGAAATTGTATCTAAACTAAAAGAATTAGGTGCTTGATGTCAGAGAACAACTAGTAGAGTAGACTCCAATGTTTAATTTGGTTAACAACAAACTCCATGTTTATTCCACATTTCAGAGAGAAAATTGCTGTTAAGTTCTCAAAAACATTTGATTTCATATTTGTTCCTTTTTAAAGGCTTCTTGTTCTTCCTAATTCGACATTTTTGAGACACCATTGATTACGAAATTTTCTCAACTTTTCAAGAAAACCAACAGAATTGAGCTAGCTATCATACTTCTTGTGATAGACCTCGTTAAAGGTAAACATAACCGAAAACTAGAAGAAGAGAATAGCTCTGCAGTAGCTAAATTTTGACCATATGCGCAGAATTTTTTTCATCAAATAGGGTCCTCTGTCCCTTAAAGGATTTGATTAAAAGTGAGCTACCTTACACCCTGTATAAATCGTCATGTGATTTGTAACGACTACCTAAGTGAGAAGCATTCATTAGCCTAACGAAGATTTATGAATATTGTGGGAAGTTTTTTTCCCATTTTAAGAAAAATACCAAAAATACCGGTTTTTTCGTCTCTCCAATACCGGTATTTCGGTATTGAAAAAAATATCGGTTTTACCGGTTTTACCGGTTTTCGTTTTACCGGTAAACCACCCTAGTACCCGGGTACCCTGCCGGTTACTTACGTGTGTTGAAATTGCCGAGTACATAACGGTTGAACAATTGGAATAGTTATATCAAATCGAAAAGTTCATAATAATAAATCATTTTTTTTGTTAGGGAATTAGAATAACGTTGTCCATTGATGTGAACTTTTGTAATATATCCCAGTCAATTGCTATACGTGTCCCCTTGCAAAATACAATGACCACTAATGTTGAGTGATCAGGTACCTGCACCGACACGCTCCCAGTTAGGTGAAATATGGTTTATGAAGCCAATCACCTTCCCAGGATTCAAAGACCAAATCTCTTTGGGCTATAAACAGCCACTGCACAGTGTTTTATTTTGCTGATTTCGTGCGCAAAATTAATAGCGTCTTCAAATTTGATTTTGGTGATATTCTTTATTCAAAAAAGTTTCTATGTATTTTATTGTGCTTCTTTTAGAATGTACGATTTAGTGATTAATTCACCTAGAAGTGATATGGAAAATTTATTTTTTCAGGACAGTGAGATAGACAGCTAGTGTCTTCGAAAAAGTTGTGGTAAATGGTTTTACTAGCAACTTTGTCGTAGGTGTTGGATTTCTATCTCTTATGTTAAAAAAGATGTAAAAAGTTTTATCTGCAAAGTTTACTCAAATATAACCAGTAAATATGTAGAAAAGGCAGTAAGCCTTTTCTACATATTTTATACCTTCTACAACATTTTTAGCGAAATAGAATTACATATTTTTGCTGAACATTTGATCTAGCTATGGTTCAAAATAAAAAAGTTGTTCAACCATTAACGGGTTTTCAAGTGTTAGTTTAACTTCAAATTACTCAACCGTGCGCAAAAATACGCAGATAACTTTTTGATGTTCTGAAAGCACGTCTATTCTACTTCCAAAAGAATATAAAATCATTTGTCTAATAGAGTCTTTTCGATTGTTTCAATGAAAAAAAATCTTTTGCACGAAAATTATGTTTTACAATCTTCAGTAAAAATATAAACCCAATAAATTCGCGTAATTTTTAGGAAGGTCATAGAAATATAGAAAATCACGGGAAAGAGTTATAATGAAAAATATGAGTTTTTGGTCAAAGTTCAACACATGACGTCATCGAAAGTGAATCAAAAATCGTATTAAAAATAAATACGAAATATAAGAGTAGAAATAGAAACTGAATTTTTCTCTTCTTAATGATGTGAAGCGGTTTTGCAAAGAGGCTCGAAGTTTTTTCCAATTTTTCCGAGTTATTTATACTTTGTTTGTCTCTTTCCTCCCGCGACTCAACCGAGATTTTATTAAAAATTATCAACAGTTTATTTATACCTTCATTACAACAGCCGCTCATAACAATTCCAGAAGCTTCATAAGCTATACAAGGAAATTTGAAACAACCGATGGAGAAGACAGCAAAGATGACAATTACTGTGACTAAAATGTCATATTTTTCATCATAACTCTTTCCCATGATTTTCTATATTTTTATGAGATTCTAAAAAAATACGCGATATAATTGGGTTTACATTTTTGCTGAAGATTGTAAAACGCTATATTTATAAATAACAAAGTTATTTGATAAAGCTATGAATTTCATGCAAAAGATTTTTTCCATTGAAATAATCGAAAAGACTCTATTAGACAAATGATTTTATATTATTTTGGAAGTAGAATAGACGTGCTTTCAGAACATCAAAAAGTTATCTGCGTATTTTTGCGTACGGCTGAGTAATTTAAAGTTAAGCTAACACTAGAAAAACCGTTAATGGTTGAACAACTTTTTTATTTTGAATCATAACTAGATCAAATGTTCAGCAAAAATGTGTATTTCTGTTTGGCTAATAATTTTGTAGAAGGTATAAAATATGTAGAAAATCCAGGAAAAAAGTTATATTTAAAATTATGATTTAAGTGAACATGCATATAAAACTTTTTATATCTTTTTTAATATAAGAGATAGAAATCCGACACTTTCGACAAAGTTGCTAGTAAAACCATTTGCCATAACTTTTTTGAAGACACTAGCTGTCTATCTCACAGTCCTGAAAAAATAAAGTTTCCATATCACTTCCAGGTGAGTTAATCACTAAATCGTACATTCTAAAAGAAGCACAATAAAATACATAGAAACTTTTCCGAATGAAGTATATCACCAAAATCAAATTTGAAAACGCTATTAATTTTGCGCACGAAATCAGCAAAATAAAACACTGTGCACTGCCAAGAAAACTTGATCTGTGTTAAAATAATGCACCACAACTGCACAGCAGATGTTCCGATGTCTCGCTTTCCATATTACAAAAGCGACAGATATCATCCCGAACTCGGCCAATGTTCTTTAAATGATATCTACTCGGACAGTGGCCCGTCAATAGGCCGACGTATGTATAAAGAGCTCTTTTGTTGAGCTCTAGGAGCTTTTTCGAATGATTCTCGTTTGATGTTATAAATCTTTTAGATTGGGAACACTTTTTGACATCCAACCAATTGGTTATCACCTTTTGTTCCTCCCAGCGTTTAAGCTCCATTTTCACTGCACAGTTTGATATACCGCAGAAAGGTTCTGGGCCGATAAACTGTGAGTTAGATCCTTGTTTTGCAAGTTCGTCTGGCTTTTCATTCCCACCAATGCCACAATGTCCTGGAACCCAATACAAATTTACTGAGTTTGTTTGACATAGCTGTCGCAATGTGAGATTACATTCCCAGACAATCTTGGATGTACATTTATATGCATCAAGTGCTTTCAGTGCTGCTTGACTGTCAGAGAAAATACAAATATTTGCATGTTTGTATTTCCTAGTCAGACACACATTCGCACATTCAAGGATTGCAAAAATCTCTGCTTGAAACACTGTTGGCCAGTGTCCCATTACCACTGAATTATTAATTCCAGGGCCGAAGATTCCTACACCAGTTTTGGTACCTATTTTTGAGCCATCTGTGAAAAATATCGTTGAACCGGGACGGACATCAGGAATTCCGACTTCCCAGTCTGTACGCGACGTTTCGCATACCTTGTAGGGAATATCATGATTGTCCTGAGGTGCCATCCAGTCTCCATTTATACTCATCACTATCCCTCTTTTAAAAAAGTTCAGTACAGTCAGGTGACCCACAAGAACCCCATGACAGGATAGTTTTTTTTCTTTTGACCCTCAAGGCACTCTTTTTCGCTTCTAGTTGCACGTATTCGTACAACGGCAGCAGATGAAGAATTGCATCAAGAGCTTTTGACGGGGTGCTTTTCATTGCTCCTGTTATAGCAATGCACGCAAGTCGTTGAACTTTGTCTAGCTTTGTTCTAGCAGTGGACTCTTTGGTTTTTGGCCACCACACTAACGCATCATAATAATAATCAATTTTCAGCTTATTTTTAAATAAATTTGGTGAAAAGAGAAAATAAGCACTAAATAATGCATTGAATCAAAAAATAATTATTATTTTGAAAGACGATTTTTTTTGCAGAGAAAATATACACTAGAAATGCACAAAAACATTGCATTGCTCGCATCGCATCGATGGCATTCTGCGATCTTCTAAAGGCTCTTATAGGTCGTTTCACCTCAAAGAATCGCTTGCGTGTAGGAGAATATCTTCTGCTGTGAAAATAACTGCTTTTACAATGATGTGCAAAATGACGCACTTGCTTGAAGAGAGCAGCGAATCGTTTGTGTCTGAGTAACTTGCGAAAAAAAAATCGTGGTTAAATTTGAAATATCTCTCCAGAGAGATAATGAATTGGTGTGAGCTTTCTCACACGAGAGGACAGCACGCACAATTTCTACACAACAGAGCTTTTACTTTGTGTCTCTTAAGGGGAAATATCTACCAAATGCTCAAAAAAACAAGGCTTTTTTCATGATTTTTTTAAAGACATTTGAGATGTAAGGTATATAAATAATATATCATTGGATTAAGCAACTCTTGGAGAATAGAAAAAAAAAACCATTGCTATTTTTTTTACAAAATGGCGGCTGTACAGCAATTGCCGTGAACCGCTTTTTTTTAAAGTTCTTCCGCGGCGAGCAGTAGAAGTCGTGCCCAACGCCACTTATAACCAAAACAATTTTTTTTAATTATCTACATAAGTGTCGCTAGTGAAGTACACATGATTATATTTTTAGACTTTATCTTCGCAAAATGGCAACGGTTTGAAGAAAAAAAATCATTTTCGACAAAAAAAATCGACTTTAATTGTTTATAATTTTTGTTGTTGTTAATCAATCGCTAACATCGTGTGTACTTTACTAGATAATCTAATGAAGAAGCTACAGTGACATGCATCAGACATGCGATGCTCGGCAACTTTGACGCGATTGGCGTCCGATCTCACGCAAAACTCAAACTTTCCACTCACATTCAAACACTTTTGAACATGCTTGTCTTTTCTCCTCAGATAACCTTTAGAGTGCAGGAGAACATCTTGCACTGCGGAAACAACTGCCGTCACACTAAAGAGCAAATCAAGGCTCATGCTAGAAGAGAGCGACAAACGATTTTCATCTGTTGAGCTACCTGAACGTACTGCGGTGAAATCTAAAATCTCTCTCTTGCGAGACAATGAACTATGGTGTACTTTCTCACACGTGTGGACATCACGCACAATAATTACACTGCAGAGCTATCTGCGGTGCGTTTCACAGTTGGTTTTTTGAGCATGGCAGAAGAGGAAAAGAAATTGAGAGAAAAAAAATAGACTGCGTTGCCCGTGCCACTCGTGCCGGTCGAATTAAGTCTGGTGAAATTCGTTTTCGCAGTGTAGCTACACGAGGAGGCTTTTTTCACCTTCCGGACTACTCGCCAGTGGACACTGTTGTGTATTTCTGCGTTTTCTCTGTAGAGTGATTCACCCCTCTTGTTTCTATCAGATGTTGGATGAGCTGGAAGTGTGTTTGTCTCTCTGTAAGCTGGTTGAGACACTTTGGAGTGGAGAAAGAAGCAGTGTGGTGAAAGCATTTGCTACACGCAGGCGCATACTGGAAGGGAAGTGCGCGGTGAATTTTTTCTCCTCTCCTTTCACATACTGAGGAGAATGACAAGCATGCTTCTGAATATAATTCACAGTTAAAACGTATACAAAAACTCAAACAAAGAACGTACACAACGAGAATGGCTGATCGACTAAACAGAGCGAAATTGTGAGTAAACACGTGCTGCAGAGACGCTATAATGGTCGAAACTTGATGCAGCGACCTTTATACTTCAAATTTAAATCACTATAAAGATCATAGGTAACTTCTGTTAGTTTACAAAGCCTCGAAATAAAAAGTAAAACGAGCATTGCCAAAATAAACGAAAAATGTTATTTTGAAGCATAATAGTTGTTCGGTAAAAATTGGTTTAAACGAATCTTGAGTGTAGATCAGTACTTGGGCGATATAGATTTTGATTCTAGGATAGTTTTAGCATGATTTAAGCCAATAAAAAAATGACAAGAAAAAATTTTTTTTGGTAGATATCACTTCTTAAGCGTATATCAAATTGAGGGAAGCATCTAGGTAGGAAAGTAGATTGCGTTGTTTACTAGCATCTCGAAACTGAAAAAAATAAATAAATCCAGCTGGTCATCACGCATGTTTGCTCTTCGAATGCTTCGAATGTGAGGGGTACTTCTGTGATGCACAGCTCTTGTTTCGCTCAGTTGTAATGAAGGCAGCAAGTGTATCATTTTTTCTGCAAGCGGCAGAAATACAGCACAAAGCAGAAGAAAGAAGTGTGGTTCAATCAGTTCAATGAGAAGAATAACAAGCCTGCTTCTGTACATAAACAATTGCTTGTATCTCCAAGCGCACAATCTTATTGAAAAAAACGTACCTTTTAGTAGTGAGAACTACAAAATTCTCGTTTGTTTTCATAGCTGGTAAAAGCAGAGATTTTTTTTGCCAATCAGTGAATATTTTCTGTGTTTCCTACAGCAAAGAATCGTACGGTTTTGTAAAAACAACTTTTCTTCTCGTACCAAAAGACAAATCCTTCAAAGCAGAAGACATTAATCCAGAGCGTAGTAAACATCATATGAAATCCTGTCATCAGTGTCATAAGTGAGAAAAAAATTGAATTTGACACGTGAAGCTTTATATATTTTTTTTAATTTCAACATTTTTGAGAATTATCAAATTCCAATGAAGCAAAATGATTTAAATAGTAATTTTCAGAAAAAACTGAAATTTTTGAAATTTAATATTGAAGTAGGTATTTCGAAAACGGATGCGTTTAGAAAGTAAGTCATCAACTGCTCTATGATTTGAATTTTTTATTACAATCATATTGCATTATTGGAACTTGATTATTCTCAAAATTACATTTCTTCACCCAGAGCTTTTCATCAAGGGTTTCGGAATAATGCCAAGTTTCAATAAAAAATAATTTAAGGGGAAAATTTAATCCCTTTTAAGTTTAATTAAATACACTAAAGTCGCTTTCTACGCGGGAGATACGTGCCGCGTAAAAAAATCGCGTAAATTTTCCCGAATTAGTTTCAAAATAACTTGAAAACGAATGCAAAAAAAGCAAAGCCTCAGTGCTACATTCCGATTCGGAACTTATGTTTATTGATACACAGATTTCGCAGCCAACTGTTTAACGTACAGCTAGCGCTACGATCCTACTGACACTAACATTCTTCTCCCTTGCCAAGACTCGAACCTATGACGACTGGCTTGTTAGGCCAGCATCGTACCTCGAGAGAAGCTGGGAAAACGAATGCATGCACGAAACATTTATTATGAGCTTTTCGATTTGAACTTATGCAAAATGCATACGCGCTTTTAAGAAAATAGCTTTGAGTGTGAAAAATTTCTCCACCCATACTCAGTTAACTAGGTCATCAGGCCTGGATTAGGGGTTGTGGGGCCCGGGGGCCAACTAATATGTCGAGGCCCCTGTTTCAGTTGGCTTTGTTTAAATTCCAGTTTTTTAAGATAACACGACGTTTTTCGTTGGAAGTGAACTTTTATGGGGATCCGTAGACCATGGCCCCCGCGCCCTCCCCCTAGATCCGGCTATGTAAGTCATATACGTGTGCCAAGTTCCATTCTATTGAAAAATGGTCGATATTCGATCATATAGGGCAGATGGCACGGAACCGCTCAGCAGCAAAGAATAGGTATGAAGTTCATTCAGGTTGAAATAAGAAAAAAATCCTGATTAACAAGGTTGTGTTTGTGAGAATAAATTGACAGCTGGAGAAGTACTGTACCTTTGTTCTTTTTTATACTTTGGGACGCTACGGAAAAAGATTCTACATATGTGTGTGACGGAATCTGAAGTGTGCTGAACGTTGCACCAGTACAAATGATGTAATTGAAATCACATTAGCACATGCATTGCTGCTCTTTGTTGCATGCTCCTCTGCAGAAACACATACTAGCGCGTAGCTGTCATTTATTTTCTTACTTTTAGTTCATTGATCTTTAGTCTAAAGTTGTATTTAGAGTTCCAAGCGAAGTGAAAATCTCGTAGAAAATGTTCATTTTTTCACGATCCTGAAAAAGGCAACCTGCAAAAATTTCACTTCGCTTAGAACTTTAAATAAATTCGATCCAGCGAAATCAAAGGTTGTGAATTTCATCTTTTTCACTTGGGTTTATTTTTTTAACGCATGCAAACGCTAGTGAAAAAAGCAGCAGCAAGCGAAAACTTGCGTGCATTTATATTCTGTCAGTTGCAGCTGATTTTCACTTCGCTCGGAGTGTAAACTCGTGAATTTCGCTTCACTTAAACTGTAAACTGCAGGCTGGTGAAATACTTGCGTGTTCCACAAACGGGTTTTCACGACAGATTTTGCAAATTTACGCTTTTTCACTTGTCAAATTTTTCACTTCGTTTGGAACTGTAAACTATGCTTAATGCGCGGTCATTGGACACGAAAAGTAATAGAAAGTGACTCAAAAACGTTTGTTCTCTCCATTTGTTTTGGGTGTATAAAAATTGTCTGTATCGATACAAAAATCATCTTTGTCATTCAGGCTATTTATGCTGATGCAGAGAAATCATGCAGGATTTTTTATTTCGAAACTATTGATTACCATATTTCTTTGATTTAAGGGGGGCCTAACACTGAGAAGTCGAAAAATAATTAATTTTCATGATTTCTTTTTGAATGTTTAGGGTATTTTGGCTAATGCTGAAGGTATATTTGGTCGGCGTGCGACCAGACCGAGCCAAGCGCCATTTTCTTTAAAATTGAGTTATTAGCACCAGTGGGTGTGCAAACTGATATTTGATATTTTCCAAATAACATTAGATTTTTTATTGTGACAAACGTCAGGACTGGGTTAATATACGGTAAATCAATAAAATTAGACAATACCCGCTTCAAAATACCAGAGTATTTTATATTGATACTATCTTAACACTTAGCACTTGGTGCGCTTTGGCACCAGGAAATAGAGCAACAGAAATGAAGCTTTGCTTGTCTATCAACTGCATAATTTTTGATACAGATTGGACTGAGAGATAAAGCAGCGTTGATATCTATGTATTACGTTTGACTAGTAAGAAAAATTAGCTTGTTTAACAGTCAAGTTGATATGTTGTAGTAAATACGTTTGACGAGACCGAACTTAAGACCATTTTTTTAAATTTTTGTTCGACCAGAGTGAACTGAGTGCATAGGTGTCAAAATAAAAACCAAATATTTTATCAATTATTGCTATTTTTCGTGTATTTATGATAAGAGGACCTTCATTAAGCCTTATTCATTACGTGTTAGCATTGAATTAATGATATGTTCAACACGATTAATTTATGGGTGGTCAAACTTCGAATGCTAATTACTCAAAACAATGTGTTTGGCGCTTGGTTCGGTCTGGTCGCACGCCGACCATTTGATGTTGTATGAACCATGTTTTATTACCTAGTGGTAAGTTTTTCTCTGCCTCTACTGAACCGATGCGGTCGAATTTTTTTTTTTCTAGCATGTAAAAATCTATTATCTAACATGTTGAATAGCCGTTTTTCGAACAAAAAAAAAAACAAAAAACAAATTTTTCACTACAATGATCGCCATTATTGGAAATTTTTGGAATTTGCAAAAACAGCGTGTAACATGTACACATGTTGAATGTACACTTTGAATCTGAAAATTTTTAAAAACGCTCATAGTTGAGACACATTTGTTATTCAGGCTGAAAAGTTCGGATGAAAAGTTGGGCTTATTTCGCATAGTATTGATGTATTTTCACACCATCCAACGTTTAGGTGTTTAAAGCATTGCTCTAAGATTTTAGGCCTTTAAAAGTTCTGTACAGTTAATGAAGTTTTTTTTCGTTTGAAATTAATGTTTGATACAAGAAGTTTTGACATTTTTGCTTGCAGTCTAAAAAAATGCGCTGATCGCTATTCGCTCATCGCCGACGTTTCAGTCCTTTCATGGGGTCATCCTCAGGGCCTACATTGCACCATACAACAATGAAAAACCAATTCACTCGAAAACAGTGATCAAGAAGCAAAGAACATGTGGGTAAACAAGAAACAGTCGGATTGTTTGTACATCAAAAGCGCAGCAATTAGATAAGTTTGTTCCGAAATAGAGTGGTTCACAAAAAGAGAGGCTTTATTTGATATGCATTCATATTCGAAAATTCATCTCTTTCGAGCCAGTTGATCGATTTTCGATGATTTTGGTTCAAATTAAAGATAACTATTTCTAGTTTTAAGAAAAAATGCCGAATCAGATATCTATACGGGAAAATGCGAATATTTTAAAATTATTATTATATTCATCATGTTTCAAATTGAAATTACCCAAATTTAAAAAATGTCATATTTTTTTAACTTTTTCCATACATATAGAGAGTCGAATATGCCTTTCAAAGTGAAGCCAAGAGATATGTTTTATGCTTGCAAAAAAAAAAAAAACGGAAATGAAAAGCACCTATTGCAAAATGTTAGCTTGAGAAAGTTTTCAAAATCGCCCGAAGACACTTTCGCTGTGAAAATTTGAATAAAAAAAGTTAAAGCAGAAAAGATATTTTCTCACTATAAACCGAATAAAATAGAAGAAAACCTTTTTTTTCAAGGTGTTTAAAATAATAACATTGTAAGAAATTTTTTTAAATTTTTTTAAAAAAATTTTAAAGTTAGACTGCTGATTTCATCAAGAATTTTGGTCACACTTGTTTTTGAAAACATTAAAATAAGCGCTTCAACATATGCAACAACTTTCTTGAGGAAACTTCTTTAGAGTGTTGGTATCGAACTCCAAGTCCAAATTTTCCCCTTCATTCAGTATCTGGATCATTGTGCATTCGTGACCTTGGCTTAAAACCTCACTAAATGTTGCGCTAATTTCGCAAAGTATTGATTTGTTTTCATACCATTCAAATTTTACGTGTTTTTCAACCGCGGGCGGTCAATCATGCTCATGCATATCATTCACATTTTACGTGTTTGAGTGTTAAAAAAAATAAATGAAAATATATAAAAAATGTTTGAGCCTTTTGACGGATTTTGGAATTTTGGCATCAATTTGAATGTTATTAATGGCTCTTTCAAGTAAAAATGCCAAACTGTACTTGAAATCACAATAACAATGCGAAAATCATGATAAAATGCGTATTTTATTGCCTTTTATTGCTCAAGACCTTGAAAGCCTTATCGTTTGATATTTTTTTGGGTTTATCAGAAAATTTAACATAAAACATTAGGTTTAAAATCTAGGAGGTATATTTTTGACGTAGGACTACGTCTAACCGCACTATATCGAGATACATTCTGCGGAAAACTAAAACCAAGGTGTAACGTTGGAATGAAAGATTTCAAACGGTGATATTGATGTAATCACATGACGGGTCATAGTAATCAACATGCCGTTGGAATGATAAAATGATGGACAATTTTGTGATTCTTCATATATCATGGTTACTTGATTGTGAAACAGTGAAAATTGATGAAAAGTTTCAAGGTCGTATTTTCACGAACAATGTACCAATCACATGCGAGCACGCGTGGCACAGACTTCATGAGTGGATACCAACTGCCTGCTATGACAACCTCTACATCAGTGGCAAAAAAAAATTGACAGAATCTCCCCGTCTCAACAGGTCAACTAATATTTGCTTCTATGAACCTAGACTATTTTGATGTCTTGAAAGTGAAGTTTTTTCGGAAAGTTCGTAACAACCTCCTTCATCAGACAATTAAACGATCTGCTGTGAGAATGTTATTAAAACTAATGTCTTGAAGGAAAACACGCTGGCACAGGCAACAGTACTGTACCGAGCCATGAATGAGAAGACGGTCGCTCGTCGTCAGTGCAGCCATTTGTGTGCAGTCAAGCCAAGTGGAAACTATGTAGCTGCTGTCGACGAACAGTGGTGCGTGTTCGCACACTACGCTGTGTGGCCGGGGATAAAAGAATTCTGTACGCAAGAGAATATCACGATACAACTGAACGGATTTCACCACCAACGGATTTAGAACAGATATCAAACACCGATGTCTTAATCGACAAGTAGAATATTGCGAATGATTGTAATAGTATAATAATTAAAATATCTTTTCAACAAAAGTTGGGTTAAAAATCGAGTAGATGACATTTAAACTGCAACCGTAGTGATTTTCATATCCATGTTTAAAAACTTCTTTCAAATTCCTAAAATTTGAAGTTGCATTGGGTTGCTGTCTTTTTAAATTTTACACTCTGGTTTTTCTCAGATAAATTCGAATGGCCAATAGGCTATTTGAAAGACAATAGAAAACCAATATGCTTCGTTAAGATTTTTAAACAGATAGTCCAGATAGCTCGTTTAAGCTGTACTGATGGTTATAGTTTTCCAAATAAATAAATTTAAATTAATATGACAATCCTAGTCGCAATACCCGGTTGTGGTATAGAGGAAAACCAAACTATATGCATCTTGACGTTAGGTTTTAAACATTCATATTCGTATTTTTCAATTACAAAAATATTACATAAGCATCTGCAAGAAACTGTTTAGATACTAAAAATATAAACTCAACCTTTCATTGCCAGACTTGTAATTGAACAACATTATGCAAAAATCAGTTGGAGAGGTTAATGCTGTTTATCAAACCGAGATAGGTTTATTTTTGAAGGAAACAGATGTATTTCAAATATGGCATTTTGTTGTTTGTTTTTTTTTTCTTATTGGTATCCTGAAACTGATTTATTTTTTTCTGGTTCTGCTTAATGAATAAACGTTTCAATTGGCCTAAAATGAAAAAAAAAAGAATGTTAACATGTTCATAAATTTTAATGTCAATTTCAAAATTTTTGTAAATCTAGATTTTCCACTAAAAATTGCAACTCTTTATCGCTACTTTTTCAACTAGCTTGTAAATACAGGATTTTTCTATGTGAAATCTTTGCTAAACAGTTGTAAGAAACTGACAATGATGCTGCTTTGGAATCGGTGAGTGAGCTATCTTTCACAAGCGCAACTGAAGATGAAAGGGAATTTACTTCCTACTAAATCGTTCTTAATTAGGACCTATATAAAAAATTGCCTTTTCGCGTGTTGAAGAAAATTGACTGCATTAGTATGAAAGGTATTCATTAATGTTAAAAACGGTATTTTTTTCTTCTCAAAAAGAGGCTGCAAATAAATAATCAGCATTTTCTCAGTTGTCAAAATCGGACCATGTTAAAAATAAACGCTTTTCTTTTTATGATTTTCTGGTGGCATGTAACCTTAACAATATGTGGCCACCATTGTACTAGTTTTAGAATTGTAAATCGTAAGAGGTGTCGCTCGATGGATTTAGGCTCGAAAATCTGGAAGTATGCGGAACGCAAAGGGGACAGGTCCGCATGAAGCCTTTAACGACCTAGACACTTGATATGACCCTTCCGAGTAATTAGAGGTATAGCATGGTACTAAGTACTGCTTTGATCATGTCTATTATATTACCGAAACTTGTTCCGGTCATATGTCCAGAACCGTCTTCCTGATTCCGGTATTCCGTTTCGGCAACATAATGGACAAAATGCCTTTCTTTTGGTGGTTGTTGAGCTTGAATTGGTTAAAAGCAAAACAAGAAAACTTTAAATTATGATTAAACATAACCGCTCGTTTTTGGCTTATGTGTGCCAAAGTCGAACCGTGCCAAAATTGAACCGTGCCGAACAGAGTTCTAATTCTCAAATGGAAATATAAAACTATCGTAGTCCTACGTCAAACATGCGGTCGTGTCTTGGATGCCACCCTCGTACTATTTTTTTTTTCGGAGACAACATTTTTTAACTTTCAATATCACTAAATATTTCAGAAATTACCAATTTCAAGAAATAAGATTTAGAAAGAATGCATGTAACAGCTTCAAAATTGAAAAAAAATAGATATTGCATTTGCGAACAGTTGAAAACTTTTTACGGCGAATAAAAATTAAGTGAAAATGAAATAAAAAATTGTACGATTTCTGTAATTACAATTTGAAGCTTTAGCAACGATTTCCAATGTTTCTAAGCTCAATTTGCAATCAAATTGTTCTGTAACTTCAGCGCTAGTGTTAAACATTTTTCTTCCACTGTGGTTTGGCTCGAATTAGTTTAACGCATTTTAGAAATGTTTTTAGTTGTTTAGTATTGTTTTGAAACTCTATAAATCACTGAATACTATAACAGCACACTCATATGCTCATCATCCGCGCCATAAATCTGCAAATTAGTCATTTATCGTGTAAAAGGTATTAAATTTATCGCCTTCCTCCAAAGCACAGCCTGTCTGCAATACTCACATGCAAATGAAGATGAGATTTCGCCCTTCCGCCCAGTTCTGCCCCTTTCGCCAATCTAACCGAACCATTCAACGTCCAGGCATTCGTGGCCTTGCATTATTTCGCCGATCTCGGTGTACCGAGCTGAAGCCGATGCCCTCCGGGTGATGTAAACAGATATGGTCTCACCTCACCGCGGGTATCGCTCATATTTGATTCTCTTATTTGATTCCAGAAAATGAATAATAATAGTTTTGATCATATAATGATGATAATAATGAATAATAAACAATGAAGTCACGTATGCAGCCCTCCTCCGCTTCGACCCGCGGATACCTCGTGTTTCGTTTTGGTCGACTTTGGACCGTATGGCAACCAGCGTTAGCACTTTGGGCAAATCAACTTTGCTTCACGTCTTGATCCGTTAAGGGGGAGCCTGAATGGTGGCGAGGGCAATGGGTGGTTGCCCAGAAATTGGAGCGTGATATGAAAATCATATTTTATCATCAAGTTTTCCGGGGAGCATCCAATGCATCCCGAACCGTTGATTTTGCAGCCGGCCTCGATGCAGCACGTATGTTTGAACTATATATTTTATGTTTTATACATGTTTTGCACGTAGAAAAACGGAGCATCGGAGTGTGCTGAGTTCGGTTGGGGAAGTGCATACAAAATGCGCCCTTGGATGTGAAGAATTCTGAAACACCAGTCGAAAAACACTACAGCAGTCACATTTTAACCTCAGTTTCCTGATGTGAATACTCGATTCGGGTGTACTTTCTTCTGGCGTGCAATTTCAGCGAAGGATGGCATTCCGAGTGCAGAAAATCCGATCCACACCGGGAAGAGAGTGAAATGAACAAATAACATATCTTTAATCTTGTTCATGCATTGAAACCGATCCTTCTTCAGCACCCACTCTGCTGCGGCGGCGTGATCATACTTCGATCGGCCTGCCGTCCGCCCCCCACCCCCCGGTTTGCGACCAATCTGTCCGGAGCGATTATCTGCCGGTGGATTTTTAGTTTTGTTTGCCAACAACAAATAACAATATACGGTTACCATATATTATTCAAGCAGAACCTCCACTGCGCACAAAATATGAAACGTGAAGATACGATAATTTGCTATATGCAGGAAATTGATTTATCGCTGATATCACTGCGACTGGCGTCGTGAGTGAATAATTTTACACCATACCATTTGCAAATCAGTCGATTTCTAAGATGTTAAGTTGGTTTTCTTCGGAAACTAATGCTTGCATAGTCGATCGCATGCTACGAAATAATTCTTGAATTTTGCAACAATGTTTAAACATCTAGTTCAATCACAAGTTGCGATGAATATTCAGCTCATTAAAATGATGAATTTCTTCAAAAGCATCAATCACGTGTAAACAAGCGAGGTACAAAACAGTAGCAGGGGAATAAAAGGATTGAATTAATGACTGCTGGTTCGCTGGCTCTGACGGAGAGTAACAGATGAGCAGAAAATATTGATTTTTTTTTTCGTACGGCGGCGATATAATCCGAAAAGTTAACTTTTCGTTTTTCAATTGATCCGAGAAAAGCACTCGATGGAAGGTTGGCTTCGGGCTGTTTGTCATCCGAATATTATTCGGGTCGAATTTTTAATGCTGCATTAGGCATATTTTTCATTGAACGCAAGTAACCTCTTCAATTAAATACACAAGCTTCTTCCTCAAATTTTCTGCAATTCGACCATCATGAGAACAGATATAAAAGTAACGGATATAATTTGCGTAGTAAACTTCATGGTAAAGAATCGAAAATCGTACTATAAGCGATAGACTAGTGATACATTACGCTGTTGCACCTTCAAATGTAGCGAGCGCGACATGAACCTTAAAACTGTACATTTTACGGAATTGTCCGAATTTCGACTACAAACACAACCTTTGAGTAGCTTTGAGAAACTACGAAGGTTTTAGAATGGGCACTGCACGAGTCCACATTTCAGCATGTTTGTCTGCATCATTATCGCAGTCCGATCTGTTGGTCGGCAAGCTGAATCATGTGAGCCTTGATTTCGTTCCTGAGTTCCCGGCTTGCGTCTTGTAAGCAACGATTGACATAAAGCTGTGCACGACCATTACACATGATACTGTCACGAAATAGTCGAGTCCGAAATAGTTGAGGTATTTCTCGGTAAGTGAAGTCATGGCAAAAGGCATGTATTTAATAACGCGACTCTGAATGCAGCTCTTCATGACCATCTCAACTAAAGCATTCAGGTATACAGCACAGGCGAATTAAGTTGATGATTGTCTTGCGGTTGGTGTGGCATTGGAACTAATCTATAATAAAAAAAACGTCATTGGGTGGGTTTTAGAGAAACGCAAGAAACGCATTGGCTTGTACTTACTTAGTCCGCAGCATCTTCCGTTCGAAAACTCGTTTAAGTTCTCCGTGAGAAGTCTGGTTGTCTCGATTCCATAGAGAACTACCGATCTTATCAGGACTTTGTGGAACGTAGGCTCGATTTTCTAGCCTGGATGCGTCTCTGAATCTGTTTGCTGGTGTTCTTGCCAAACACGTCACAATCATTGCCGTCTACAGAGACTCCAGTCGGGAGGCTATTCACCTTGGTGCCTCTCGCTTGCATGTATGTATTTAGTTTTCGATTCGTCTGGCTTCGGATTTCAGTCGGGTGTAGGGTTCCCTCCGCCGTCGCAAAAGTTACGTGTTATAATGTCAAAGTCATCAGCGAAGCCCAAAAGCTGACCCGACCTTAGGAAAATCGTCCCCTTGTGACGATGCCCGCTCTCCGAATCACACCCTCAAGGGCGATGTTGAACAGCAAATAGTAGTTCATCAGCTTGTCTTAGCCCTCAGCGCGATTCAAAGGTACTTGGGAATATCCCCGATACACGCAAGTAGCATATCACTTGCGGCAAGGTGACCATGATCAATCGCCTTTCTTTATCCGGAGATTCGATGTCATGCATGATCTGCCCTAGCTCTTCTCGATCCGGTATCACAATAAAGTCAATGAAAATGTCATGTGGGTGACGTTACATTCGTGACATTTCTGTAAGATCTGTCGGATTGAATAGATCTCGGCCTCGCTGATGCGAGCTCCCATGAAGCTTGTTTGGTACTGGCTCACGAACCTCTTGGTAAAAGGTGACTGACGGCAGGATAGGATCTGTGAGAGTATTTTGTAGGCGGCATTGTAAAACGAGATGCCGCGGTAGTTGCGGCGATTCCCTTTCGTAGAGCGTCTCTCTAACATCGGGGGCAGGTGCTCGGTCTTCTGCTGCTGATATTCGTAGGTCAGTTCCTGTTCCGCACCTGCTTATTGTGTCGCCATTTAGGTTGCCATCGAAGTACGCCTTCCACTTGCCGCCCACCTCACATGTTGGCTTGTGGCACATAGCCTCTGCGAGGCTGGTTTACCTCCCCGACGTAATACTTAACCGTCGTTCCGGGAAGACCAAGGCTGGAGACTGGAGGGGTTTTAGTGGGTCGGGACAGGGATCAGTAGGTGTCTGGGCGAGTGTAACTACCCCAGCATCTCTCCCCTAGTCTCATCCCCACACCCTGAGCTCTCTTCTCAGGTGTCTGTTTGCAGATTTCCCCACCACCTTTAAAAAAAAAAAAAAAGGCTGGTTTACCCCTTCTCATAGAACTTCTGCGTATCACTGGAACGGGACAGCTGCTGGAGCTCGTTAAGTTTGGTCCTCAGGGCCACAGGAGACATGAATCTGTAAGCAGTTCGTATGGGGAGCTGCGTAGCCGCAAGGTTACAGAGTCCGCTTTGTCAAGCGAATGGTCGTGGGTTTGAATCTTGGTAGAATCAGGCCATTCGATGTCAAAACTGGACTTTAAGTATGGGTTCATTCTCAGGCTCCTCACCACTTACCCTTCCTTTACGCTGAAATTTATAACACCTTTGCGTGACTTCCTCTTAACAAAAAATAACTCCCTCTTATTAATAAAACTGGCCAGAAGGACGCACGATGAAACTTCTCCAGGAAATTATAATTGGTGGTGTTTGGCAAGAGGAACGAGAATCGTTGTAGTAGAACAGTAAGCTTGTAAAAGGAAGAGTATCATATAAAACACAAGCACTGATGAACAATTATAATAAGCATGCCAATTCTCAATAGCGGTATTGCTAATAATAGAACAAATAGCTAATAATAATCTTCTCCGAGCAGCCATTTTGTCTTCAGTACCGACTTAATTCTTTTTTCTACTCTTCAGTGACAAGTGCTTGGTATCTTCATCATCAACCTCTTCGGTTTCACGTAGAACTTCCAACCGGTTGGACAAAAAATGGTCTAACGAGAAACTGCAACACGATCATAATTGTGTTCGGGGGTCTTTCAAAACTGACGTCCAGTAGTATGAAGACCCCTCAGAAATAATTATTAGTTCTAGGAAACAGTTTGTTATTGGATGAACAGTGTCTTACACAAAAGTAAGCGTTTAGTATCTATGCCAAATGGAATAAAATATAACAAGAAGAGCTCTTAGAAAGTGAACATGACCAACTAATATTTAATTTAACAATGTTCCTATTTGAAATATTTTGTCACAAACAATAACATTAAAATTATATTTTATATTGTTTCTCAAAAATGATGACACATCATAGGTTGGCAAAAAACTATACAAAGGCAACTACAAACTTCCAATAATTCATTTCATGGTGACTCGGAAATTCGAATATATCTGAAATTGAAACATATATACTTAAGCCCCAGCTATGATTCATTACTGAAATTTTGGGTTTATGAATAATGAAAATAATTTTATCTCGTTAACGGGCCGTCCTACAGTTGTAATATGTTCGACAACTTTATGTCAATTGATGATATAAACAACTTTCCCGAAGCAACAAAATGGCTAGCACCATTTATTCAGAAAATAGATGTCAGCGCTATCTGTAGAAAAAAAAATTAAAGCTGCCTGAATACATTTTTCAAAAAGATGTTTTTATGGTGAACAACATTGCCGAGGACATGAACACTGTGGAAACAACTGTAAAGGAGTTATGAGGTTTTGTCGCACCAACGGACCAATTTGCCCCACTGTGCGCAGGACGAAGGAGCTCCGTCTTGTTAAAAAAACTTAACAAACTAATTTCATTTTTTTGTCATTCGACTACTTTGTCTTTTTTAATGTCTAGGTATAATGCAAGTCAAGATATTTTTGATTTTTCTTTCATGCATAGGGATAGTGTTATTCGCGTAACGCGGCCTCCCCGGGCGAAGGTACGGGTTAACAAGGCTTTGTCACCGAACGACAGTTAAATACGCGAGCGGAACCGATAATCAAGGCGGACCAAGACTCCTGTTAGCAACGACTACCTGGCCTTTCCCGTTTCCTGCAACTAGCCTTACTACAGCGAAGGCCTATGCGTCTGGAAGGGGGAAATAGGTTACGTTCTAAAGGATTTTCTGTATACCATTAAGGATCACTCTGGCCTGATTAAGTCTTCTAGCTAGTGTCCTCGCTAATGTGGAGGTCTATGCTTTTTGAAGAGAAATCAAAGAGTAATCACTTAGTAATATAGGAAGGTTCGATCCGTCCAATGAAACGACCAAATTCAGACTAACCATTAACTTCGATTTTATTCAATCAAATTTTCCTTATATACCGTAAACTGGGGTGACTTTGATCACTTTTTTGATTGTATCTCAAATATTTTCAGAATATACCGAAAACCATATTCTTTGATATTTTTAAAATAAGTACTGGCATGCATTAAAAAAGATTCAGTCACTACTTCAAAAGTTTAGCAACAATTTTGCTCTTTTTGAATATGCTCTAAAAATTTTACACCAATCATCATTCCGGGGTGACTTTGATCACTCCATTGTTTTGATAAATTTGGAGTAACACTTTGCTACTTTCACTAATTTGAACAGCCTAAAACGACTTAAACGAGTTTATAAATATTGAAAGCCTTTTGGGGGGCCATTCACATTCTACATGAACAGTTTATAATGGCGAATGTCCAAGATTCATACAAAATTTTTAGAATATATATGAATGATTATCCACTGAGAGAGAAGGTGGTCTAAAATCATCAAAATTAGTCCACGAGGAATATGACTTATGAAATTGTCCAAATTTGCATGTTACTTCACGTCTTGGGTTTTTGTTAAGAAGAAATATGTAATACGCTGTGGAGAATATTGGGACTCAACATTGCCTTCGAGGAAAAACTTGCATAAATAACAATAAAATGTATTGTTATAATAATTGTTCATCTTAAGAACTGATCTGGGAACAGAATAAAAAAACTTTACGAATTGCAACTTGTTGTTTTGAATCTGCTTGAACCGATTGTTTGTATGCAACAAAAATCGCCAAAAATACACTTTATTTTCAATTAATATTTTAGCATGAAAAACACTCTTTAAATAGCAGGAAATGCATGAATAGTAGCAATGCGAACATATATCCACACAATCAGTGAAGATTACGACAAATCCCAAGCACTACGAGCGCTTTTTACCACATTTTCAAAAAAGAGGTACAGTGGTCAAAGTCACCCCGGTGATCAAAGTCACCCCAGTTTACGGTAATAATTTTACGCTTACAATTCAATATTTACAAGTCAATGTATAATACAGTCTTTAAAGTACGGCAGCGCGAGCCACCTGCCTCAAAACGCTGACCCTACGTAATTACTATTTTGTTGCCAATCGTTCTACCTGTGAGTGCATGGCTACTACATGCTACCTGCGGGAGCATTCGATTGAAATTTGATCTTCTGTTTATTTACGTTTTGAGTTTATTGGCGCTGCTCGCGCGGGTTATGAAATTTAATTTTATCGCGGCAGTAACAGATAGCAAAATGAATTAGGGTTTAACTACCATAAATGGACGACGTCGTTTAGTGGACCACCGGTTAGATTTACTCAATTTATACGAAAACTTGAGGGATTACCATAAAACT
Organism: Wyeomyia smithii; assembly: GCF_029784165.1. NCBI lineage: Eukaryota > Metazoa > Arthropoda > Insecta > Diptera > Culicidae > Wyeomyia > Wyeomyia smithii. Next base: position 198,695,321 of record NC_073695.1, on the reverse strand, counting down.
ACCATCTGGTAACATTTTATCCAGCTAAACTGCAGCATAATCACAAGAAAATTAAATGCCAATTTAAATCAATAGAAAAAAAAATCCCGTTCTAGAATCATCTTCACGCCTGCTAGGATACCATTACGATTGCAGCATTCTTTGCAGAAACGTTTTTGTGTGTACACAAGTTCCAAAACCTTGCAATTTTGAAAATGCTGTATCTCTGAAACGCTACATTTTGTTTTTTGCTGACAAGTGATTCCTATGTAAAATCGTCTGCTAAACACATTGGCGTGGTCAACACCAAAATCGAAGGGGGAGCATTTCGAGGAAATTGCAAGTTAAGTTTTAAATCGAAAAGAATGCAATGTTGGCAGCACTGCAGGAGAAAATGTACACGTAGTTCGATTCTACATCCAAAACCCTTCAAAATGACATGACAATATCACCTGTAGCTCTTCAGGGTCCCGAGATATCCGCAAAATAAAACCCAAATTAATCCTCCTAGCGGTGAGACGCAGCCTATCTCATTTAAACTTTTTATAGGTTAAAATAGATTTACGCGATTTAAAAGAAAAAATACTCCTTGAAAATTTCTGCTGGCTTTATTTTTCACTCTAAATAAGGAATTTATACCAAAATACCATGAAATAAATATGTTTCGAATACATCACGCTAAAAATCCAGATGACTACTTCTGGTTGCCGGAATACATCCTAAAATGGGCAAATTTTGCCTAATCCGGGTATTTCAATGGCGAAGATGCCGGCTTTCAGTTTCTGGAAAACAACTTAAGATGACCAAATATCATCTATTATGAGTATTGCGAAAGCGTTATACCCAGAGGCCAGAAATAAACTTAAGACGCTATTTTGAATTTCTAGATACATAGTAACTTCCGATTTCTGGAAAACAACCTTAAAGGGACAAACACTACCCAATGTTTTTCAGGAACATTATCCCGGGCCCGCAAGCCGGGAGAAAACTCCGTATTTCACTTTGAAACCCGATTTTGCAGCTTCCGGTCTCTAGAAAACATCCTTAAATTGTCAAGTACAATTCAATGAATCCACTCTTTGGGTACTAGAATATTGATGTTATATATAAAGTAATAATTTGGGTCTAGTGTGTGAAATTTGACTTCATATTTGTGCTAAAGAAAAAGTGAAATGATATAAATGACTTTTAATTTCAACTTCAATCCCGAGCAAGGCCGCAAACATTGAAATAGTACAATATCAAATTTAACTGATGTTGAGGCAATATATTTTGATCGTAGCTATAGTTTTAAACAGTCTCCGGGCTACGTTTCATTCTAAAGGGTGATTTTTTAAGAATTTGGTTTTTCTTTAAAAAACAAACGCAAAAAAATTACAAAACTGTATGAAATGCCATTTACTGTTTGGTTTATGCCATTTACTTTTTAAAGATAATTTCATTCAAATGTTGGCCACGGCTACGTTTTAAACGGTCCATACGAAAAGTCCAATGTTGGGTCACTTTTTCGAGCATTTCGGCTGGTATCTCGCGAATAACGCGTGTAATGTTGTCTTCCAAGGTTGGAATTGTTGTTGGCTTATCCGCATAGACGAGAAAATTAACGTAGCCTCACAAAAAATAATCTAGCGGTGTTAAATCGCATGATCTAGGCGGCCAATTCACCGGTCCATTCCGTGAGATGAATTGCTCACCGAACTCATTCCGCAATATGTCCATTGATTCACGCGATGTGTGGCACGTTGCTCCGTCTTGCTGAAACCACATGTCAACAAGACCCAGCTCTTCCATTTCCGGCGAAAAAAAAATCAGAAATCATCGCGCGATAGCAAGCGCCATTGACCGTAACGTTGCGATTTTGATCATCTTTGAAGAAGTACGGACCAATGATGCCCCCAGCGTGTAAACCGCACCAAACCGTGCATTTTTCTGGGTGCATTGGCGATTTTTGTATTGCCTCTGGCTGCTCTTCGATTCAAATGCGGCACTTTTGCTTATTAACATACCCATTTAACTAGAAATAAGCTTCGTCACTGAACACAATAAATCGTAATGCGCGAAAAACAATTTTCACAGAGGACGAATTTTGGTAATAGAATTCGATTATTTGTAAGCATTGTTCAGGCGTAAATCTGTTCATGGTGTAATGGCAAACCAAACTGAGTACATTACTGTCAGAACTGTCAGAATTCCCGCGTGAACTGTCAAATCTGAATACACGAAAAACCAAGTAGCAAAAGAATCACCCTTTATAACTTTTAAACTACATGTTTATTTTTTTTTTCTTCACTTATCGTTTATTTGACACGGCACAAATACAATTTAATGTTTAACGGCGCCAACTATATCTGATGACTTAAAATCTTAAAGCAAACTTTTATACTCGCTGCCGACTACGAGCTGAAATTAAGTCTATCTTAAAACTAGCATATATTTTTCAATTATTGTTTTGTAGTTGAATGGTCGTCTGATGATCGTCGAATGGCCATAAATATGCAGCATGTATGGATTTGTTCTGCTAAGCCACGATGTTATGAGCTGGGACAGGGGCTTGTAATCCTCGGGTCCTGGAAGTATTGTGCGGGGTTCAGTTGCTGGTTATGGTTCGTTGTTGTTGGTCGCTGTTGTTCAAGCCAAGATATCACGAAAGGCCTCGGGTTCTCAGGTCCTGGCGGATTCGTGTGGGGTTCAGTTGATGATTCCAAAATCGAGGTCTATGACGTGTTCTTGCCGTTTTGTTGAATGTGGATGGAAAGGAATGGGACTAGACTGGGGCGTGGATGGATTTTAGGAAAATGTATATAAGGGTCATGTAGGGTAGGTCACGACTCGCCAAGACATCACGAACAGGAACAGCTGGTCCTCTACCCTCGGCCCGGAGGGAAGTTATTAATTTAGACCTGGCGTCACGGTGTACAGGGCATGACCAAACAACGTGCTCTATGTCGTGATAACCTTCACCACAGGCACAGATACCACTCTTCCCGAGCCCAATACGACGGAGATGCGTATCAAATCTTTAGTGATTGGACATAAGCCGCGACATCACGCAAATGAAATCTCGACCTACATCCAACCCCTTGAACCACGGGCTCGTCGATACCTTGGGGATAATGGAATGTAAACACCTTCCCAGTTCCCCTCTAGTCCAAGAGTTTTGCCAACTGATGATCGTATTCTGACGTACAAGTGCGAAAAACTCATTAAAAGCAATTGGTCTTTCATAAATTTCACCGTTTGTTGCGCCCACCTTAGCCAAAGAGTCCGCTTTCTTATTACCCGGTATCGAGCAGTGAGAAGGGACCCACGCTAAGGTAATCTGATACGATTTTTCGGATAAAGCACTCAGATGCCCGTATTTTCCCCAGGAAATACGGAGAGTGCTTAACATCTTTCATCGATCGGAGAGCCTCAATGGAACTGAGACTGTCCGTAAAGATGAAATAATGGTCCGTGGGCATTCTTCCTATAATCCCTAGGGTGTACTGAATTGCAGCTTATTCTGCGACGTAAACAGAAGCAGGATTATCGAGCTTATGGGAGACGGTTAAATTGTTATTGAAGATACCGAAGCCAGTGGACTCATCGAGAAGTGATCCGTCAGTGAAGAACATATTGTCGCAGTTGATATTTCGATATTTATTAGAAAAATTTTTGGGGATCTGCTGCACGCGTAAATGATCCGGGATTCCACGAGTTTCTTCTATCATGGATGTATCGAAAAACACAGTAGAATCAGAAGTATTTGATAAGTTGACACGATTTGGAATATTCGAAGAAGGGTTAATATTTTGGGACATGTGATTGAAATACAATGTCATAAAACGGGTTTGAGAATTAAGTTCGATTAACCTTTCAAAATTTTCAATCACAGGACGGTTCAAGACCTCACATTTGATAAAATATGGTTTTTCAATGGTAGTACTCCAGCTAAGACCTCCAAACTCATCGTATGGGTCGATTGCATGCAACCCAAGGCGATACGCAAACAACGATATTGTATTCGCTCCAGTTTGATCAAATGTGTGTTTGCTGCGGAGCGGAAGCAGAAACACCCGTACTCAATAACAGACAGTATCGTTGTTTGGTAAAGCCTTATAAGGTCTCCTGGGTGGGCTCCCCACCATTGTCCGGTTATTGTACGAAGAAAATTCACTCTTTGTTGACATTTTTTCATCAGATACCTCACATGACAACCCCAGGTGCCTTTAGAGTCAAACCAGATACCAAGATATTTGTGTACCAAAACCTGAGAAATCGTTTTACCCATTATTTGTGTTTGAAGCTGAGCAGGTTCATGCTTCCTAGAAAAAACTACTATCTCAGTCTTCTCCGGAGAGAATTCGATACCTAGCTGTAAAGCCCAAGCAGACAAATTGTCCAAGGTATCTTGCAATGGTCCTTGCAAATCGGCAGCTTTGGTCCCTGTAACAGAGATTACATTGTCGTCTGCAAGTTGTCTTATACATGCATACATGCAGAAAATGCTCGATTCGTCATTTTTCTACCTTTTAATTGGCCAGTGATCGTTAGGAGAAAGTCAATATGTTTACTTTCATTATGTGATTCCACATTTTTATAAACAACGGACAAAGTTACAATCCGATTACAATAAAACTCAATAGCAACTAATGGGGCCACTACACCTTTCATTTGACACAAATTTTGTGAAAATCGGTTCAGCCATCTCTGAGAAAGATGAGTGAGCTTAAACAACCTCAAGATAACTTTTCTTTACATAACTTTTGAACCATATGGTCAATCATTACGAAATTCAAAAGTTAAGGGTTTTGGAGACAGCCCGATCATTTGCAACCAGTTGTGAGGTTCCTGAGATATTGATGTTTCGTGATTTTTACATTTTGATACATAACCTCTAAACTAAAAATCCGATTACAATGGAATTCTATAGCAACCTATGGCGCAACTAGACCTTTCATTTGCAATTAATTTCATGAAACTTGGTCCAGCCATATCTGAGAAAAGTGAATGAGAAAAAAAAGTTGCACATACACACACACATACCTATATACATACAGAAAATGTTCAGTTCGTCGAACTGAGTCGAGTGGTATATGACATGCGGCCATTGGGACCACTTTTATGCCTTTGGTTTTTCCAGTGATTGCTATACCTTTTGAGGCAAAAAGGTAAGCCCATGAAAAATCGACAATTTTTGTCCATTTTTTACCGCAAACGTTAGTTTGCAAACTTTTTTTCAAATCTATTTATATTTGCGAAGTATTTTTTTCAAATGTGTGCAGATTTTTGCTTTTTCAAACAAAATTTTCCGACATCGACCAACATACACCAGTGGACAAACCTTCGATGCGACTCAGAAAGAAATGGGGATTTTTGTTCAAGCGATCGCAATCATTTCTCTCTTCCGATAATTATCGTCTCGCGATTCTTCTTTTTTGTTTTGACACTTCGATTCTATCAGCGAAGAGTGAATCATCGTTTTGTAGAGCTATTGGAAATTCAATCTCTGAGAGAGAATAAGTTATCTCAGCGATTCTTCGAATTTTTATTTCTTCATCTAAGAATCTTCAAATTGGTTCACTCGGACTGGCATATCGTACGATAATTGTTACAATTGACTGAGAGACGAAGTTGACTCACACGTTGAAAAAGATCGAATGTTTATCGCCGATCACCATCATTGGATAATAGTTCAATAAATAACATCAGAAACATCTGTGCAATCAATAGAATCAGTGAAACAGTAAAAAATATTATTAAAAATAAAACCAGAGAAATCAGTGTAAACAGAATAATAAGTAAAAACCGTAAATAAATTAGCCCGTAGAATCAGCTATGTATATAGGTAAAAACAAAGAGTAAATAATAACTTGTAATGTTCTTGTAGTCAGTACAATAAATAAAAAGTAAAACCAATAAATTCTCTTGAACCAGTAAAAATACTGGTTTTGGGAAGATCTGTTACGTAAAAACAGATAACTGGATGTTAATAAGTAAAATGAGCATATCAGAAGAATATTTGAAATTAGTCATATTAGTAATATTAGTCATTTCAGTTAAATCAGTAAAATCATCAAAGTTAGTTACTGTGTAATCAACAAAATGTGTAATGAATCAGTAAAATCAATAAAATCGGTAAAATCGGTAAAACATGGAATACCCGCAAAATCAGAACAATCAAGTCAGTATAATCAATAAACTCTATTAAATCAATAAAATTAATGGAACCTGTAAAATCAGCAATGTTTGTAAAATCAAAAATATCCATTAACTTGGTATCTTTAAAATGCGTAGAATCAGTAAGAACTTTAAAATCATGCCGTCAAATCAAATCGTCAAATAATTGAAATATAATTTGACTACCTATGAAATTAGTAAAATTTAGTTATATAAGTAAAATCAGTTTAACTACAAGACACAATCAATTTCAAATAATGAGAAAAACAATCATTTGTGTGAAGCCAGTAAAACTGTTATCAAACTATTGACAATATTGAATTAATATATTTAGTAATTTTACTTGACTGAGACTAATTGAAAGATCTGATTTCAAAACTAAGAACATTATTCATTCCCATTCTATCTTAAAATTTGTTTATATATGAAGTTGATAGATCCAAAAGTCACAATGTTCGCAAATGTTGCCCAGCTGGCCCGGTTCCTAAAATCGCATTCCCATGTTATATACATTATTCTTTTCTCTGCACTAGCATCTTTTATTGAATGAAATGTCGCAAAACGAACGAAAAAGTTTTCAAAATTGAATTTATTTCCACTACCTCCCCCGTACCTCGATTCGGGAATCCTGGCTCTTCGGTTTGTTGTTCGCACGTTCACAGCCAACACGAGTGCGGCGGAAAAAGGGGTGGATGGCGCGCAATTCTCCACGCTACACATTCTTCATTTGGCTCTCGCATTGGCACGGGCTCATTTCGCCGGAACTGATGGGATCCTTTCTCCGCGCACAGGTTTCGCGTGAAGTACCCCGTCCCAGCGTAGGGTTTCTACAAATGTTATTATTTTTCTTGTTCTCAAATTTCTTTTCATCTCGCGACGATTGAGGGCCACAGACGGTGAGTACCGAATGTTTGAGGGTAGGCTGCTGGGTCGCAGCGCACGAGTGTCACCCTCCTGCGTAGATCCTGGTGCGCTTGACAGTACTCCGGAGCCCAAGAACCCCGAAACTTGATTCGTAAGAAAGGTATGTTATTTCGAAATAATATTTTATTTATTCTGATGTTGCTGGGCTGGATGACGGACGGCAAGGGGAGAAACTGCCAGCGGAAGCGATGTGGAGCTGCTAGAAGAGAGAAAGTATGCGAACCAACGAGTTGTACTGACGGAGGAGTTGAGCTTTCTTTTGCGGGAAAGTTCCCCGCGCGTGTTGTGTAGAGAGTGGGACCGAGAGCGAGATGGAAGACGCAGATCGATGGAAGAAGTAGAAGAAATGTTATAAAATGATGACAAACATAACTGTTTCGACCAATAAAAATACAACGTTCCGTTTCGAATCACGCCCTCCCACATGTACATGTACATACGGGGGCGCCACGATGCGGGTTTTCGGATGAACGTTGACAGTGGAAGTAAGAGAGAAAGCCTGAGTGAGTGTAAGAGCTGCCTTTCTTCGATTTGGAAATGTAGGTGGATGGGTGGACAGACGGTGCACAGATGGCTGTATGTGCGCACACTGTCTTCGCTGGGTTGCCTTGCAGAACGTGTACACATCATAAATATAAAAGCTAGAAGAAATCATACGTGGTACAGAAGTTGCCCCAACCCTCCAACCTGTTTGTGGATATATTTTACCCAAACCAGCTTTCGTTTCGGTTTAGAGTTGGGTCGCATATGCGCACTTCGGTCCTCGTGTCTAGTACATATGTATTCCCTCATATGTGAGTGTGCGTTTGTCGTTTCTTTCCCTTCGAGTATGTGCACGAACAATTTTCCTTGTATGAAAATATGATATATGAAGATCCAGGAGTGATCTATCTCACCGTGGTACGTTGGATCACCAATCGGATTAGCATAATGAAAAATTTCCGCGTTCCCCCTCTTCTGGTCGACCGCATTAGTTATCATTCATCCGACGCTGCTCATCCATGCCGTGCCGATTTACTTCGAACATAAAGAAAACATCCACTGACCTTCTCGTTGATCTCAATTTGTAGCAATTTTTTGTCCCTGAGTACACCCAAGTAGCAAAAAAAGCGATCCTTTTGTACAATCATCCCAACAGAGCAGCAGCCAGTGTGCAGTGCTACGCTCTCTGTCCGTTCACCCAAATGAAGCTGAGGAAGGTCCGAAGATGCATTCATTTGTCCGGCTCCGTCGAAGCATAATTTTTCTTTCCGTTCGTTTCGTCCTGCCCCCACCCAACGGTATTGTTCCGGCGGGCCCAAAGTTTAACACATTCAGGCAACTTACAGTAGCAAAAAAAAGAAAGAAAGAATAAATGTAACACCGAACAGAAATCAAAACAAAAGACGAGTCTGCGATGGTTGGCTAGCTTTAGCCAACCCGGATGAACGGTCAGCTGGGCCTGATAGTACCGAGGATACCGTCACAATTGGCAGTGTAGTAGGAACCGGACGAGATGTACGTGGTAGTAGAAACAAAAAAAAAATATAGAAGGTGGTAGTAGAAACAAAAAAAAAATATAGAAGATAGCTTGTAGAAGCCAACGTGGCGAACAAAGGGAAAGGATAAACTTTCGCTTCATTTTCTCATAAAAGCTTAATGGGTGGACAGTTGGGTTCTGCTGGAGTCGCGCGGCAGAAGTCCACGGGCGAGGACCGGCAAGGAATCAGGTAAGTGAATTAAGGCGGAATCACTGTGGGAAAATCGCGCCTGTTTGCCATCCTCCGTAGCGAGGGGTTTTAATCTACTGTTCAAACAGTTTGCGCAAAGGGACTGGACAATCCGTTGGTCATGGTTATTAGAGCTAGCGGGGACAGTGTTACTATTGAATGTTGAATAGATATACTTGGAAGAAAGTAACGAATTTTCGATAACTTCCTATAATGGTCATTTAGGTTACGTATAAGAATTAATTCTTATTCAAATACCTAGTCTGTTAGCTAAATGAGCATTAAGATGCACGAAATTAGTCTACAATTAGAGCACCTTTGAGTGGGTATTGCATATATTTTTAGGAAAATAAGATATAAAATATTCGTAATATACTGAAATCATGTCTATTGTTTAATCAATCGAGAAATTAGGAAAAGAAAATTAAGACCAAGGTTAAGACCAAAACCAAGACCGAGACAAAGACAAAGACAAAGACAAAGACAAAGACAAAGACAAAGACAAAGACAAAGACAAAGACAAAGACAAAGACAAAGACAAAGACAAAGACAAAGACAAAGACAAAGACAAAGACAAAGACAAAGACAAAGACAAAGACAAAGACAAAGACAAAGACAAAGACAAAGACAAAGACAAAGACAAAGACAAAGACAAAGACAAAGACAAAGACAAAGACAAAGACAAAGACAAAGACAAAGACAAAGACAAAGACAAAGACAAAGACAAAGACAAAGACAAAGACAAAGACAAAGACAAAGACAAAGACAAAGACAAAGACAAAGACAAAGACAAAGACAAAGACAAAGACAAAGACAAAGACAAAGACAAAGACAAAGACAAAGACAAAGACAAAGACAAAGACAAAGACAAAGACAAAGACAAAGACAAAGACAAAGACAAAGACAAAGACAAAGACAAAGACAAAGACAAAGACAAAGACAAAGACAAAGACAAAGACAAAGACAAAGACAAAGACAAAGACAAAGACAAAGACAAAGACAAAGACAAAGACAAAGACAAAGACAAAGACAAAGACAAAGACAAAGACAAAGACAAAGACAAAGACAAAGACAAAGACAAAGACAAAGACAAAGACAAAGACAAAGACAAAGACAAAGACAAAGACAAAGACAAAGACAAAGACAAAGACAAAGACAAAGACAAAGACAAAGACAAAGACAAAGACAAAGACAAAGACAAAGACAAAGACAAAGACAAAGACAAAGACAAAGACAAAGACAAAGACAAAGACAAAGACAAAGACAAAGACAAAGACAAAGACAAAGACAAAGACAAAGACAAAGACAAAGACAAAGACAAAGACAAAGACAAAGACAAAGACAAAGACAAAGACAAAGACAAAGACAAAGACAAAGACAAAGACAAAGACAAAGACAAAGACAAAGACAAAGACAAAGACAAAGACAAAGACAAAGACAAAGACAAAGACAAAGACAAAGACAAAGACAAAGACAAAGACAAAGACAAAGACAAAGACAAAGACAAAGACAAAGACAAAGACAAAGACAAAGACAAAGACAAAGACAAAGACAAAGACAAAGACAAAGACAAAGACAAAGACAAAGACAAAGACAAAGACAAAGACAAAGACAAAGACAAAGACAAAGACAAAGACAAAGACAAAGACAAAGACAAAGACAAAGACAAAGACAAAGACAAAGACAAAGACAAAGACAAAGACAAAGACAAAGACAAAGACAAAGACAAAGACAAAGACAAAGACAAAGACAAAGACAAAGACAAAGACAAAGACAAAGACAAAGACAAAGACAAAGACAAAGACAAAGACAAAGACAAAGACAAAGACAAAGACAAAGACAAAGACAAAGACAAAGACAAAGACAAAGACAAAGACAAAGACAAAGACAAAGACAAAGACAAAGACAAAGACAAAGACAAAGACAAAGACAAAGACAAAGACAAAGACAAAGACAAAGACAAAGACAAAGACAAAGACAAAGACAAAGACAAAGACAAAGACAAAGACAAAGACAAAGACAAAGACAAAGACAAAGACAAAGACAAAGACAAAGACAAAGACAAAGACAAAGACAAAGACAAAGACAAAGACAAAGACAAAGACAAAGACAAAGACAAAGACAAAGACAAAGACAAAGACAAAGACAAAGACAAAGACAAAGACAAAGACAAAGACAAAGACAAAGACAAAGACAAAGACAAAGACAAAGACAAAGACAAAGACAAAGACAAAGACAAAGACAAAGACAAAGACAAAGACAAAGACAAAGAGACCAAGAGACCAAGAGACCAAGAGACCAAGAGACCAAGAGACCAAGAGACCAAGAGACCAAGAGACCAAGAGACCAAGAGACCAAGAGACCAAGAGACCAAGAGACCAAGAGACCAAGAGACCAAGAGACCAAGAGACCAAGAGACCAAGAGACCAAGAGACCAAGAGACCAAGAGACCAAGAGACCAAGAGACCAAGAGACCAAGAGACCAAGAGACCAAGAGACCAAGAGACCAAGAGACCAAGAGACCAAGAGACCAAGAGACCAAGAGACCAAGAGACCAAGAGACCAAGAGACCAAGAGACCAAGAGACCAAGAGACCAAGAGACCAACAGACCAACAGACCAAGAGACCAAGAGACCAAGAGACCAAGAGACCAAGAGACCAAGAGACTAAGAGACCAAGAGACCAAGAGACCAAGAGACCAAGAGACCACGAGACCAAGAGACCAAGAGACCAAGAGACCAAGAGACCAAGAGACCAAGAGACCAAGAGACCAAGAGACCAAGAGACCAAGAGACCAAGAGACCAAGAGACCAAGAGACCAAGAGACCAAGAGACCAAGAGACCAAGAGACCAAGAGACCAAGAGACCAAGAGACCAAGAGACCAAGAGACCAAGAGACCAAGAGACCAAGAGACCGAGAGACCAAGAGACCAAGAGACCAAGAGACCAAGAGACCAAGAGACCAAGAGACCAAGAGACCAACAGACCAAGAGACCAAGAGACCAAGAGACCAAGAGACCAAGAGACTAAGAGACCAAGAGACCAAGAGACCAAGAGACCAAGAGACCAAGAGACCAAGAGACCAAGAGACCAAGAGACCAAGAGACCAAGAGACCAAAAGACCAAGAGACCAAGAGACCAAGAGACCAAGAGACCAAGAGACCAAGAGACCAAGACCAAGAGACCAAGAGACCAAGAGACCAAGAGACCAAGAGACCAAGAGACCAAGAGACCAAGAGACCAAGAGACCAAGAGACCAAGAGACCAAGAGACCAATACCAAGACCAAGACCAAGACCAAGACCAAGACCAATTGCTGGATCACATAGTGGTCATCCCCGAAGAATTTCCGAAGACTCGGAGCAAGAATTTTCTTCAAAACTTTCGTTTTATAATGAAAAAAAAAAAAAAACTGATTTTGACGCCGTTGTTGATACAAATCAGTACAAGCTTAGCTCGCTTGAAAACTCTCTGAAACTGCACTCTAGAATTAAGGAGCACTCCATTGTGACTCCAAATAATTGTCGCTTGCTGCTGACCAAATATGAATCGTTTCATGCATTGTGTTGCAGTTCAAGGACAAATAGCTTTCCATCAGAAAAAATAAACTCGTCACCAGTGTGCCGTCAAAGTACCACTTTCGCTCTATCGAGCCTTTTTCTGAGAGGACTCAGAACGCATCTTGCAAGCCTTACATCAAGGGTAAGTTTCCGAAGTATTGTTGACAGATCCAATAGATTTATTCAGATCGGTTACAAGTTTTGCACCGGCTACGCTCTTTCACAACTTTAACGACTTGCGGTTTTCTTGCAGATCGTGGACAATCGGGTATTCTACGATCCTCTACAGAGGATTAATCCTTGTTGATCCATTTGATTGCTGACGTTTCAATATTGTCAACAGTCACCGTCAGAAAACCGCTTTACTACGACTTCCTCGCGCTTCATCGCACATCAAAAACACAACACAACTGACAGGCAACTAAGTGCACACATAGAGTAAGGACTCTTAATATTACTGTCACAAAGTATACGAAGGAACGTGAGAGACAAACGCTCGGAAACTTTTTTTTAAATATATCAAACATATTCAACTTGTTCAAAAATAAATTTAGGATTTTAAAAGTCTATGAAAAATGCGGAAAGTGTTTTATTTTCATAAATATCAAGATTACAATATGCTCGCCTGTATGGTATATGCATGAGAGTGAAAAATAGCCACCATAAACGTCAGTGATTTTTTCTACCATCACAAGGAAATATTTCGCATTTATGCAATATTTATTCTCTCTTCCTCCGTTTTTTCAATATTCGTAAAAAAATGAAAGCCAATTCATCCGTCAGGCGCAGCGAAAGCGTATTCGTTTGATATTCACTGTTTCAAATTTTCTGAAAATTTCTTATTCCGAGTTTCATTTTATGAACTGTAATGTTGTAAACTCGGTTTGTGCACTGTACAGTAGCATTACGCGACTAGTGATGGATAAGAAAAATGCTGCTATGAAAGAAATTTTAGCGTTGCATTATGATAAAGACAGCAAGCGTCATGTTGATAACGTTATTTTCGTTTTATCATAGGAACAGTGAGTATCATTTGTTTGGATTTTCAGAAGATTTTATTGCGTGACCGTGAACGGTGCACGTGAATTATTTCATCGGAGTATGATAGCTCGTTTCAAGGATTCTATGCTGTCCTACAAGAGCCAAAGTTGGTATGCAATCCTTTCAATACAAATGATATTTTGACAAGGATGGAAAAACTTGCGATGAAACAGATTTAATTTCTTGTGAAAAATTTCAAAGATTTAGATTTTTATCTAAGCACATTAGTAATTTGTTGTTTTTCGGTATGATATTCTTATTTATGAGCTCATCAAAGGTATTTCGAATAGTTAGACTAACTATCAAAGTACGTTTTTTTATATAAGAGAAGAGTTTAAAAGCAAAAACAAATATATTTGACTTCATTGACTGAAAATATCATGAGCCAATAAAATCGGAATAATACTACTTTAAATTAACAATAAAGTATACTGTATTATTTGAAGTATCTGCAAACCTGATAAACTGTCCAATTTTTCCTCACACCGCATCGACAAAACTCTCTCCCATTGTCCTCTATCGATCCATTGTTATTGTGAAGAGGTCCTGGAAAAAGCACGAGAAAACCCTAGGAAACACATCCAGCGAAGCTTTCCTCGTCCATACTTTCTTCTCGTTTGCGAAATCGTATCACGTCACCCACGCACCCGCATATATCTTTCCCCTGTCCCTCTTTCTCTCTCTCGCTGGTTCGGCACCTCGATGCGACTTGACGTTCTGTTATGTACTTACGCAATAAACAGGCTAGCGTCCGTAAATGTTTCCTTCAGCATCATCATCATCTTCCGCACCACGGTATCCGCATCCTTTCGGGTCGCAAAGCTGCTACATTTCTCACCTGATGGCTCATACGTTCGTTTCGTTCACTCTTTCGCTGCCGGGCAGAACAGGCCCAGAACACCCACGCCCACCCCCTCCCGTTGGCCTTAAGTGTGAGCATGTGATTGTATGGGAGAACGTACGTCACGTTCTGCGCGTGCAAATCTCAACTCTTTTTTATGGTCCTCGCCAGATCGGGACATCCGTGCGCTATCCGTATGTGAAACATCCACCAGCCAGCCAGCGAAGGGAAATGAGCAAACATCAAACCCCGCATGAGCACGAGAAATATATGAATGTTTTTCGCGGGTCGCTGAGAGCGCCAAACCATGCAGTCGCAGGCATCTCGCGCGAGAGAGTAAAAGAGCGATAAAAATACCGATTTAGCGGGTGTACGGAGGAAGAGTTGAGTGATCGGGTTCTATGTATAAACATGTACCGAAGCAACAACACAACACAACACAACACATCACAATCCCGCACAACACCCCGCCGGGCGGTTAGAGCGGAGAGCGGTGTTTTCCTACGAGCATAATCACTGCCGGGTGTATCGTAAGTAGCAAAAAGCATAAGCCACGCCCACCTAGGCGAGTATCTCCAGCCGTTCACATGCTCGTGTGTGCTTCGCACACGTTCGTTTACTCGTTTTTTCTCTCTCTCGACCGTCCACATATACCGTCATACACGGAATCGATCGGCGGCGTGTGTGAGTGAAGTGATATGAGGGTGAGTTGTCGCATTCGGCAGGGAGTGCGAGAAGGTGCTGCGCTAGAGTGTAGTGGTAAACGCGCGTGAGGCAACAAACCCCGTATGTGTATAGTTGTGTGTACGTGTGCTCCGTATATGTTCGTCCAGCATATGTGAGATAGGGGCAAAGTAAGGTAGGTACTCACGAAAAGCTCTGCGTGTTACAAACATAGAGCACTCACTGGAAAGCGTGTCGCACTGGAATGGAGATATTGCTGCACTCACTCTCCGCCTGTTGAGTTCTCTTTAGATATAACTCTCGCCTGAGTTCAGTTGCTTATCGCTGAAAACTTCAATTTTTTTACGCGGGAACGTGAAAAGTCCTTTTACTACTATCATTAGCCAGTGGGCAACAATAACTATTATTAGTAACAACTTAATTTTTTCTTCGTCTTCGTGCTCCTTTGTCGCCGGTTCAATGTTTGTTTTTTGTTCGGCTGACCCTCGGACTGCCGGGCTCATGAACCGACGGGAAAAAGTCTTGCCCAGAGTAACGTTCAGTTTCAAGAGCCCGCGTCAGGGAAAAACAAAACTCATTGACTCGCTGCCTTTTTCACACTGAAACTTTTTACAATCACTAAAAATTAATTCCATTTTGGAGGTTCGGCGACTTGTTTGTGTGCTCTCGTTTCGCCCTGCGTCAGCTTCATTTGTCCGTTGTTTTCGACTTGTTCTTGCTGCTGTTTACCGTAAGCCATAAATTTAATTACATCTTCATTGTGCTTTTTTTCTTGAATTGAATTTATGCTTTGTTTGCTCGTGGAGTTCTGAGCTCTTTTTGCGAGCCGAGTTTTGCCTGATCCATGATTGTATTACTTCGGATTCGAACACATTACCATCGGAAGCTTACCAGGAAGGCTTTACGACTGCAGCATGGCGAAGATGGCACAACCCTCGGTAAGGAATAACTTTTCCTCCGGGAATCTCAGGATGCACTTTTGTCAAACGAAACCGATATCGGAGTGCTATTATATAAAAATGAAACAGTTGCGAATTATATGCAACGCTTTAGCAGCTAACCCAACCGTAAGACAATTTATGCGCAGCCGTCCTCCGAGTGGTACGAATTAGTGTAAATTATGCCAAATTAAGAGCAGTCAGCTTAATTTACTTAATTGAAATTTGTGCTTTTGTGCATTATAATGTGCGCTTGTTTCACGTCTACAGTAATAAGTATCCTATCGCAATTAGAAACTGCGAGCTGGTTTGCCGAGTGAACTTACTGTTATACTTCTATGCTGTAAGTTTTGAAATTTGTGTGAATAATTTTTTCAGAGCATACTCGCGCCAAATAGCATGGTTGATTCTAATGCGAATGGAACTTTGTCAGTATGTTAGGAATAATATACAATTTGTTTTTTCAAAGGTAACATAACAAGGCGTTTCTAAAAAAATATTAATTAGCTTTTTTTTCTTAGTGTTTTTCGATTGCATAGTTAAGCATGCTCCGCTGGGTCAAGATATTATGGACTGGTTTATTGAAATACATCCTTCGGGCCCTGAGAGTATCATCCGGGGACTAGTTGCTGGTTCCAAATCCGGGATCTAAACGTGTTCTTGTCGTTTGATTGAATGTAGGTAGGAATGGAATGGGACTAGACTGGGGCATGGATTGATTTTAGGAAAACGTATATAAGGGACATGTCGGGTAGGTCAAGGCTCGCCAAGACATCACGAACAGGAACAGCCGACTGTCTACCTCCGGCCTGCAGGGAAGCAATTAATTTAGACTTGGCGTCACGGTGTACAAGGCATGACCAAACAACATGCTCTATGTCGTGATAACCTTCACCACAGGCACAGATACCGCTTTCCCCGAGCCCAATACGACGGAGATGCGCATCAAATCTATAGAGATTTGACATAAGCCGAGACATCACGCAAATGAAATCCCGACCCACATCCAACCCCTTGAACCACGGGCTCGTCGATACCTTGGGGATAATGGAATGTAACCACCTTCCCAATTCCCCTCTGGTCCAAGCATTTTGCCAACTGATGATCGTATTCTGACGTACAAATGCGAAAAATTCATTAAAGGCAATTGGTCTTTCATAAATTACACCGTTTGTTGCGCCCACCTTAGCCAAAGAGTCCGTTCTCTCATTGCCCGGTATCGAGCAGTGAGAAGGGACCCACGCTAAGGTAATCTGAGTAGATTTTTCGGATAAAGCACTCAGATGTTCCCGTATTTCCCCAGGAAATACGGAGAGTGCTTAACATCTTTCATCGATCGGAGAGCCTCAATAGAACTGAGACTGTCCGTAAAGATGAAATAATGGTCCGTGGGCAATTTTTCGATAACCCCTAGGGTGTATTGAATTGCAGCTAACTCTGCGACGTAAACAGAAGCAGGATTATCAAGCTTATGGGAGACGGTTAAATTGTTATTGAAGATACCGAAGCCAGTGGACCCATCGATAAGTGATCCGTCAGTGTAGAACATATTGTCGCAGTTGATGGTTTAAAATTAGTTTATTTGACACGGCACGATACATTTTCTATTTTACTGAGCCAAGTACAATTCGTATTAATTCTACGTTACCAGGGAAAAGAGGGAGGCCTTTTTTCATTCTCGCGGCCGACTACGAGCTAGTGGGGATTTAAGGTGAGAGGAGGGAAGATACAATTTTGACTTAAAACTATTTTGGAACTTTGTTTTTCAACTGGTAGAGCAATTGTATTCTTGTTTGTTGTGGGTTCAAAATATTTGTGTAAGCATAGATGCGGGCTCTTCGTTTCCGTGTCTTCAGCATAGCATATTTGTATCCTTAATCTGACAAATAGACAAAGAAAATTTTAAATTTCAATGTCAGCGTTTTTCAGAAAGCAGTATAGCTGTGTCATGTACTGGAGATCACCGCTTCCCAGAATGTCTCTAACGGGTACGTTCGGTTGTTTTCCTCGGGCCCGAAGGGAATCTATAAGCTCGGACCTAACACCAAAGAATTCGGTACACGACCAAACAACATGCTCGATGTCATGGTAGCCATCGCCACAAACGCAGTGATTACTGTCTACAAGCCCTATACGAAAGAGATGCGTGTTTAACGTGTAGTGATTGGACATAAGTCTGGACATCACGCGAATGAAGTCCCGACCGACATCCAACCCCTTGAACCATGCTTTCGTCGATACCTTAGGATAAATGGAATGTAGCCACCGTCACAGTTCATCTGAGTTCCATGATAATTGCCAACTGTTGAGTGTTCTCTGACGCAAAATACTATAAAATTCATCATAAGCAATTGGTCTTACATAAATATCGCCATCAATAGCACCCACCTTAGCTAAAGCGTCAGCCTTTTCATTGCCCGGAATGGACAACGAGAAGGGACCCACGCTAAGGTAACCCGGTAATTTTTATCTGTTAAAGCACTTAAAAACCGCCGTATTTTCCCCAGGAAATACGGGGTGTGCTTCACAGGCTTCATCGATCGCAGAGCCTCAATGGCACTGAGACTATCTGTGAAGTTGAAGTAGTGGTCTATGGGTAGGGTTTCGATGATTCCAAGAGAGTACTGAATAGCAGCAAGTTCTGCGACGTACACGGAAGCAGGAGCATCGAGTTTGTAGGAGGCGGTAAAACTTTCGTGGAAAACACCGAAGCCAGTGGACTCATCAAGATTAGATCCGTCAGTGTAAAACCTTTTATCATAACTAACATGTTTAAACTTATTGGAAAAAAACTTAGGGATCTCTTGGGGTCGCAATTGATCCGGGATACCAGAAATGTCTTGTTTCATGGTGGTGTCGAAGAATATAGCATTATTAGGAGTATCTAAAAGTGCGACATTGGAGGAATCGTATGAAGAAGGATTAATATCTTGAGCCATATAGTCAAAATATAAAGTCATAAATTTGGATTGAGATTGAAGGTCGACCAACCTCTCGAAATTTTCAATTATTAATGGGTTCATAACTGTGCATCGAATTAGCAACCGGTAAGAGAGATTCCAAAAACGATGTTTCAACGGAAGAATACCCGCTTACACTTCAAGACTCATCGTATGGGTCGACTGCATGCAACCCAAGGCAATACGCAAACAACGATATTGTATTCTCTCTAATTTTATAATGTGCATGTTCGCGGCGGAGCGAAAGCAGAAACAGCCGTACTCAATAACTGACAATATCGTTGTTTGGTATAACCTTAGAAGGGCTCGTGGGTGAGCACCCCACCAAGTTCCGGTAATCGTACGAAGAAAATTTATCCTCTGTTGGCATTTTCGTGTCAGATACCTAATATGACAAGCCCAGGTGTATTTAAATTCGAACCAGACCCCGAGATATTTAGCGACTAAAACCCGTTAGTAGGAGCTGCAGCTTGCAATGGTCCTTGCAGATCGCTAGCCTCGCTACCAGTAATGGATACAACGCTATCGTCTGCAAGTTGCCTTAGCGTGCATGAATTTGCAAGACATTCATCGATGTCATTGACGTAAAAATTATATAAGAGAGGGCTTAAACATGAGCCCTGGGGAAGACCCATGTAACTAATTCGGGAAGTTGTTGAATCACCTTGTGAGAAATACATATGCTTTTCTGACAACAAATTGAGCAAAAAGTTATTCAAATTTGGTGAAAGTCCCTGCGAATGAAGTTTCGCGCTTAAAACTTCTACAGAGACAGAGTCAAAAGCCCCCTTAATATCCAAGAACGCAGAAGCCATTTGCTCTTTTCGAGCAAATGCGAGTTGAATTTCAGTATAAAGCAACGCTAGGCAATCGTTCGTCCCTTTGCCCCGGCGAAAGCCAAATTGAGTATCTGAAAGTAAACCGTTTGTTTCGACCCATTTGTCTAACCGTAAGAGGATCATTTTCTCCATTAATTTCCGGAGGCAAGAGAGCATCGCAATCGGCCTATATGAATTGTGATCAGAGGCAGGTTTCCCGGGTTTCCGAATAGCAATGACTTTTACCTCCCTCCAGTCATGCGGAACAATATTTAGCTCAAGAAACTTGTTGAACAAATTCAACAAGCGTCTTTTTGCAGAGTCAGGTAGATTCTTCAACAGGTTGAATTTTATTCTATCTAACCCTGGAGCCTTATTGTTGCACGACAGGAGAGCCGTTGAAAATTCCAACATCGAAAATGGAGGCTCTTCCGTAGTTACTAAAAACGCGTCGCGAAAGGTTTTCTGTTCCGGTACAGAGTCCGGGCAGACCGTTTTGGCAAAATCGAGTATCCAGCGATCTGAATACTCCTCACTCTCATTCGAAACGTCACGGTTTCGCATGCGCCTGGCGGTATCCCAAAGAGTGCTCATCGCTGTTTCCCTGGACAACGCGTTTACGAACCGCCGCCAGTACCCGCGTTTTTTCGCCTTTACTAAGCTCTTCATCTGCCTGCCCAGTGCCTCGTACTTTCGAAGCAGGTTGACAGTGCCGTACTCCCGGTAGTCCTTATACGCCGCGGACCTTCGCGCGTACAGCTCAGAGCACTCTTTGTCCCACCATTTGTTGGGAGGGCGCTGTCTAATCGTTACCCCGGGTATCGGTTTCGTCTGAGCTTGAGTCGCGGCGTCGATTATCAAGCCAGCTAAGAACGCGTATTCTTCCTCCGGAGGAAGTTCCTCGTGAGTCTCGATAGATTGCACTATAATAGACTCATAACACTTCCAATCAATATTACGTGTAAGGTCGTAGGAAATATTGATTGGGTTCGGGGGAGTTGAACCATTAGCAATTGATATAACGATTGGAAGATGATCACTACCGTGGGGATCATTGATTACTTTCCACTGGCAATCTAACGCTAGTGATGTCGAGCAGAGGGATAGGTCAAGCACGCTTTCACGTGCTGGAGGATTAGGTACACGTGTCGCTTCCCCAGTATTCAAAAGTGTCATATTGAAGTCGTCGATCAAGTTACAGATTAAAGAAGATCGGTTGTCGTAGTACAGCGACCCCCATAGCGAACAGTGAGAGTTAAAATCTCCCAGAATCAAAAAAGGTGCGGGAAGCAATTCTGCTATATCAAGGAGTTGCTTCTGTTCAATCCGCGCGGATGGGGTATATATAACGAAACAGGCATAGGTCTTTTCCATTCATATTTGTTTGAATAGCAACAACTTCAATATTCGAGATCGAGGGGAGGTCGATTCTGAAAAAAGAATAGCACTTTTTGATCCCTAAAAGTACCCCTCCACCGTGTGAGTCTCGATCTCGACGAATGATGTTGAAATCGTGGAAATTAAGTTGGTCATTTGAATTGAGAAAAGTTTCACAGAGCGCGAACGCATCACAATTGTATGTGTTTATCAAATGTGAAAATAAATCGAATTTGGGGATGATACTTCTGCAGTTTCACTGTAACACAGTGACAAAATTCCTAATCTCTTTCGACGTATTAGTCATCGAAAGATACGATAGCTGAAATGAGGGGCCAAGTTGCTGTGAGTTGCTTTAAAAAGGTTTTCACTGTGGGGAGAAGGGCAAGAAGAATGTTTTGAAGGGGATCTGGTATGTTGAATGTTTTAAATATCCAGTCCACAATATCAGAGAATTTTATGAAGCCTGTTTCTTTTATGTCTTCTGATCGAGAAATGGGTGCACGAGGGGTTTTTGGTGCCCCAGGAAGCGGAGGGTACTCCTGGTTTGATTTGAAATTAAAACCGGGGGGTACTTGCTTCGGTTTTCCTTCACCGCTTCCTTTTTGTGTTGTCTTATTGGTCATTCCGCTAGGGGTTATCTTACGGCCTTTGCGAGAAAGATTAGGAGAGTTGAGCATTCTCCTCTTCCTAGATCCCTCTGGCAAGGCATAAGAACACCCTTCGACGGGATCGTCAGATGTACCCTCATCGGTTGGCAAAAAGGAAAAGATGTTTCCTGTCGAGGGTGGCTCAGCCCTCTTAAGCATTTCTGCAAAAGAGCGCTTTGATCGTTCCTTAAGGGAACGCTTGATTTTTTACTCGCGCTGTTTGTACGCGGGACACGCCGAAAGGTCATGCCGAGTTCCCTCGCAGTAAAGACACTTTTCAGTATCCTCACTGCAAGCGGTCTCAGCATGATTGCCTCCGCACTTGCTGCAGCGTGCCATGTTGCAGCAGTAGGTGGCTGT
The DNA here is from genome assembly GCF_029784165.1 of Wyeomyia smithii. Taxonomy (NCBI): domain Eukaryota; kingdom Metazoa; phylum Arthropoda; class Insecta; order Diptera; family Culicidae; genus Wyeomyia; species Wyeomyia smithii. The sequence continues at coordinate 198,673,322 of NC_073695.1, read as the reverse complement.
ATGACCTAACTGCTTGCAGTTTTGGCAATGCATGACCCGCGGTACGAGCAGGCGTACAGGCAGACGAACCCTGACCAAAGCTATGTAGCTCGACAGTGCGGATCCGGCGAATGTCACCCGGAAGGAATCCGAAGGGAGGAATTTCTTCTTCCCTTCTTCGATGGATACTGAATGCAATTGCTTGACATCCAGTATCTTTACATTTTGAATCAGGGGGTTCTTGAAACAGCCAACCCCGTGACGCAAAATGTCATCGACCGTGAGGTTTCCTTCGGTAACCACACCGTCGATCTCCACGTCCTTGGCAGGGATGTACACGCGGTACTCCCTTGTAAAGAGCTCGTAGCTAGCAATTTCGTTTGCTTGCTTCAAGCTACTCACGACAACTCGCAGTTTTTTAGGCCTCACCTTCGTAATCTCGGTTACGGCCGAAAACTGTTTTGCCAGGTCCTTGCCGATTTGAATAATATTTAGAGGCTTCTTTATGGGCCTGAAGTAAACTACGAACGGACCTTTCGCGGCATCTGGGTAAGCTTTTACCCGTACTTCCGGTACCCTTGGTACAGGGCTAGGTAGCGAGGATGGTACAGGGGAAGGTAAGGGAGAACTGCTGGGGGAAATTTCAATTTCTTCCCCATTTGTTTCCACATCCAGGAAAAGTTGCACCTGCATGTCGTCCATTTTGCGGGAGCGTTACGCTCTACCGCACACAAACGATAAATATTCGAATGTGTGGGGGGAGGGGGATCAAATAGTTGATATTAAATTTTAAAAACAATATTTCAAACTACAATGGATCAAATAAAAAAAAGACAGTAATACTAATAATAATACGATAGTAATAATACTAATACTAATAATAATAATAATAATAATAATAATAATAATAATAATAATAATAATAATAATAATAAAAACAACAATAATAAAAATAATAATATTAATATTAATATTAATAATATTGATAGTAATAATATTAATAATGATAATAATTCTAAAGTGAATACTTCACCGAACGTCTAAGTCACGACCTCTCGGCTGCTAGTAGGATCAATCTGGAAGTGTGTCTCCGCAGAACAAACAATGACGATCCAGCTTCGTGTTGTAACACAGTGGCCGTGGTCTTGTAGATGCCACTTGTTGTTGATTTCCACTCGCTCGATCGTATGGTGGTTGGTCCGTGCTGCTAGCGGGGTAGCAGCGGTGCGGGGGATTATTCTTGCTGATATATCAGCTGCTTATCGGATCACTGGCGAGGTAGCCTGCCCCTACCAGTGTGCAGAAGATGTTTCTGCCGATAAACTGCCGGCTATTGTTATCGCACAGCACAAGAACTAACCGACAAAAAAACACCCGTACGATAACACGTGTATTGTTATTTTGCGAATTAAGCAGAGCTGAACAATTTGCGTCTAATCGAGACGAAAGCAAAACAACGAATGTCGTCGCAGTTGATGTTTCGATATTTATTGGAAAATATTTTGGGGATCCGCTGCACGCGTAAATGATCCGGGACTCCACGAGTTTCTTCTATCATGGATGTATCGAAAAACACAGTAGAATCATAAGTATTTGATAAGTTGACACGGTTTGGAATATTCGAAGAAGGGTTAATATTTTGTGACATGTGATTGAAATACAATGTCATAAAACGGGTTTGAGAATTGAGTTCGATTAACCTCTCAAAATTTTCCATCACAGGACGGTTCAAGACCTCACATTTGATAAGAATACGAGAAGACAGGATCCAGAAGCGGTTTTTCAATGGTAGTACTCCAGCTAAGACCTCCAAACTCATCGTATGGGTCGATTGCATGCAACCAGAAACACATGCATGCATGATTGCATGCATGAAGCAGAAACACCCGTACTCAATTACAGACAATATCGTTGTTTGGTAAAGCCTTATGAGGTCTCCTGGGTGGGCTCCCCACCACGATCCGGTTATTGTACGAAGAAAATCCACTCTTTGTTGGCAATTTTTCATCAGACACCTAATGTGACAACCCCAGGTGCCTTTAGAGTCGAACCAGACGCCAAGATATTTGTGTACCAAAACCTGAGAAATCGTTTTACCCATTAATAGTGGCTGGAGCTGAGCAGGTTCATGCTGCCTAGAAAAAACTACTATCTCAGTCTTCTCCGGAGAGAATTCGATACCTAGCTGTAGAGCCCAAACAGACAAATTATCCAAGGTATCTTGCAATGGTCCTTGCAAATCCGCAGCTGAGGCTCCTGTAACAGAGATTACACTGTCGTCTGCAAGTTGTCTTATCGTGCATGAATTTGCCAAACATTCGTCGATGTCATTTACATAAAAGTTGTAAAGAAGGGGGCTTAAACATGAGCCCTGGGGAAGACCCATGTAGCTAATAGGAAAAGTTGCCAAATCGCCATGCTTAAAATGCATGTGCTTTTCGGACAACAAATTATGCAAAAAATTATTTAAAATTGGTGAAAATCCTTGTCGGTGGAGTTCACCCGAAAGAATGTCAATAGAAACGGAATCAAAAGCCCCCTTAATGTCCAAGAACGCAGATGCCATTTGCTCTTTGCGAGCATACGCCAGTTGAATATCTGTTGAAAGCAACGCAAGACAATCATTCGTCCCTTTGGCACGGCGGAAGCCAAACTGAGTATCTGATAGTAGACCATTTGATTCGACCCAATGGTCTAAACGACGGAGTATCATTTTCTCCATCAATTTCCGGATACAGGACAGCATTGCAATCGGCCTATAAGAGTTGTGATCAGAAGCTGGTTTCCCTGGTTTTTGGATGGCGATCACCTTCACCTGCCTCCAATCCTGCGGTACAATGTTTTGCTCCAGGAACTTATTGAACAAGTTCAATAAGCGCCTCTTGGCAGAGCCAGGTAGATTCTTCAAAAGGTTGAATTTAATTCTATCTAACCCAGGCACATTATTGTTGCAAGACAGGAGAGCAACTGAAAGCTCTGCCATCGAAAAAGGTGATTCTATCGCGTCGTGATCCAGAGACGCATCGCGAACAATGTTTTGCTCAAGAACAGAGTCCGGACATACTTTCCTGGCAAAATCGAATATCCACCTATTTGAAGACTCTTCGCATTCGTTGACCGCTACCCGATTACGCATTCTCCTGGCTGTGTTCCAAAGAGTGCTCATCGATGTCTCCCTCGATGTTTCGTTCACAAACCGACGCCAATAACTGCGTTTCTTTGCTTTAGCCAAGCTTTTAAACTTGGTATCAAGCTCTGAATACCGTTTAAAGTCGTCAGCCTTGTCTGTATCCCGGAAGGTCAGAAACGCATCGGATCTTTTCGTGTAGACATCGGAGCACTCTTTGTCCCACCATAGAGTGGGAGGCCGTTTTTTGATCGTTACGCCGGGATATTTTTTCGTTTGGGCTTGCAACGCGGCGTCGAGAATCAAGCCCGCGAGGAGGTTGTATTCTTCAAGTGGTGAATGATGATGAATCGATTCGACAGCTTCTGAAATCTTTTCCTCGTATAACTTCCAATCGATATTCCGTGTGAGGTCATACGGAATATCAACTGGTCGCGTGCGAGTTGACCCGTTAGTAATTGAAATTGGAATAGGCAAATGGTCGCTACCGTGGGGATCGAGGATTAGCTTCCATGTGCAATCCAACCGTAGCGACGTCGAACATAAAGATAGATCCAAAGCGCTCGGACGCGCGGGAGGTTTCGGGACACGTGTCATTTCACCGTTGTTTAGAATAGTCATGTCGAAGTCGTCGCAAAGGTTATAGATCAAAGAGGAGCGGTTATCATTATAAGAGGAACCCCAAGCCACGCCATGGGAGTTGAAATCTCCCAAAACCAAACCAAACATTGAAAGTTTTAAAAATCCAGTCCACAATGTCCGAAAATTTCACCAATCCAGTGATCGTTTTATCAACTGGATGTGCAAAAGAAACAACTGGGGTTTTAGATGTTAGCACTTTTTGTAGTGAATGTATTTTTCATTTCACTTTGAGAAATCCTAGGACCTTTTCTGGGAGGAAATCAAATTTAGGAGAGGAAAGATTTTTCCTCTTTCTAGATCCCGCAGGATTGGCATAGGATGTTTCCGCTAGTGAATCGTCAGAATCGGTTTCATCAGACGGTAGTAGATCAAACGGGTTTGACGTAAAGGGAGAGGTGGTCGCGGTTTTTTTGAGCATGGCAGCGTAAGAACGCTTAGAACGCTCTTTCAGAGACCGCTTGATTTTATCCCTGCGCTGTATGTACACCGCGCATGTAGAGAGTTCATGCTGATTTTCCCCACAATAAATACATTTTTCAGCGCTTCTACTGCAGGAATCCTCAGCATGATGCTCCCCACATTTGCCACAACGTGTCTTATTGCAGCAGTATGCGGCTGTGTGGCCTAACGCTTGCAATTAAGGCAGCTCATCACGCGGGGCACATACAGCCGCACAGGCAGACGAACCCGGTGTATCGAGACGTGGCTAGGCAATGCAGGTCCGGCAAACGTAACACGAAACGAATCTGACGGAGTGTATACTTTTGTGTCATCGACGAGAGACACAGACCGCAATTGCTTGCAATCCAAAATCTTAACTTTTACGTCGGGGCACAAGGATTGTTTGAAGCAGCCGAAGCCACTTTTCAAAATACACTCGACCGACAGACTCGAGTCGGTCACGACACCATCGATCTCCACGTCTCGTGCGGGTATATACACACGATACTCGCGTGTAAAAAGCTCGGAGCAAACTATATCGTTGGCCTGCTTCAAGTCATTTACTACGACACGGAGCTTGTTCGGCCTCACCTTTGAAATTTCGGTGACGGCCTTGTAGTGTGACGTCAGGTCTTTCGAATTTTGAATAATGTTCAGGGATTTCGACTTTGGTCCTGCTTTGGACCTGAAGTAAACAACGACGGGAAGAGTCGATCCGTCAGGGTAAAGCCTAGCGCGAGGGGAGATTGATGCCGGGACTGGAGAGGAGTGAGCAGGAGGAACTGTGGGAGGGTTTAGCGACATAGGATCGGGAGGGAGGGGATCTACATCCATTGCGCTTTAATTAGCGCACTATCAGGGAGGACAAGAAACACGTACCTCTTTTCTTTTCCTTCCTTGTGTTGAAGCAATTATTCGGTAGCTCTTCCTTTTCAAAGCACAGCACTTGATGCCGCAGTGGGCAGTGATGAACAGCAACACAGGAAACCAAAGGCCTTGAGCGCGGGTTTTATCACTAATCAGGGTTCAGGACAAACAATGCAGGATGAATCGGGCAAACGATGTCAGTTAGGTAATATTTTATCCGAGCTAATTTCCTCTGAAAAAAAACGCGGACTCGAAAAATGACGTCTATTCGCAACGCACACGTCTACTTCGATGAATATTAATTATTTCATGAAAATTTAATTTGAGAAACTACAAATCAAATCGAAAGAATTGTTTTAAGAAAATAAATGCTTATAATTTAGAATCTGTTTGCCTGGAACTTTGCTTTAAATCAACAATTTGTCGGAGTGGAAGTAATTATCATTTGCATGATTATGTTATGGTACATAATTGCAAAAATGGCTTAGACTCCAGCAAAAATCGAATAGAAGCTATGTTTGATTTTAAACATTTATTTACAGATGATTTAAAATCTTGCAGAGTTACCATGTAACAGCTATATATCATACACAATCTTTCATTTGACACAAACTAGTGTAAATAGTAGGAATACCAAATATGCTGTGCATCGCAAATGATATCTTTCCACGCGGAGAAAAAACAGTTTTTACCTTGTAAAGTTGTATGGGACGAGTTGAGTTTTACTTGTTTTAAATTGTTTAAAACTCAAATAATCAAAACATAACAAGTATTTCATTCTATCAGGTTGATTTACACTGAAAAGAGAATATACCTTAGTTTTAGTTTGCATTTTAATTTTTTATTTTTGAGAATAACTTTTTGCCTTTCTCCTAGAAAGGTATAGCAATCACTGGAAAAAATCACAGAAGGGTTGTGTGCAAAGCCACGACCGCAAGGATGAAGTAGAATACTTTTACAAGAAAACCCGGCTGCTTGCGTGTCAGTCATTTTTTAATTTGTTGTTCAATTCAATATCGGATAAGATACCGATCACATCTTGGCGTTATCACTGACAGTGCGAATTAAGTATTCCTTGTGATAAAATAAACAGTGAAAAGCTGATTTAACACTCAAAACTAGACGGCTCATGTGTTGTTAAAATGAGTCAACTTTTCATTGAATGCATTTACTAGTACCCGCTATCGCACAGAGACTGCATTTCACTAAAGTGCCTCACTGCATCAGCTGCTATCGATGCTGGGATCCGCTGCAACTAGTGCACTATCCATTGCCATGCCACAGCTGTGGTCGCTATCCGCCTGGTATCCACTGCACTGCTACTGCTGCTGCTAAGGGAAGACTGCTATTGTCGCAGTCTAGAACTATTATGAGCTGCTTCGACTGTAACAGGCTCTTATATAGGGATGAAAAACCTATCGATAGTAGTAGGAAATCATCGATAACTATTGATAGCCATTTAAGTCGATAATTCCCATCCTTACTCTTATACAGACAAATAGCAAATTTAAAATGGCAAGGTCTATGATTCTGTCGACCGTGCTTGGGAAGCAATCATATTAACAACTAATCAGATCAGTAAAATGTCGCGCTTCAACAAGGATTGTCCATTCTCAATAATATAGTTGCTTGTCATGATTTGGACTTGATAATTTTTGAATTTTATTTATGCGAAAAATTAAGTTTTATGCTGATAATGGTAGCTATTCGGATGTTGTGCTCATGACTGAAGAAAAAGATAATTCAGTACGTTCTGAAACACGGAGATGAAGCCAAATATGTATCTGTTCCAAATTTCTTGAAAGTGTAAATTGATTTAGGAGATAATATTAACTCTTCAATTAGGTTTTTATTTCATCCTGAAAAGGATAATTTGTTGTTTAATTCAATGTTTGATAAGATGCCGATCACATCTTTGCGTTATCACTTGCAGTGCGAATAAAGTATTCCTTGGGGGAAAATAAATACTGAAAAGCTTTCCAGAACGTTCTTTTCATTGTATGCATCAGCTGGCCCTGCTTATATTGATGCTGAGACCAACGTCAACCGCTGCGCTATCCCCGTTGCCACAGTAGTGGACGCTTCCGTTGCCATTGGTATCTGCTGCCCTGCATCACCTGGTCCTGTTATCGATGCTGAGACGCGCTCCGCTACACGTTGCCATATCACAGCTGTGGCCGTTGTCCGCTGCACTGCTACTGCTGCTGTATCCACTGCCGCTGCTAAGGGAGAACTGCTGTTGTTGCAGTCTAGAATTATAATGAGCGGCTTCGGGTGAAACAGGCTCTTATATAGGCCAAATAGCACATTTCAAATGGCAAGGTTCTGTCGACCGTGCTTGGGAAGCAATCATATAACGACCATTCAGAGGCCGATGTTTTCGTTTTGACAAGGCCTGACTATTTTCAATTGTACAATAGTTTGAAAAATAAAATTACAATTATCTGCATTTGGGAAGAATTTTAGAAGATTTTCCAATCTATTGCTGCAAGAACGAAGGAAATCCATCGAATACTAACCGATTTATTAGCATTTGAAATTGGACATATTTTTCACTTGTTTCGGTTTTAGATTTTCATTTCACATCCCTATGTAGCCGAACTTCCTGAGAGAAGTATTCTACTTCAAAAGTCGAATATTTTTTAATCATCTTATTTCTAATTTTGCTGCTGTTTTTGTGGCTGTTGTTGCTTTCCATGGGAAACAAGGTGTCTAGAACCAGCACTTTATTCAAACGAAAGAATGTCGGAAAAAATACTGTTTCAGACGGAGGGTTGCATAACATGCAGCGGTGCTCATAGGGAAGCAGCCTCGTAGCATCATGCCACGGAAGATGCCTTAGTGCCATACGCACGGATTTTTTCCTTGGCAGCTTCCAAGCGATCAATCTAGACCTTGTTGAACGGAATCCAAGCGATAACCGCTAATTCGGACATCGAACGTACCAGGGCACAGTACAAAGCTTTCATGCATAGTGAATCGCGGAATCTATCGGAAATTCTGAAAATGAATCCAAGCTGCTTGTTGGCTCTTGAAATGACATTTTCGTAATGTGCTTGGAATGTAAGCTGGCTACCAAAAATTACGACAAGATCTTTAATTTGGCTTACGCGCTGGAGAGCTTGCCCACACAAGCTGTATGAAAAGCTTATTGATTGAAGCTATCTGCTGAAGGTAATTACATAACATTTTTCTACACACAGCGTAAAAAGATTACGGTTGCTCTAATCACTGAAAGCACCAAGCAACTTTTGTAGTTCGAGGCAATCTCCAAGGCAGGCTATAATTAAAAAAGATTTTTACATCATCTGCAAAAAGGGGCCGTGTACCTCGCGGTAAAATAGAAGCAACGTCGTTAATGAAGAGTGAGAACCAAAGTGGGCCCAGATTGCTTCCTTGCGGTTCTCCAGAAGAAGTTATATAACTATATGAATTGAAGTGATTATCGTTTGTAAAGTTCAGACAATATTTTGTTTTATTATTTCCAAGTTAAAAAACTCCCTTGAGTCCTTATTTTAGCCATATCATTCTTACATACGCCTCTTGTTGCACATATGCTGGTCACATTAGGGCAATTCAATGTGATAGAAATATTTTTAAGAAATATACAATTTTTTTATATTTATTTTGTAATTTGATTATGACATGCAGTATGCTTTTATTCTGATTGAATCTTGACTTGACTTTTCTAATTTCTATATTGTCTGGAACTCCATTAACAATCTTTCGTTTTTCACCTTTTCTCATATAGAAACTATAAACTAATGTTAACCTCTGTAACTCGAATATTTGCAGGCATCAATATGTTAATGGTCCGAAGTGATAGTTTTGGTAAATACATCTGGATACAGATTTCGTGAATAGTCTATATTGCGGGTTGAAAAATTAATTTCGAATAAAATATCATGAGGTGCAATGAAAACTTTTTAGTTTGTAAATGAAGAGCGGCGCCGCAATGTTTCATGCCAACATTTCTCCCAAGACCACGTGTATTTCATTTGTTTTTGGTTTGTATTTGTAATATATAAGGTGAAACGGGATTATGATATATGAAATAGCTTTGATATGGGGCCAATAATGGATCAGTGTTAGTATTTTGCTTTTGTTGTTGATAAATTATTATTGAAGAAAAACCACACACTTGGGTTATCTTTCTGTTTTAGGTACCGTATTTAGGGGAGTCTCTTTATCAGTGTGGGTTATTTTTTTTGAGGTGAAAAAAGCGACACAGACAAATAATTCAAAATTTCATTATTTTGTTCAATCTTTTTAACGCTTTTGTTGCAAAAAAAAAAAAAAAACTAGCGGTAATAGAACAATAATGAATGAACTATTTATTTCACATTTATTTTTACTTTTTACTTCTTGAAACTCCACACATTCTCCATTTTTTTGCGACTTTTGGAAATAATTTGTTTTCATTACCATTTAAAAAATTTTCATCACTCGACTCTTCTAAAAACAAATAATTTTCTCGTCCGATAACTTAAAATTAGAAATAGCGTTGAAAATAGTAAAAACAGTAAAATCACAATAAACTAGGTGTTTTTTAGATAGACAATTCAATTGCCTGAAACTTTGGGCACTCTCAAGGGAAATCCCATGAATTGTACTTGCGTGAAATTCATCATTATGTTAAGCACAGACAAAGTGAAGCGATGAAGTCTCAGAAGTAAGCTGTTTTGATCATTTGATCCGATCGGTTTTTGCATTCAACCGATGATTCCAACTTTAAAGCAAAAATTTTGCCAAGAAATGTTTATAAATGAATTTTAAATGCTATAGAAGCATTTTACTAAAAGATGTACTGCATTATTTGAATATTTGATTCCATTACCACTGTTTGAAAATTGGGTATGATAGCAATCGTAAAAGCGAATTGTGCTCGTAAATGGATCATTTTTTGAAACTTTTTTACAAATATTATTACTCCCAAAATTTTAATGAAAGTTCGAACATTATCAGGAGAAGTCGTATTATGATACTGCTAAATACTTGAAGTAATTTTTTGTTGAATAGTAAAGCAATTTTGTATATGATAAGTTGTTTCGATCATGATATAAAATTTTACTGCACTGACAGAGATACAATTAGTTCTATCAATAATAGCCATTTGAGCATATTTCCCCGCTAATTTGTCACTAATTAAATACATTTTGACAATCATAACTAACAGAACAGATGCTACACCCAGAACTAGTGCTTCTACCTTATGTTGTGCAGAAAATAATTTCATAAAATATGTTTTAAACCATATTTGGAATTTATTTTATCAGCTGATGAAATCAGCGAAAATTAATTCCTCAATACAACCATATTCGCTAGAATTTCAGCTCCAGCCAAAAACTCCCGCGGGCCGAATCGCATCGCATCGCATTTCGTCGTACCCCAGGTCAGTGACGGGTGCAATGGAAAGCGAAAAATTCATCCAACTGAACAATCAACTTCTGGTTTGGGGTGTATAAACCTACCACCTACCGTGCCGGTCGTCGGGCAAAAGGAGCAGATTTTTTTTTCGGCTGCGCAACCTAAAATAATACAGCCCTGCGGCGAGCAATGGGCACAAAGCACAGCATAGCCCACCTCCTTTTTTGTTGTTGCGTTGTTGGACATACATACCTGCCTAAATCGTGATCGTTTGCGCTGACCGTCGTCGCGTCGCGTTCGTCCGTCACGCTTGCTGTCGTAACGTTTGGTGGCCAATTATGTAGAACATTCATTCTGGTGTACTGGCGGAACTTGCGAAAAAATGTCTGCACTTTGCATTCGTTGGGTCAGGGGGTTGATTGAATTGAAATTGAACATCACTGCATGGTGGCTTGTCAGGAGAGCTATTTGACGATAGTATGCTGATAAAAGTAGAGTGCTCCAGAAGTGGAATTCAAAACAATGACAAGATAATAGAATTTGGGTACTAAAATTTCTGCTTCAGTAAAGTGCCTTCTCGGTACAATAGACGCTCTCATCTCAGGCTGTAGATATTCAGCCAGCGCAACACCAGTCATACTGGAGGCCGTATTAGTGAACATATGCGCTAAGGTCGGTTGGCACGATGGGGCTAACGATAGTAGAATGATCTCAACCATCAACTTTTTCCCCCTGTTGCATCATTCGGATGCTGGCAGCGGTGCAGTCTGTGTGTGCAGTTGGATCTCGCAGCCGCGGTCGTCAGCTGTCGTAGTTCACTGTTCGGTTTGTTTTGGTTTTTCACGTTTTTCTTGGTCGCTTACGTGCGACGAACCGCGAGCGGGAGCCTGGTGGTGTGTGGAGCTGACCGTAGACGCTAGTGATCATCAGCGTTGAGCGAGTGATCGTTTCGCTGCAGCTTCCCTACCGTAGTTGAGATCGCAGAAGTGAAAGAATCAGAACCGGAGTTATAAATGAAGTTTGTTTACGGTCGTCGGTCGAAGAAGGTGTATTTTTTCTTGTGTTAGTGCGGTGAGTTTTATGTACTGATCTGTCGACAGTCCTGCGGGATGTTGCAGCCGCCAAGCGCCGCTCTGAAGCCGATCATGTTCAAATTAGACAGAGAAGTTTGATTTAGCGAATGATGTCTATGGTATTTATGATTATTTGCTTAGCCGGGAAATTTATTGGAGTTGAGTTTTAAAAGTGTTGCTCATTTGGGTTCCCAACGATTGGGAGCAGCCTTGCCGCACCATTTGAAAACATTGGATGAAGAGCTTGACGCGGCAAAAAGTTTTCGCATGCAGAGTGGAGAAAAAGCTCGAAGGGGCTCTTCAACGATAAATAATTGGTTGCTAGTGAGTGAAGTGCATTGATTGTTTAATAATTGCAATGTGCTTCGATTGTAATTCCATAAAACTTATGTGCTCTAATAATTCATATGTGTAGTCCTGAGATGTGGAAAATTATGTAGAATCAATTCAATTGTTGGTAAGTTTCATTAATTTTTTTCCAATAATATTACTATCGTTTATCAGATTATCCGAAAAACTCTTCTGATTGAATAAGTTTTTCTCAGCCTACATTCGAACAAAAGGTGAATGATTACAACAGTTTCGATGGCAAATTTTTGTTAGTTTGCTATTGAAGAAGCGATCATCTGGTTAATGACTACAAAACGGCTGCATTATTTTCAAAGCGACTTATGGAGTAATTTTTAAATATTGACCGCAATAGGTGTGGTCTAGCAATAAACCGTCGAAATTTTGTACCTTTGTTATAACTGATAGAATCTTGTTAAATTTTGCGTGTAAATTAATTAAATTAATAGTTTGTTATTGGACAATTGTTGCAATTATTGCAATTGTTGCAATTATTCTTTGTTATTAGTAGATTATTAGTTTCCGTGCAAATTAATCAGCAAACCCAAATTCAAATTTGGCGGGGACATTACCCCGTGCTGTGGCGAGATAAAATTTCGTTCCGGGAAGCTGTTCAAAATCCATCTTCCAGTATATTTCGTCGTCCATAAGCAAGCATCCTTTGTACAGCCCTCTACAATTATGGGTCAGTCAACGTGTTGCCTAAATGTTGAAAAATGAATATAAAATCGAAAAAGTTATCAACTACGAATATTTTACTATCTATTTCTGTGTTCTGATGTGTACTTTCGATCGACAATTAGTTTCACTGCAGCTGATGTGTGTAAATCGGTTAAGAAGAAAAATAGTACTTGCATAGCGAAAGACACAATTATGGGTCACTTTTGGCCTTCAAGATCATTTAGTTTATAAAACCATCAAAATCCATCACAAAAGTTTTTTTTATTGTTGTAAAAGCTTGATAATAAGTTATTTTATAAGGTCGTGATGTATTTTCATGCAAAAGTAATAAAAATAGCCAAAATATGGACTGACCCACAATTGTGCACCGCAAAACGTGACATTACTACAATTTTGGGTCACTTCACTTATTGCACCGAGCAGAATTATTGTTTTTAGTAACATTTTCAACATTAAATCATTTCAATCGTATGAATACGGTTACAATTGAGTTATAAAAAATACCACTGCCAATAAAAATTGTTCAGTTTCGTGAGAATAAACGTATTTGCGTAAAAGTGACCCATAATTGTAGCTGACCCATGATTGTGGAGGCACTGTATTTAGACAGAATCTTTTCGTACAATTTTCGAATGCGCGTTTTGGCTACAAGGTTCGACTTAAGCGTCCTGCTGAATTGCTAACAGGCACGAAAAGAACGGTAGCTTTTTCGTAGACGGATCATTCGGGCGGTAGGTATTGTTGTCACCCTTATTTTTGGCGATATCCCGATCTAAGATACCTGGGTTTAGCTTGTTTGCCTTCGATATCTTCCAGTTCATGGAACGTATGTTCCTTTACGATGCTTTCACTGATCCTTTCTCTATTTTAAATCCGACCATTAGAGCTGCTAATTCAAAAGCAAAGCCTTGGTATTACATTCCGATTCGGAACTTGACCTTCTGTTTTATTTATACACAGACTTCGCAGTCGACTGTTTAGTGTACAGGACAGTTGCGGGGCTAGCGCTACGATCCTACTGACACTAACAGTCTCTCCTGAGCCGAGACTCGAACCTACGACGACTGGATTGTTAGATCAGCATCGTACCTCGAGACCATCTGGGAGATCTGGAAGGTGCTAGTTCATAATTGACAATAGATCCGGATTCTAAATGAAGCAAGCTTTATTTGGGTTATCTTAAGCTAAATATTGACCTTCCTTGGCTAGGAGATTTTTCTGCTGGTTTTATTTGTTTCACTATATTTAACAATGGTTGTGGCCAAGTTTGGGTGACTGAGGTTAGTAAACATTAACATTTTGGTGGTCCCGTCAAACACCATTGCACAGTGGTCCAATAAGGCAAAATGTGGAACTTAATTCCATAGCGCCTTTTATCTTCATCCTAGCTTAAAAGTGTCTTCGGAACAATTGTTTCTATAAATGACCCGCTTAATCCCAAATTGTCAAAAGTATGAAAAGTTTACTATACTAAAAATAAAAAAAATAATTTTTTTGTGTTAAGAGATAGAAGAATATTCAGATTGTAGGAAATTCAAAAATATGAAATATGAAAATATGAATTTAAAGGCCATTTGAGATGTAAGGTATATAAATACAGTCAGGTTTTTTAGGGGTTTTTTTTATACGCAGATTTTCTTTACGAGGTTTTTTACGCGGATTTTTGAATTAACGCGGTTTTTTCACGCGATACCGCGCTAATTCAAAAATTTCTTCGCGAATTTCCGAATTAACGTGGGTTTGGAACCAGAAACGTTTAAGTGTTTATCTAGTAAAAACATTAGTCCAAAAAATACTCTCCGCCCACCGAAAGATCCGGAATGACCATCAAAGGGGACAATTTTGAATACTGGTTCTAGAGCGTCTCGGGTTTTTTCTAAAGCCCTACTTGCTGGACTACTTTACGCGGATTTTTGAATTAACGCGGTTTTTTACGCGGATTTTTGAATTAGCGCGGTTTTTTTTACGAGGTACGTATCCCCCGCGTAAAAAAAAACCTGACTGTAATATATCATTGTATTAAGCAACTCTTGGAGAATAAAAAAAAAAATCATTGGTATTTTTTTTTACAAAAGGGCGGCTGTACAACGATTGCCCTGAACCGCTTTATTAAAAGTTCTTCCGCGGCGAGCAGTACTGCCGCTCATAGCAAGTCCGTCCCATTTGCGTTTTGGGGCTGATGAGAAAACAGCAATTAAAAATCGTAACGCTTTGGGTGAAATTTTGCACTAAAATGCTTTTTCAATCAAGACCATCAACAGTATTTAGTACTGCAACGACAATCTAACACTTTCGCATCATAACACTTGCATAAACACCGAAATTCGATTAAAATTGGTTGAAAAACATAAGCTGGGACTCACATGCGATTACTTTTACGGTACGTAGCCAGAATGATAGCAAGTTAGTCCCATAGCCAGCTACGACCGGTGATGAAAAATCAACTACTGCGAATCGATGGCGGTGCTATAGCTTGCGTTTGGAATGAATCCATCGCTGGTCAATTCATAAATGACCTTCTCTCGTGCTTCATTAAATAAGTTTTTTTGTGAGAAGCATAACACAATGTACCAACTGCGCCGCTCAAAATGAAATTAGATTTTGTTTTTACATTTGATACACTACTGATAAATTCAAAATCAGTTTAGGTATAGGAACTTGTTCTAAATTTTCCTGAGAGCAGTCACACGTTCGTGACTCCGGACAGCTTCCACGTAGCAGTGGAAGCAAATATGAAAGAACACCTACAGCTTAGGAAAATTTTTGCTCCGTTAAAAACAGCTAAGTAGCGTACGAAGTATTTGATATGACTGACAAATTCATCAAAACGAAATTCACGACAATAATTGTACAGTTCTTACCCACGTCTTTGCATAAAATACGGATAAAATACGAAAAGTAGTATTTACTAAAGAATGCTTTAATTGACAATACAGTGACTTACCTAAAGCGTTCACTGTCAACAAACAACAGCTGAAAGAAACTACTGGTGGAAACTTTGTCTTGAAGAAAACATTGTACTATCAGCTAGAGCCACACGATGTAGAACGCGTAAAATTCAATCAAACCTCCTATTGAATATCACTTCATACATCCAATTCTAAACCTTAAGACCATAAGTTGTGGTAAATATCACATTTTTCATAATCATTATTGGTTGTGGGGTTGAATTGCGAAGATTTTTTCAATGGGACCGACTTGCGATCACTTTTGCTATGGGACAAACCGACTTGCTATTTTTTTCATAGTTCCTCAGAACGAAGTATTCAAAAAAATTTGTTTTATCGAAAGTAAACATAAAAAGGAATTGATTCCATAAATAAACTCAAAATTGAATAAAATGCAATCGGGAAGGACTTGCCATGAGCGGCAGAGTAGAAGTCGTGCCCAACGCCACCTATAACCAAAACAAATTTTTTTTAATTATCTACATAAGTGTCGCTAGTAAAGTACACATGATTATATTTTTAAAATTTTTCTTCGCAAAATGACAACGGTTTGAAGAAAAAAATTCATTTTCAACAAAAAAAATCGACTTTAATTGTTTATAACTTTTGTTGTTGTTAATCAATTGCCAAAATCGTGTGTACTTCACTAGATAATCTAATGAGAAAGCTATAGTTAAAATTTCAAGTCAATCGGATGCAAACTTTCTCAGTTCTACTGCTCGCCCATTTCGAAAACATGGTTTTGAGAAAAACGCTTTTAAAGTTTCAAAATGCTATAAATCTTAAAAATCGCAATAATAGAGCCCCTTATTATTTTTTTACCTTCAGTCAGCTATCCCTGCGCCGTAAAGATGTCTTTCCTGGGCTTTATTTTCCTCTTCTTCCTTTTTGTTATCTGATGTAAGGCTGCGCCTAGCTTCTTTCGGGATATAAGACATGCGATGCTCAGCGACAGTGTTATGAAAATGACTGCAAGACAATGACAGCAAATTTTCAACTGATCTCATTGTATTGCACAGCTCTCTCTGCTCCCCACACGTTCGGTAAACAGTCCGACAGCAACTGACGACAGTACACATGCAACTTCATACGGGCTGTTATTTTTCATCTCCTTGTGGCTGTTGGTATTTCCAAGCTGTCGGAAATGACAGCCTATAATCTTCCGACATCCTTCAACACGAATCCGAGCGGGATGTCAGGTGATTATGATTCACGACAGTAAGGTCGATGAAAGAATGAAAGAGAGATGGTGCGAAGCACGTTTTTTCTTACGTGGGGAACAATATCAACAATGGAAACGGTTTGCTTTGTATTTAATATGCCACCGGGCTGTGAAAAAGGAGAAACGAAAAAATGCAAGTCGATGACAGCCGCAGTCGATCAGCAGGCTGTCAATAGCAACAGGACATCCTCAAAATGAGCAAACTAGGCTGTCATGTCCGAACGAACAAAATACATGTGCGAGAATGAGCTGTCGTACACAACACAAGACAGTTTCTTTGCCTTGTGTGAGCTGTAGCTGTATGTGAGCTCTCATGAATAGCTCATGCATGAGGCTGTTAGAGTGAAAAGAGAGAAAAGTCGTCAGTGTAGTGTCGCTCTCCAATCATTCTCCTTAGCTTGCTCAGCGACTTTGACGCAGTTGGCGTCCGATCTCACGCAAAACTCAAACTTGTCGCTCACATTTAAGCACTTTTGAATATAACTCACAGTTAAAACTCAAACAAACAACGTACACAACGAGAATCAGGCATTCGACTGAACAAATGAAAATTGTGAGTAAACACGTGCTGTAGAGACGCTATAACGGTCGAAACTTGATGCAGCAACTTCAAATTTGAATCACTATAATGATCATATGTGACTTCTGTTAGTTTACAAAGCCTCGAAATAAAAAGAAAAACGAGCATCGCCAAAATAAACGAAACATGTTTTTTTTTATTCTCGCTTATTTTCCGTCGGTCTAGTTCCGCCACTGTTGTTGTGCCAAGCACCTACGCCCAGGGAGGCGACTCCACCCAGAAATAAACGGAAGAGTTTATAAGCAGCCCTAACCAGCGGAAAAGTTCGTTGTTTATGAGTTGAATAAAAGTTGTTATTTCAAGAGATAGTGTTTTTCGAGCAGCTGCTCCACATAGTTTTATAGTGACTGAATGCTCATTAGGAATTTATCCGTTGGCATAGTGCAAATTATATGTGGCCTGTATCTAATTAAACTTGAATTGAAAATTTGCCAATAAGATCAAAACCACGCATCGCCGTTTACAGTGTTTATGTGCTATCTCTTTTCAACGAATAAAATGTTCTATGGATTAAACGAGTGTGTGAAGGCATACATGCATGTTGCCACTGTACTGCCATTTAAAGAAAAGTCCAAAAACGATGAAAACAACTGGAAAATGAAGATATGAAAGCTAAGTATACGTTTTGTCTTGTCTGTATTGTAAAGTGATATTTTGGTGCTTGTTTCTAGTTTTACATTTTGTGAGAAAACAGATACAGAGAGATTTTGATTTCATCATTGAAATTTTGTGCGCGGTATATTTCTCGCAGGGTTTCAGTAACAAGTTTTGTTTTTGTCCACAAAGTGTTAGTGTGGTTTGTGGAGTTTGGAGTATGTGTTTCTCCGGAATCATATGCTTTTATTTTTTGATTGTTCTAGCTTTTGACCAGTTGTTTTACATAATATGTTATATTTATGACTAGTTCGGCACTTTGTCAACAAATTTAAAAATATATTCTGGCTAATATGTATATTTGCATTTTTTAAATTGTTGAGGCTTTGGATGCATGGAACTTTGCCAATTTTCATATTTATTAGGCAACTCGTGCGTCGTTAAGAGATAATCGACGTAAACGCCGAGTTCCTGCGCGTCCGTGTCGGCCGGCGGGATTAAAACGGTTGTTCGTAACGCTTCGGTGTAAACGCGTATTCAGCCCGGGCGGGTTTTGCTTATATATTGACTTCCGGCGTCAGGTGATTTCGCGAAGTCAACCCAGGTATTTCATCATATCTTTCTGATCTTCATCAACGTTGAGCCGGAGACTGCTCGCGCGTTGCATCTAAATTAATACATCGCAAATCGAAGTAGATTTCGTTCAATCGATAAATATCATTTCAACCTCCGCGTCGATACCTTCCATGAGGTCGTATTATCTACAGATAGATCAACAACGCGCAATAGTTTTAGGTATAAAGAGGATCACCTTACGAGAAGATATACGGTAATTTTAAGTGGTCTCGGTTTAGTCAAAGGTCCTGTATCCTCGCGTACGTTTTATTGTTCCGGTGTTACATTATCAAACTAAATAAGTTCGAATCACATTATGAATATCGTGGCGGATGTAATAAACTTGTAGGTGCGGCACTTGTTCTGAAGAACCCGACATTCGAATATAGCGCATCGTTTACCAAAACGAACCCTGCTGTATACCTTTCCCTTTCTCCAACATCCCAGTGATTTCTCGTGGAAGTGCAGAGGTGTTCTCGGCTTCCAATGAAGCGAGTATCACGTCAACATATTCCTATACAAACTCCTTCTTTGACCTGCATTCGGATGCGGCCGGCACTGGTATTGCCTAATATAAAGATTTAGGTCACCTGTTTTTACACATTGAGGATGCATGTTGGTCCCAAACATCATCTGTTGGTTCTTTGTGTAATTACAGCTGATCTGGCAATAACGGAGTAGCAACCGCGGGCGGTCAATCATGCTCATGCTCATGCTCATGAATAAAAGTTGTTATTTCAAGAGTACAAAACAATTTTTTGAGCTAGTTAGAAACTGTTATTTTCTGTGATTGCATGAAATTTTGTTTTATTCTGTAAAATATTTCTTTTAGAGTAGGGGTTTTCAGATCATCTGTTTGACGAGTAGGACCGGTAGTTGATGTGGGTAGTATGGGTAGTAGTACCCGGAATTATCGGAGAAAAAAAAAACATGTAGTGTTTTCTATGTTCGAAACATAAAACTGCTGCGCGTATGTGTGAGCGACAGTTTTCTTGAATATCGTTGAGCGAGAGGTTATGAAGTTACAGATTTATGTACAGTTGTAAAGTTTCTTAGGGATTCTTTTTTAAATCGTTTCCGGATTCGTTTGTTTTCTTTGATAACTCATGACAATACCATTCATATAACGAATCAAGTTTTTTTCTGATTTGCACCGAATCGAAAACTAATGAAAAAAACACAATTGCTCAGAATCGGCCCAATCTCCTGGGGATTTTATGTTTATGTCCAGCATTTCCAAGACGGAGACTTTTTTCAAGAAGACAAAACTTTTGAGCCCTGTTGCTAAACGAAATTCGAAGGTCAAATTTTTCTTATACATCCCATTGGCACCCTGTTGTTGATGTTCTGTTGATTTCTCAAAATATTTTGTTCAGGTATTAGTAGGTCGCCCCCTTGCTACGCCTTCGTCACCTGTGAACCCTTCCCCCATTCTTCACGACCAACTCGACGGAGTACTTTTTCAAACCCAAAAATTTGGCTTATTATTCTCATTGATTCAAAAATGCAGGTTCTCTGCCATATATTTCGATTCAAAAAAGTGCCACAGAGCATTTGCAAAAGCTTCACAGATACACAGAGCACGATCTAGGAACCCCTAAAGTTTGTGTGACTAGGAAAAGCAGCATCAATAGGGAATACCCTAATTTCAATGTGAATCGAGGAAAACTGAAGTAAATTATCTTTAATTCTACGAAAATTTCAAGAAGTAATTGTTATAAAAAAAACGGTAATACCATGCAAATCTTTGACAGTTGATCAAAATTTTCCGGTTTAATAGAGTAATATTGTTTAGGTACGACAAGCCAAGGCTTTATTACATGTTCTATGCCTTCGGTAATATAACAAAAAAAATCATCTGTCTGTTTCAACATTCCGCTTAACCTGTAAATCTCACAATCAACGCACACGGCCGCACTTGCCGTGAACTTATCCAGTCCAGTTCCGATTGCAAGCCATTATCGGTTTGAACTTCCAGCTTCACTGGCGGCTAGAAGCTTTATTACACGGTCAGATAGAAATTTCCGATAAAACCTTAAATGCTTAACTGTTCATCGGGCTAATCGCACGCTAATCTTGGAATAGAAAAAGGCTGCTAGCCGAGCAAGGCCAGACCTCTAACCGTACGCGTCTTACCTCTACGGCCCTGCTGGCGCGGCGAGCAGAATGCACGGGCGAGAAATATATGCAACATATCGTGTTATTAATTTAAATTGAATAGGTGTGGGAGAAAAGCTTTTTCACTCGGCAGTAGCGGCTTCCCTGTCGGTTCAGGAAGACGAAGCTTGGGCAGCATACGTGAGCCGGCCAGTCTCGTGAGCTGCGTCGGCTACTGTCTTATTAGCATGTTTCCAAGTCATTAACAAATTCGAAGTGCACTCTTTGGCGAGCATGTTTGCCATTGAAAGAATTTCAATGTCAAAAATGTAGTTACACTGGTTGTAAACATTGCTGGTCCGGCGAAAGGTCATAAGTTGCCAACTGACGTTACCAGATTTTGATAGTATACTATGAGAAGAAAAAAGTTCAATAATCAATGGTGAGGTAACTGGCTAATGTTAGTAAGTTGGTCGTCGCGGTAATTGAGAAAAAAAAATCCAACCAGTGACCGTTTTCGAAGTGATCGAAGAATTATGGAAAATAACTGGTCTTGATAAAAGAACTCAGCACGTATCGGTTAGGTTTCGATGACTCAGACGCTGAGCCACGTTGTCTGATGAACATCATCGGGAGTCATTATTCATTCGAGTACGGGTATCCCTCTTTTCTCTTTGCCTCCGTGGTCCGCAAGGTATACCTACCGGGAAAAGCGTTCAGTTAGCCACTGGTTTGGCGAGTCTTCTCGCTTCCCGCTTGCGATCGTACCGCGAACCGGGTGCGGATATTCAGCATCATCATTCAATTATCATGTAATGTGGAATAATTGCTTTGGCGGCTAGCAGCATTATAAAGATATTAAAATGTTGAGCGGCCTCGTGCTTGCATGGGTGGTTGAAAGTTTTGTTTTAGCAATGATTCCATTTGATCCGATCATTGGACTGTAATTGGAGCTGTTTGGAGCGGAAAGTGGGTAATTGTTGCATAGTATCGTGTAAATAAAATGAACAAGCATCGGTGCAAGAAAATTAGTTGGAACTTCAAACTAATATTTTAATTTTGGGCTCAAATCTTTGATTCTTTGCAAAAGAATGATGTCATTCTCAAAAGTGGTCAACAGTAGCCTGCACCAGACCGAAAAAAGAACTCAATTCAGAATCTTAATTTGTTGTTTTTAAGATAGCAATTTCTTCCGCACTTTCCCCACTCTCGGATGGACTTCGCGATATGGCCGAACAATATTGTGGTCGACCCGTAAACAATAGTTGTGACTGGATGGGAGCTTAGTCACCGCCTGTAAGCTTTCACTATACACTTTGTTGCATTTTCTATGCGCTATCATTTTCTCAACTCCATTGTCGCAGTATTAATGTTTTCTTTATCTCAGGGAAAATCAGTGCGTCTTGAACTGTCCTACAGATCAGACGTTTTTTCGGTTGCTTGTGGACTGGTCTTTGACTGCCTATAGCTTCAAAGTTTGTGTTTTGTCAGTGTGTCTTTTAAAGACTACCTGAAAGTTATTTCCCATCAGTCTTTCTCAAGACTACCTACTTTTGAATTTAACATTTGTTTTAACTTTTTTCGTATCACCCGAAATGGCTGGACGGAAAAAGAAACCTCGCATCGCTGCGGGGAGGAAAAGAGAGGCATCTCTTTCTGACACATCGAGTGTCTGTAGTGACAATCCTTTTGATATTTTGCCTGAGCAAGAAGCTGGTGAAATGGAAGTTATTAATAATGAAACTATACAAAATATAAAATCTTTAAAAAAGGAGAAAGTTCCACCTATTGTGGTAACTATTTCTTCTGAATTTAATATATTCAAAAAGGAACTTTCAACGTTTGTTTCTGACGTTTAAGTTACCTATCAGATTGGCCGTAGAGGTGAATGCCGCTTATTAGCCGACTCAGTAAAGGGTCGTGATCGTCTTGTTCAGTATTTAACTGACAAGATGTACAAATTTTTTACATACGACACCAAGAACGCCAAGCCGTTCAAGGTTGTCTTGAAAGGTCTCACCAACGATCAAACCGTTGATGAGATCAAACTTACTTTAACATAATTACTTGGCATAGCCCCTACCCAAGTAATTCTAATGAAACAAAAATCACGAGGCGAAAACAGTCAGAGAACTGGAATTTCCCTTGTTAATTATTTAATTCATTTTAACCGCAATGAGGTTAACAACTTAAAATTTTTTGAAAAGGCACATGCTTTGTATAATGTGCGTGTAAAGTGGGAAATTTATAGGAAGCATGGCGGAGGTGAAAAGCATATCACCCAATGCCGTACTTGCCAACGGCGGTTCCAAATTCTGTAACATGGACCAAAAATGCCTTAATTGTGGAGACTCTTCTCACAAAAAGGACACATGTCCTGTGAAAGAGAGTAAAAATTTTCGCTGTGCGAATTGTAACGGCAACCATATGTCAAATTTTTATCAATGCCCAGTCCGTTTAGCAATTGTTAAGGCAAGGGCAAGGTAGGGCGCACATAAGTCCTGGACCTGCAAGGAGCCCGATAGGGGCCAGCTGTGCAGGCGATGTGGAGGTGCAGGCCATAAAGCAAAGGACTGTGGGGAGTCTCCCAAGTGCATGGTATGTTCCGGGAAACGGGACGCCAAACACTTTATGGGAGGCCCCAGGTGCCCAGCCGGTAAGCCGGCTGCGAAACCACGGGCGTAAGGGTGACGCAACTGAACCTGAACCATTGCTTCGCGGCTCAGCAGCTGCTACACCAAGCAGCCACTGAGTCGTTGTCGGACATCGCCGTCATATCGGATCCCTACCGCATCCCTCCCGGAAACGGTAACTGGGTTGCGGATAAGTCCAGATTGGCGGCCATATGTACGACGAGCAAGTTCCCGGTTCAGGAGGTTGTCTCAACCTCAGAAAAAGGGTACGTAGTTGCTAAGGTGAACGGAGTGTTCTACTGCAGTTGCTATGCTCCGCCACGTTGGTCTACCGAAAGGTTCACCCAGATGGTCGACCTCCTACCCATGGAGCTAACGGGCCTAACGCCGTTGGTGGTGGCGGGCGACTTCAACGCTTGGGCTGTTGAATGGGGAAGTTGCTTCACGAACCAGAGGGGCCAGATCCTGTTGGAGGTTTTTGCAAAGCTCAACCTAGATCTGGCCAACGTTGGGAACAAAAGTACATTTAGCAGAAATGGTGCGGAGTCGATCATCGACGAGACGTTCTCCAGCCCAGGACTGATCAGGAACTGGAGGGTAGACGATGGCTACACTAATAGCGACCACCAGGCGGACTGTTTTAGTGTAGACAACAACGAGAGGCGGCAAGCGACGGGTAGAGCCAACACTCCGACCGTTCGCGGGTGGAAGACATCGCACTTTGATGCCGAGGTATTCGAAGAGGCAATGAGAAGGGAGCGCGAGGGGGGCAGTTGGCTCCGCCCGACTGCTGACTAACTAGTTACTATGCTATCGCGGGCGTGCGACGCCACCATGCCTAGGACTCGCCAACCTAGGAATGGAAAGCCACCGGTTTACTGGTGGACGGACGCGATAGCCGACCTTCGCAGTGCGTGCCTCCGTGCAAGACGGAGGATGCAGCGTGCGCGAAACGAAGAAGAGAGGACAGAGCGCCGCGCAGCATTCAGTTCGGCAAGATCGATGCTAAAGAGTGCGATAGAGGCCAGCAAGAGGGCCTGCTTCGATAGGCTATGTGCGAGTGCCAATACAAATCCGTGGGGTGACGCCTACAGGATCGTAATGGCCAAGACTAAAGGCGCGCTGGCGCCTGCAGAGCGATCACCAGCGATGCTGGAGCGTATCATCGAGGGACTCTTTCCACGCCACGAGCCAAGTCCTTGGCCTCCGGCGGTCGAGTCTCACGTCCGACGTTCCAGTATCTCAGACATAGACCAGAGATGGTCGGCCAACCTGCCGAGCATCCAATCCGTGAGCGACGACAGCCGTGTCGAGGCAGGGGAGGAGGCAAGGGTTACGAATGAGGAACTCATCGTGATCGCCAAATCCCTAAAGGTGAGCAAGGCACCGGGACCGGATGGTATCCCTAACCTGGCGATCAGGCTGGCGATAAAAACGGCCCCCGGGCTGTTCAGGACAGTCATGCAGAGGTGCCTGGATGACTGTCTCTTTCCGGACAGGTGGAAGCGGCAGAGACTGGTCTTATTGCCGAAGGCAGGGAAACCGCCAGGGGACCCATCGGCATATAGGCCTATCTGCCTGCTGGACACCGCGGGCAAGGTGCTTGAGAGTATCATCCTCAACAGATTGGTGAGGTACACGGAGGGTGTACACGGTCTGGCAAGTAACCAGTTCGGCTTCCGGAAGGGCCGGTCCACGCTGGACGCAATCTCTTCCGTCATCAAGACGGCGGAGGTAGCAATCCAGCGCAAGAGAAGGGGAATACGCTACTGCGCAATCGTCACGCTCGACGTGAAGAATGCGTTCAATAGTGCCAGTTGGGACTCCATAGCGCTCGCGCTCAGGAGCATCCATGTACCGGTGTCGCTGTACAAGATTCTGGAAAATTATTTCCAGAATCGAGTACTTGTTTACGACACAGAGGAGGGTCAGAAGTACGGCCCAATTAGCGCAGGAGTTCCGCAAGGTTCTATCCTGGGTCCGGTGTTGTGGAATGTCATGTATGACGGAGTGTTAAAACTCAAGTTCCCTGTAGGGGTTGTGATCGTCAGCTTTGCAGACGACATAACGCTGGAGGTTTACGGCGAGTCTATCGAGGAGGTCAAGTTGACGGCCGCGCACTGTATACGCAAGGTCGAGGACTGGATGCGCTCCAGGAAACTGGAGCTCGCGCATCATAAGACGGAGGTCACGGTTGTGAACAACCGTAAATCGGAGCAACAGGCGGTGGTCAGAGTCGGAGACTGCGCCATCACCTCGAAGCGATCCCTGAAGCTCTTGGGGGTTATGGTGGACGACAAGCTCACGTTCGGGAGTCACGTCGACTATGCCTGTAAGAGGGCCTCATCGGCTATTGCAGCACTATCTCGTATGATGTCCAATAGCTCAGCGGTTTATGGCGCAAGCGGCGACTTCTTGCCAGCGTGGTTTCGTCCATACTTAGGTATGGTGGGTCAGTGTGGTCCAGAGCGCTAGGTACTAACAGTTACCGTGGTAAACTGGAAAGTACCTACAGGCTCATGTGCCTGAGAGTTGCGAGTGCGTATCGTACGGTGTTATACGATGCAATATGTGTCTTGTCCGGCATGATACCTATCAGCATCGCCATCAAGGAGGACAGAGAGTGTTTCGACCAACGTGACACAAGGGGCATACGAGGTACCAGAAGGTCATTCTCGATGGTTTGCTGGCAGCGGGAATGGTCCAACTCCACAAAGGGCAGATGGACGCACCGACTCATACCGGAGATATCCGGCTGGGTCGGGAGACGACATGGTGAA
Source organism: Wyeomyia smithii (assembly GCF_029784165.1). NCBI lineage: Eukaryota > Metazoa > Arthropoda > Insecta > Diptera > Culicidae > Wyeomyia > Wyeomyia smithii. The sequence goes on along the minus strand of NC_073695.1, from coordinate 198,647,328 downwards.
GTGAACTTCCACCTGACACAAATCCTGTCAGGCCATGGTTGTTTCAGGCAATATCTGCACAGGTTCGGACACGCGGTGTCCCCCATGTGTCCCGAGTGCGTGGAGAAGGAGGAGACTGCTGAGCATGTCTTCTTCGTATGCCCCCGTTTCGTAAGAGCGAGGAGCAACATGATGGCTGTGAGCGGGCCTGGCACTACTCCGGACAATCTAGTCCGGAGGATGTGCGACGACCCGGACATCTGGAACGCGGTCTGTGCGGCCGCCTCTCAGATTGTTCTGGAGCTGCAACGTGTGTGGCGGGTCAACCACCAACACGCCAGTGGTAGCTAATTACCAGTCTCCAGGTAGTTAGCTAGGAGGTTATAAGAGTAAAGAGGGTGCATCACGCACAAAAGCCACTTCCCGACGTAATACTTAACCGTCGTTCCGGGAAGACCAGGGCTGGAGACTGGAGGGGTTTTAGTGGGTCGGGACAGGGATCAGTAGGTGTCTGGGGGAGTGTAACTTCCCCAGCATCTCTCCCCTGGTTTCATCCCCACACCCTGAGTTCTCTTCTCAGGTGTCTGTTTGCAGATTTCCCCGCCACCTTTAAAAAAAAAAAAAAAGGCAAGGTAAACAAAATTCAAAACAAACTTCAAAACAAAATTCTCCAAGCGTACCAGTGACGCATAGTTTACCTACTTCTTTGCATACCCGTTTAACTTATGCAAAGGTTACAGGTAGTTCGAACATTCTACCGCCTAATGTTGGTAGTTCGAAAATGACCGCTAATATGGGTAAGCAAAACACGCTAGAAAATAATTGTACACCTATTACTCCAGCTAATATTGCTACCGGAAATATTTTTTCTAATGTCAACCGCCTGGGGCCTATTACGGCAGTTAACTTTCTTTTTTGCAACAGGCAATGTTCGATCTTATGAACGCCATGTTGCAGGCAAAATCAATGTTTGAAGCCATTCAAATAGGCACAAATTTTACTATTAAAATTGTTTCTAATTTAAAATTTAGCAATGATTTTAAATAAAACAATTAAAATATGAAATTGGAATGCTCGCTCATTGAAGGCCAATGAGAATGAGCTTTTTAATTTTTTAACAGTAAATAATGTGCATATTGCAATTATTACTGAAACATTTTTGAAACCTAACATAAAATTAAAATATGTGGAGTTGCAATTGTTATTCATCGCCGAATCAAACATCGTGCTCTTCCCCATCTTGAGACGAAAGTTATTGAAACTTTGGGAATTGAAGTTCAAATTGAACTTGGGATTTTATTCATTGCCGCAGCATATTTACCATTGCAATGCACACGCGAGCTCAAAAATTATTTTAAAGGTGATTTACAAAAACTCACCAGAAATCGTTCGATTTTTTTATAATCGGCGATTTTAACGCTAAACATCGTTCATGGAATAATTCTCAAAGTAATTCCAATGGCAAAATTTTATTCAATGATTGTTCTTTAGGATACTATTCTATTTTGTCTCCGAATAGTCCTACATCCTTTTCTTCTGTAAGAAACCCTTCAACAATTGATTTGGTGCAAACAGATCAAAGTCAGGTATGTAGTGATTTGATCACACATGCTGACTTTGATTCTGACCATCTTCCAATAACTTTTTCTTTATCACATGAATCAGTTTTAAACCCTATGAGCTCTGTTTTTAATTATAACAAAGCTAATTGGGAAAGATACAAAAATTATATTGAGAGAAATTTCAATAATGAGCTTGATTTGCAAAACGAAGTGAATATTGATTCCGCTTTGGAAGCATTAAAATGTGCAATTGTTGATGCCAGGAATTATTCTGTTCCAAAGGCTCAAGTGAAATTTGATTCACCAATAATTGACGAAAATCTTCAACTTCTAATTCGTTTGAAAAATGTCCGCAGACGTCAATATCAACGTTCTCGTGACCCTGTTTTTAAAACTATTTATAAAGATTTACAGAAAGAGATTAAACATAGATTTACTCTTCTGAGAAATCAAAATTTTGAGACTGAAGTTGAAAAATTGAAACCATATTCAAAACCTTTTTGGAAGCTGTCGAAGATTCTTAAGAAACCTTCAAAGCTCATTCCAGTTTTAAAAGACGGTGAACGTTTTCTTGTATCCAATGAACAAAAGGCTCAAAGACTTGCTCAGCAGTTTGAGAGTGTTCATAACTCAAATTTGAATTTTGTGAGTCCAATTGAAAATGAAGTCACACGTCAATTTGATTTAATTTCTTCCCAGAATTTTTTACCTGCACAAATAATTGAAACTAACTTGAATGAGATTAAATCAATTATTAAAAATTTCAAAAATATGAAAGCACCTGGTGACGATGGAATATTTAATATACTAATCAAACATCTCCCTGAGAGCACAATGGAATTTTTAGTGAAAATTTTCAATTGCTGCTTCAAAATTGCATATTTTCCCAAATTATGGAAAAATGCAAAAATTACTCCCATTTTAAAACCGGATAAGAACCCAGCAGAAGTTTCAAGTTATCGACCAATCAGTTTGCTTTCTTCAATAAGTAAACTGTTTGAGAGAATTATTCTTAACAGAATGATGTCACACATCAACGAAAATTCAATTTCTGCAAATGAACAGTTTGGATTTCGCCATGGGCATTCCACAACTCATCAAGTGCTCCGAGTTACTAATATGATACGAGCTAACAAATCTGAAGGTTATGCCACTGGAGCTGCTCTTTTAGATATAGAAAAAGCATTCGACAGTGTTTGGCATAAAGGTTTGATTGCGAAATTGCAAACTTTTAATTTTCCAATTTTCCTAATCAAAATTTTAAAAAATTATCTTACTGATCGAACTCTGCAGGTTGTCTATCAGAATTCAAAATCTGATAGATTTCCTGTCAGAGCAGGTGTACCTCAAGGTTCAGTCTTGGGTCCAGTCCTGTACAACATATTCACTTCAGATCTTCCTGATTTGCCTCCAGGATGCACAAAGTCATTGTTCTGCGATGACACAAGCATTTCCGTAAAAGGAAAAAGTCTTCGTGTCATATGCAGTCGATTGCAGAAAAGTTTAGATATTGTTTCTTCCTTTTTGCAAAAGTGGAAAATCTCTCCCAATGCTTCTAAAACTCAAATGATAATTTTTCCGCATAAGCCTAGGGCTTCTTTCCTCAAGCCAAACAATAATCACGTTGTCAAGATGAATGGGGTTATTTTAAGTTGGTCCGACAAGGTTAAGTACTTGGGACTAATTTATGATAAAAAACTTATTTTCAAAGAGCACATTGAGAGTATACAAGCCAAGTGTATCAAATATACGAGATGTTTATATCCTCTCACTAACAGGAATTCTAAATTTTGTTTAAAGAACAAACTTTTGATTTACAAACAAATTTTTAGACCAGCAATGCTTTATGCTGTACCGATCTGGTCAAGTTGCTGTTCAACAAGGAAGAAAACGCTCCAAAGGATTCAGAATAAAATTCTGAAAATGATTTTGAAGCGTCCTCCTTGGTTTGGTACACTCGAATTACATAGACTTACTGTTGAACCATTAGAAGCTATGTCAAATAAAATTATTAACAATTTTCGACAAAAATCGTTGCAATCCTCAATTGCTACGATAAGCTCTCTTTATAGCCAATGAGTTAGCAATTAAGTTAGTTGTAAGTTTACTATCCCTACGAACGATAAGTCCTAATTGTGAAAGCAAACAAATCCTAATAATGAAAATTACAAATTTCTAACAGTGTTGAGAAGTCACCATTTGTGATTGGACACACATACTCATTATTTACTAATATTTATCATAAATACTTAAGCTACTAACAAATCCACCCCATTAAAAAAAAAATCTCAGAGAGAATAATTGTTGTGAAATTCATACCTAACTGCTTACGAGTCGATTGCATCGGATTATTATATTTATTACATTTAAAATATTGTTACTAATGCAAATGTATTAACGGTGCTTCCAAGCTAAATTAAAAATAGTTGCAACTGTAATGCAGTTAAAAAGTATTAACCACAATGCAATAATATTATTTCAAATGATTGCAAACGACTTAAAGATTTTAACTTGTTTTGTCTCTGAACTGATGATGTTATGCGCAATCGAAATCTAATTGAAATGCTCCGGAAATGTACATCAACGACCGCAAAATAAGCCACCAGCTGTTAAGTGTAAAGGTAGGTAATTCGATTTTTACGAATTCGCAACGCAGCAGGAATTTACGTACACGCAGCTGTTTATTGAAGAGCTGTGGTAAGACGCAGACGTTCAAATTGCAAGCCCCAGCGTTCGAAGACGTGTTAACATAAACTGGGAGGGAAATGAACGAAAGTTTAGAAGCGATGAACCCTTTCAATGTTCATTCTAGAACAAGTGTATTGGTCAACCTTTTGGTAGAATTATTGCTGCTCGTAGAATGACGTAATTCGATGGAGATTCAAATTCCCCATTCAGGGTCTATCTTTAAAATAATTTATTATTAACGTTGTCAGTCCCTAAAATTTTTTCTTTATTTTTTTTTTAAATAAATTTCAAATAAATTATTCATCTCAGCCCATATATTCATCTCATACAACATGAAAACACAACTGAAAACAGGAAAAAAGGAAATTTCCTAACTTAACCAATCTGCTTATCCATGGAATGGATTCTTCTTAGTTCACTTTAGATTCCTCATAAAGTGTAATCCTCAAAAACTCACTTCAATGCACTAAATTTGATATTATAGTCGGGCATTTGCACTCGAAAACTCATTTAATTCAATCACCTACCTCAGAAAACAAAATCCGCGCATTGTTCTATACGGCTACAACGGAACTCGTTCAGCAGCCAACTAAAGTTTTTTCATCACTAGCGGACCACTTTTTATTTCAATCACTAAACAAAATCACTCACTATACTAAGAATACTTCAATCATTAAAATGTTCACCTCATACTTCCTAAAACAAGCTTGAATTAGCAGAAATATATGAGATGAATTTCTACAATTCTTAAATTTCAACTGTATGTATTTTCATCAGTTTTCATTGCGTTGAAGAAAATCAAAAGTTGCCAAATCAGTTTTGTTAATACGAAAAAATCATACTGAAAATGTTGGATTATTCCGACATAATTGACATGAATCTACAGCACTGTAGTGGTTACCTAGGTTACCAATTTTGCACGTAAACAACTACAGCAGATATCTAGGTAATCTACTACGACGGGCTGTGGCTACGTTTATTCATGATAATGTGATTCATTCATGATTAACAGCGTGATGAATATGGGGGCGTCGTGAGATGAATAATTGAGCAGTGATTCAAGTTTTGAGATGGATATGGAAGCGTTGTGAAAAATGGTTTGTTTTACAATATTCAGGATAAATCTAGCCAATTTTACTAAATATACAATGCTGAACGATTCCATAAGAGCACGTAGGCATATGTAGTTTATTTGTTCAATGATTTCGTGAAAATTGTGTGTTTAATCCGTGCATTCTTCGTGAATACCGGCTTAATGAGATGAATAATGAAGCAGTTCCCCTATTACCGTTTGAATTAAATTTAGCGAAGTTTTTTTTGGTGGTTGAGCTTAGTTTGACATCAGCGTTTTACTTTTTTGCTTCATAAAAGCTATTAATAAATAGTCGCATTCATAGCTTTATTCCAGATTTTTGTTATTAGCTTTGCAAGTATTTCTAGAAATTGTGATCTCAATTTGAAATCGTTTACCTTTTTCGGTCTTCGAAGTATATTTTTGGCGATTCTTCGCCTAATTAAAAACCTTTTCTTTATTGACATTTTCAGGCATTAGAAGCGGTTTTCTCAATTCTTAGCTCAGCTTGAGTTTTTTTTTTCATGGAGTCTGGAGTCATTTTTAAATGTTGCGATGTTATTGTTTGTTAAAAGCTACAAACAATTCCGTTTTTCCAACACTGTTATATTTTTCAAACTCTACCCTTGACGATTGTTCTAAATCGTCAGATCGTCCGCGTTCGCCGACCAAAAAGGGTAAAAGTGTTCCCTGGCGGAGTCCGTGTTACCCCATATTTCCTCTACGTGGGCACCACAATGATGAAACCTGATGCACCTAGATAGGGCAAACTCACCAATCTTCTTCCGTGAGTGCGATCACCATGAACCCATCGCCGATTAAGTGTGCGGTGCAACTACACGCGCTTAGCTATCGCTCGAGGTGCATTTAATTTCGTTATTATTACATTTATTCCACCCATTATGAACAAAGGCGCTAATGTTTGCGATTACACGAAATTACGGCAACGTACTTGTGCGTCCCTCTCCGCGTTTCTCTGCCAGGTTGGGCGAGAAAAAGTGACAGCGACGGGAGGGTGGGGTAGAAGTTGGAGATGGAAATCAAAATGTCAGAGGTTAAATGTATTCAACTCGTCTTTCCTGTGCTCTGCACTGTCGACTTGCCCATAATGGGCTGCACCGGCGTTGGTTGGGGAGCATCTTGTGCAGTGTGAGTACTAGTGCGCACCTAGACCGTGGTCTGACTTTCGGTTCGTCGTTACATATACGTGGCATAGTGAACGGGGTCTATTGTTGATACCCCCGAAGCAACCAACCCAGCTGCATGCATATAGGAGGGGGTGTGAATCGATATACGCTAACAAAACGAAAATTGATTGTGAAGCATAGAGAAGGTAAATTGAAAATTGCATTTTCGTTAGGGTTTCTTGACCAAAGCTGGAGGAGTCGGGCGGGGGCCAAATGGCGAATGCACATGGCGATGGACTCTGGCCATGTCGATCAGGTCTCGTCGTCCAGCGACAACGACGACGACGACGACGACGGTGGCGTGTTTTGGCCGGATGATGGTTGAATGTGAATGCACAGGCAGGGTCGCGTCAAATGGTCAATTATGGCTGTTGCAACGACGTGCAACGTGATAAGAATGGCCCCAAAAGCCTTTTCCCATCTCTTCAACTTGTTGGTTGCAGAAGACGGCGAATTTCACTAAGTGTGGGGAACATGAGACAGATTGACCTCATTAGGTGGAATAGCAACGTTAGAATGAAGTGAGTTGTGAAAGCCAATTCGATGGTAAAATATCCATCCTGTGGTGAGATCTGGCTCTCATACGAGCTTTCTGAAGATATATTTTTAAAGGTTGACGATCTTTACGGCATTCACTTGTTGCTTTAAATAATCTTCTTAATCTGAATAATTTTGCAACAGTTGTTTAAAACATCTTATGAAGTTTAAGAAATTGTAACTAATATTCACAACTAAATTGAACTTTATACTAGCAGTTTTCAAAAACCCAACACTTTTAAAATTTGAAATGTTACAAATTACTACTGATTCTGCCTAGAACAGGAAGATGCTTTATTAGCAACTTTATTGTAATATAAATCTTCAATTAAATTATACATCTATCACAGCGATTCTCAATCTGGGGTACGCGTACCCCTAGGCGTACTCGAAAGCCTTCAGAGGGTACGCGAAAAAAAATCAGTAATGGCGGACAAAGCAGTTTTTCTTTATTACACTTCATTTGTCAGTCAAATTGCTCTTAAAACATGACTCAAACAAACCATTGTTCAATTTGAAACCTAACCTAGACTACCACAATATAATCTACCACTATTCTCGCCAACTCTGCAAGAACCTTCCAAACCCGGGGGGTACAATTGATGCGGAAAATATCGCCAAGGGGTACGCGGACAAAATAAGGTTGAGAACCGCTGATCTATCAGAATATTACCCCCTAGTGCCCAGTAAAAAGCTTCAATAAATACTTAAAAAATGTTCATAAAGATTCAAAGTGATTTTACCGAAGTCCGTCTGAAAAAGAACATGGACACTGGAGGGTTAATATTCATTAGACACTGATGATATTGTAGTAATTATCGCAGGGGGCTCATTATGATTTTGAAGTAGAATACTTCTCTCAGGAAGTTCGGCTACATAGGGATGTGAAATGAAAATCTAAAACCGAAAAAAGTGAAAAATATGTCCAATTTCAAATGCTAATAAATCGGTTAGTATTCGATGGATTTCCTTCGTTCTTGCAGCAATAGATTGCAAAATCTTCTAAGATTCTTCCCAAAATAAGATAATTGTAATTTTATTATTCACACTATTGTACTACTGAAAATAGTCAAGCCTTGTCAAAACGAAAAATTCGACCTCTGATTGGTCGTTATATGCTTGCTTCCCAAGCACGGTCGACAGCATCATATACCTTGCAATTGAAAACAAGCTATTTGGCTTATATAAGAGCCTGTTTCAGCCGGAGCCGCTCATAATAGTTCTAGACAGCGAAAACAGCAGTCGTCCTTCCATAACAGCAGCACTAGCCCTGTGATTGGTCACCACGTCTCAGGAGCAGCGCGGTTTTTCTCAGTGTGTGTCGCCAGACAGCCATTATTCCCCTGTGTTGGGATAGCATGAAGATTGCCATCAGGAAATCCAATTCCGGAAATCAAAATGCCTTTTACAAGGCAAATAAACAAGTCATTTAAAGTTAATAATTTTTGTCAACGCAAGCAAGCATTCTGTGTTGCATCCTAGCAATTTAAATTTGTCGCACCCGTCTAATTTACTGAATGTGAAATAGCTTCCACAGTGCATGTTGTCCGTGTATCTTAATTCCCCCAATGTAAGGGCAGCTCAAAGGTTGTATTCAGCAACCGATTTTGAACCGCAACATGCTTTTTTCAAGGCAAATAAAATAATAATTGAAGGTTAATAATGTTCTGGCATCAACACAAGCAGACATTCTGTGCGGGATGCCAACCCCCCACTGTAGGGGCAGCGCAAAGGCTGCGATCATTATAACCGACATTGAATAATGAACTGCCCTGTTAGTACGCATTCACAAAAGCAGTTAGTTCGACTATGCAGAGCTAATATGAAGTCGATTCAATCAATCAGCATAAACAGAATTTCGTCGTCTCCCAGCTGCCAAGTTGCAACATGATGCAACACGCAACAGCGAGCAAACGAAAGCGCTTGATGTTACAAACCGCAATAAGATACGGGTTAGAACCGTTGAATGTGTGAGAGCACCATCGGTGTTTATTCGCTGGATACACTATCTACTGTCTACTGAACGCAATAATCTGTTTACATGCGACACGGGGACGGGAACATTTTCTTCAACCAAGCTGCACAACACGACACAAAACATGTTATTTTGTTGCTTCAATGAGAGTGCTATCGGTCCGGCTCGACAGAATGTTCACAAGAAATCATTTTTGTGCATCCGTGCTACGAAACTGAGGAAAAACTTTAGAAACTGAAAAAAGAGGTGGAGCTTATCAAATGATCGCTCTGAATCAGAATGAAGTCACACATATTTTTCAAGTTATGTCATTCCACCACGTACGAGAAATAATTCATTCCTATTTTCATCCCTATATAAGAGCCTGTTTTAGTCGAAGCCGCTCATAATAGTTCTGAACAGCGACGACAGCAGTCCTCCCTTAGCAGCAGCGGGAGCAAGCAGTGGGTACCATCGGTGGCGGATAGCGGCCACAACTGTGGCATGGCTGCGGATAAGCGTAGCAGTTTCAGCGGATCTTTACCATCGATAGCAGCAGGGCCAGCAGATGCAGGTATGGCGGTTACCAATGGCGGCCACAACTGTGGCATGGCTACGGATAGCGTTACAGTTGCTCAGCAGTTGGGCCAGCGTATAGCGGCCACAACTGCGGCATGGCTATGCATAGCGTAGCTGTTGCAGAGGGTATATCAGCATCGATAGTAGCAGGGTCAACTGATGCAACGACACTCCCTTCACTAAAATGCTGTTTCAGTGTGGTAGCGGGAAGCATCAGCAGCAGGCTTGCATGAAGTGAATACATCAGCCAGCAACTTTCTCTGAGGCCTCCGCCATAGTAGACGCGAAAAGCGGCGCGAACCGATTCGCTCGGCCGCAGGTTGATGTGCAGCTCTACTGATGGCTGTACATTAACCTACAGCCGAGCGAATCGGTTCGCGTCGCTTTTCGCGTCTATTATGGCAGAGGCCTAATGGGAAAGTTGTATCATTTCGTTCATAAGAATATTATTGTCGGTAATATTACAGAGATGCGATTGCGTAAATCCGATTTTGGGTTGAACAATTGTTTTTTTGAGAACAAATAAAACACTTATTTGAAGAGTTAATAGCTTTTGGTACCAATAGCAGTATAGTGACAGCCTCAGCGGTAGATGCAGATGCCGGTACTTCCCTGAGGCCGATGTAAAGTTTAATGGGAGCAGCACGGCGAAACAGTTCGGGTTATGCTTAGACGCGCGTCATTTTTCGTTGTTGATATTCCCCACATGAAACGACGGGCTTTCGTATAATAGCGGTGGTATTAGCGGTAGATGCATTTGCCAACACTTCCTCCAGTAAAGCCGTGTCTAGTTTTCAATGTGGAAACACCTTTCTCATTGTGTTGACCGTGCGCCTTAGTCCTCACTATCAAGGTCACACAGAGATGTAAGATAAACACTACATCCTATGATAAATTGAACAATTGTCCTTATAAGGACAACAAATGAACTAATGAAGATTTAATTTTGAATTAGAATACTTCTCTCAGGAAGTTCGGCTACATAGGGATGTGAAATGAAAATCTAAAAGTGAGAAAAATTTCAAATGCTAATAAATCGGTTAGTTTTCGATGGATTTCCTTCGTTTTTGCAGCAATCGATTGGAAAATCTCCTAAGATTCCTACCAAATGCATGAAATTGCAATTTTATCATTCGAACTATTGTACTATTGAAAACTCTTAAGCCTTGTCAAAACACAAAATTCGACCTCTGATTGGTCGTTATACCGCGCTTTCCCAAGCACGGTCGGCAGAGTTATGGTCCTAGTAAATTGGGAATGCATCATTTGGCCTATATAAGAGCTTCATCAGATAATAAACAAACATTTAATCGGATATTAAATTGAACAAATGAAATTTAAAGAACACAAATGATTATTTTAAGAGTTATTATTTTCTCGTTTTGCGCTATAATCCAAAGTTAATTATCTTCATCTACATGCATACTCTGACTACTATTACGTGTTTGCGTCGCTTAGTTTTTGGCTACGGTCATGCAGAACGCAAATAACGGCGCGATGCGATTCGGCAAGACGAAATCTGTTGAAATGTATAGCTCTACTTCGCCTTAAAAAGAGCTGTACATTTCACCACGGTAAGGCGAATCGCATCGCGCCGGCATTCGCGTTCTGCATAACCGTAGCCTTTGTTCCGTTCCCGTTTAATGATGTCGTATTAAATGTGCATATTACAATTCGGCAGCACTTCAACTTCTCATTTGCACAAAATTTAAAAATATTCAATGAACTTCATTCAAAATATCAGACAAAAAGAAATTACAATACTGCCAATGAACGGTCAACGTTTATTTACTAGAAAAAATGACTGACACGCAAGCAGCCGGTTATCTTTCTTGTAAAAGTATTCTACTTCAACCTTGCGGTCGTGGCTTTGCATACAACCTTCTTGTGATTTTTTTTTATTGTTCAAGTGAGCTTCACGATGCAGGTTAAGTAATAACACTCTCGGACAGGCAGGAGTTAGTTAGGGCCGAGAGATCCACAGTGAGCTGTACAAAATTCCCTCTAGCGATTTCTGGCGAGTTTGTGCCGCCAAATGCGCCTTAGACTACCCACTCGATATGTCTGATCTCCAGGAGGAGCAGCACCGAACAGCGTCTGATCTCTAGAGAAGCGGCTGAGGATTAAAAGTTACACAACGAATCAAGAACGATGATTGAAAACTCGGTTCTTGGAACTGTAAATCGCTGAACATCGTTGGTGACGCCAGGATCTTATAGGACCAGCTTGAACGATATCCCTACCGTATTGTAGCGCTGCAGGAACTTTGTCGGAAAAGAGACAACTTACTTTCGATACATGACCGTAGTACCCAGTACAATGAGAACGGCGGCACAATAAACGAGCTTGATTGTGTTGAATTACACGCAAAGTCGTGTGATCAAGTAGCAGGTAAACAGCGGCAGGATGTGTACATATATTAATGTATATTAGCCCTGTATATTAGTCTTAATGCCGAAAAAAGCGCTCTACATGCAGTTGAAGAATGTCTATGATAGCTGTTCCCGAAGGAAGTTCAAGATCCTTATCGGTGAACAGTTTGATCGGAAGGGAAAACTTGTATAAACCAGTAACCAGACACGGTAGTTTGGAAATCGAGACGTACAATAACAGCCAACGAAGTGTCAACTTTATAGAGTGCGAGGACTGCTAGTTCAAAGCACGTTCTTCCACCGTGAGGACATCCAAAGATCATCTGACCACCGGACGGCTAACAAAATTGAACATGTTCTCATCACCGGATGGTTTTTCTAAGACATCACCTCCATGCGTGTTTTTCGAGATGTGGATAACGACTCGGATTATTATCAACTGTATATTAGAAGCGACGCAACCGGGTTCCACGGTCTCATAATGAGCTGATACGGAACCCCCAAACTGTCCAAAACTACGCGCAATGACAGAACGTGGTATTATCAACGGCAGGGTTGTTAGGCGTAACTTCTGTCGAGGATGAATAGCGCAGAATAAGCACAGCAATAGTCCGCGACCACGGCACTGGATCTAGAGGCAGCGATTGACAGAAACGCCCGGTGTGATGGGGAATGCAAGGCAGTGGTAGCAAAGAAAAACCGTATATGGGCGAACTACCAGAGAGCATAGAGAAAAAGAATTTGCCCAAGTTCAAATGGACGCGGAAAAACGTGATCATGATTCTGAACCGAGAGGAGGACAGCAAGAGGATCGCGATGCTGTTTCATGCCAATGATACACGAAAGTTTAACGAGAAGGTCAACTATTGTATATAGGAATGTGGATATGGGAACCTGATAATCGGCTGAAGCGAGGTAGTCCACACGTGGAGGTATTACTTCGATGAGCTCTTGATTGATAACACAGAAAATAGTAACGGAAAAGGAATTGAGCCAGCAGTAGGTGACCGGATACCAACCTTCGACTTCTAGAAAATCGAACAGAATGTTTGTGGACTGAAAAACAATAAATCCACCTGTACTGGATCACCTCCAAGATTTGAGAAGAGTAAAAATTACCCGAAGAATGGATGAAGGGGATTGTCTACCCCATCTACAAGAAGGGGAATCATGACATCATGTCTATTAGCAGATTCTACAAAAATGTCGTGAATATAACCTGTCCAAATATCTCCATTCCAAGGCAGCGTACGAATCAAGAAGCGATGGTGTATCATGCATTAGAACGAGGCAATCTTTCTGATGAGGGTGATCTCGAGAGTGTACCCGTGTTCCTTTGAGTCACGCAGAGGATTGAGACAAGAGGACGCAGAGGATGGACTGTCGTGCCAATTCTTAACATCATCCTTGCAGACAGGCTTGTAAACGGTCATCACTTTCATTTGATTTCGCTTCCTAGCGTGCGTCACAGTAGGCTTTTGCTCGTTAATGTAAAACAACCGTCGCATCTCCCACAAAGAACAGGATGGTCATTCGACACTCGCGCATCAAAGAGTTGCACACTGTCTTTCGTTTGGCGATGGGGACCCATAGGCATACAGACCTATCTGTCTGCTGGACACTGCGGACATGGTGCTTGAGAGGATCATCCTCAACAGACTGGTGAAGTACACAGAGGGTGTAAACGGTCTGGCAAGTAACCAGTTCAGCTTCCGGAAAGGTGATGGATGCTAATCTTTCTGTCACCAGGACGGCAGAGGTAGCATTTCAGCGTAAGAGTTGGGGCATTCGCTATTGCGCAATCGTTACGCTGGACGTTAAGAATGTGTTCAATAGCCCCAGTTGAGACTCCATAGGGTTCGCGCCTAGGAGCATCCACGTATCGGTGTCGTTGTACAAGATTTTGGAATTTTTTTTCCAGAATCGAGGACGGTCAGAAGTGCGTCCCAATCACGGCAAGGGTACCGCAAGATTCCATGCTGGGTCCGGTGTTGGGGAATGCTATGTACGACGCATATGCAAGATCGAATACTGGATGCACTCTAGGAAACTGGAGTTAGCGCACCATAAGACGCGATCTTTGATGCTCTCAGGGATTATGGTTGACGAGAAGCTCACATTTGAGAGTCACGTCGACTATGCCTGTAAGAGGACTTCAACTGCCGTTGCAGGACTATCTCGAATGTTGTCGTATAGCTCAGCGGTGTATGGCAGCAAGCGTAAACTTCTTGTCAGCTTGGTTTCGTCCATACTTAGGTATGGTGGGCCAGTGTGGTCCAAAGCGCTAGGTACTAACAGTTATCGTGGTAGACTGGAATGTACCTACAGGCTCATGTACCTGAGGGTTGTGAGTGCGTATTGTACAGTGTCATAAGACGCAATCTGCGTCCTGTCCGGCATGATGCCTATCAGCATAACCATAAAGGAGGAATGCTTCGATCAACGTGACACAAGGCGCATACGAGGTACCAAAAGATCATTCTCGATGATCATATGGCAGCAGGAATGGTTCAATTCCGCCAAGAGTAGATGGACGCACCGACTTATTCCGGACGTATCCGGGTGAGTTGGGAGGCGCCATGAAGAAGTGAACTTCTACCTGACACAGATTCTGTCAGTTCATGGCTGATTTAGGCAGTATCTACACAGATTCGGGCAAGCCGAATGTCTTTTTCGTGTGCCCTCGTTTTGCGTGTGCGCAGAGCGACATGATGGTGGTGAGCGGGCCAGACACCAATCCGGACAACCTAATTCGGAGGATGTGTGAAGACTCGAACATTTGGAGGATGGTTTGTGCAGCCGCCTAACAAATAGTTTTAGAGTTGCAAAACAGGCGACAATTTGACCATCGACACGCCAGAGTTAGCTAACGGCCAGTCTCCAGGTTAGTTAGCTAAGTTAGCAAAGAGACTTAAAGAACCAAGAGGGTGCACAGTGCACAAAAACCGCTCCCTGAAGCAATACCTAGCGGTGGCTCCGGGGAGTGTTCTGGGTTGGAAACTGGAGTGGTTTTAGTGGGTCTGGTCACTGGCTGACAAAAAAAAAACATTCTTCACAACTTTAGGTCGTTTTAGAAGGTGT
The DNA here is from genome assembly GCF_029784165.1 of Wyeomyia smithii. Classification (NCBI taxonomy): domain Eukaryota; kingdom Metazoa; phylum Arthropoda; class Insecta; order Diptera; family Culicidae; genus Wyeomyia; species Wyeomyia smithii. Next base: position 198,632,317 of record NC_073695.1, on the reverse strand, counting down.
TCCTTCATAATGGCCCAGTGCTTCTCGATCGTATGCAGTTCCGGAGTGTTTGGGGGGCTCAGCTTTTTCGGCACAAAATCGACTCCGTTCGCTTTGTACCACTCTACCACCTCCGTGGAGTAGTGGTAGGATGCCAAATCCGGCCAGAAGAGCGTCGGACTATTGTGAGCCTTGGGGAAAGGAAGGAGCCGCTTCTGGAGGCACTTTTTTAGATACACTTGCCCATTCATAGTGTTCATTCACTTCATAGTTCATTCACTTCTTGGCGAATCTCGAAACCTTCTGTGTCCTGAGGTCCTCAGGAACTTCGAAATTATCCTTGGTCGTCACGTACAGGTTTCCAGGAATCTACTTGAAGTCTGCCTTGATATACGTCTCATTATCCATCATCGAACAGTGTGGCTTGGTAAATTTTGAATAGTTCATCTTCCGCGCACGACTTTTCGCGGTCGTATTTTGCTTCTCGTCTCGGTTTGGGGACTTCTGGACGACCTTAGTCCGTCTCGTGTTTTGCACGAAAGACACACTCACGTGCAACTTTTACGCCACATCTTGGAAGGAAGCGTTTGGTTTGCGTTGGAAGGCAGTAACCACGCGCTTGTGATTCGTTTCGTTGAATTGAGTGCTTTTTCGTCCCGATGAGGGCATTAGATCCTCAGTCAGACGTTCTTTGATACGTTTTATTATACCGGACACCGTAGAATTCGCGATTCCTCACTTTTTCCCGATGTCGCGGTGCGACAGAAGCTGATTTTCAAAGTACTCGTGCAAAACTTTTTCGCGAACGCACAGCTCTCTCGACGACATTTGGAAAACTTCTGCGCACCTGATGGAATCAACTGACAGCATGGAAACAGTACACATCAAATTATTTGTACGCAAAATATCATTTTACTCAATTTATCAATAGTTGGAGCCATATAAGTGTGTGCAGATTTGAAACACCCCTGATATGCGGGGAAGGGGCTATGAAGAGAAGAACATCGGCCTCTTGCAGTAGATCATTGTGAACGACGACGAGCTTGAAGCAGCTGAAAAGTTTGTATATTTGGGATCGCTGGTTACTGCCGACAACAATACCAGCGAAGATATCCAGAGACGCATCTATTGTGGAAATCGCTCCGAACCATGTTGAAATTGCATAAGCTCCTAAATAGACTGGTATACCGGAATACGAACTACAAACTATTTACTGTACAGTACAAACGGAGAAAAACGGAGAATAGCGTGAACGTACTAACCACAAGCTACACGTGTTGCTTGGAGAGAACCAGGTTGCACATCTGATTAAAGCCTATAGATTGCGATGGGCTGGACACGTCGCAAGAATGCCGGACGATAACCAGATACTTCCGGCAGCAGAAATGGAGGAGCACTGTGTCCAGGATGGCTCGATCAGATTGAAGGCGATATGCGAGTGCTGAGATACCTGGGATTGTGGTGACATACTATCCCGGCGTAAGCTGTTTCCAGAGTCGTGGTTATTTTCATTCAAACCTTAACTACGACATGTCGTTTCGTTTAGAATCCAGACTGTGCCACTATTTTATTACTGACTTTTGTACCCCTTGGTTTACAAGTTTATGTTGTTTCATTCGCCACAATTACTAGTTCAATGCAATCTAAAGAAAGTTTCTGTGTATGTTCCCTGAATCCTCCCCTGGCGTTAGGTAGACTCTGTGAGTGATGGTCATCCAGGTTGTACTAAACGGGTGAGTCACTCAAAGAGGAACCACACGCCCATTTGAGCCCGCTACGGATGACCGTGAATGTGAGGTGTACAGCACATCTCACAGATGATTATAAGAGAGATTTACTCAGCGGACTGTTTTTGTCTTCTTCTAGTCTTTTGAATGTATCACTTGTAGTTACCGAGAAAGATAAACTTCATCGCTCTTCTTTTTTTCGATGTCTGTTTATTTCTGCCCTCGTTGTTCCCTCTGGGAAACAAGGTGTTTAGTATCAGTTCTTTATTGTCTTTATTGCTTACTGTTCTTATTGTCGGGAAAATGTACTAGACTAGAACGAAGGTTATCTGTCTATTCGTATGGAGTTAATGTACATACTTGGTTTGGAAAAGAGGCTGCTGCACAATTGAGTTAAAATTTGCATTGTGACTGTTTTCAAGAATAATATGTAAAAAAGCGGAGTAAGAATTCACCGCGCACTTCTTCTCTGGCATAAGCGCTGCATGTAGAAATTTTTTGCCGTACACTTCTTTTTCTGCTTTGTTCTCTGTTTCTGCCGCTCGCAAAAAAATTTAACTCACTTGCTGCCATAGCCGAGCGAAACAAGCGTGCTGAATCGCTGTAGAGAGAATACCCAGAAGTACAATGCAGTGTACACTGCTGAGATAATACCGCAGAGACAACTTGAATTTTCTCGTAGCAGAATGTGATGCAGAGCGGCGCCTAGTATTTTTTAGATTCGAGATGCAAAGCACACGCCATCTACTTACCTACCAAGAACCTAATTTGATATATGCCCAAAAGACTCACTATAAAAGCACTGCAGAGAGCCCTGTTGTGTAGTTATTGTGCGTAATATCTTTTCGTATAAGAAGGCTCACCTCAATTTATTATATCTAAAGAGAGATATTTCAGTTTTCACCACGGTGGTTTTTGCATGGTCCTCAGTTGTACACGATTTGTGCATGTGCGTCGATTTACTCATTAGTGTGAGAGCAGTTGTTTCCGTGGTGAAAGATATTCTCCTACACGCCATTGACTCGCCGAGGCGAAATGAAAAGCCTGGTTACCATTTTGTTGCATGAGATTCATTGATTTGGGTTGCTCTGTTAACCTGCCTGGCCTGTTGAATATCCTCAAAATTCCCTTTTTTTTAAAGCCGCCTCAGAAGGAAATCTTGGCTACCCCACTACTGCATGGAGTTGCACCGATGGAACTGTCACTTTTGCCTGTCCAACAGATGACTAATCGAGTTGGTAATCGATTTTCCAGAACCAACTTTTTTTGGTTCCTATTGGGGCCCCAAACAACCCTAAACTTACCTGAAGTCGATTGGTTTTGTCTCCGCTTGGCGCATTGCATTTCAAATTTGTATGAAAATTTATATGGGAAAACCTACTTTTTTGCATTTACCTTTCTAGAGAGCTCAATAATGCTCTAATAATGCACTACATTATGTTAAAGTATAGTATTCTAGATGCCTAACAACTTTGCAGTGGACAGTGAAGAGCTAGAATGTCCCTAAGAAGAGCTATAGCTATTCAAAGTTGAGTATGTCGATTTAAATGCAGAAAATCTTGTTTTCTGCCAACATTACCAATGTATCGGCGTCAGTAGGATTCCCATCAGAAGTAACCTGTCATTATGAGTTTATACACTCAACAAGATCAAGTAAACAGATTTAGGTCAATATTCTAGGCGTAGAAAGAATCTACAACGTGTTTCGAAGGTTGCTTCTGATGGAAATCTGACTGACGGCGGTACACTGGCAGTGTTGGCAGAAAAAATGATTTTCAACATAAATTTCGACATACACAACTTTGAACAGCTCTAGTATTTTTTTGGCACAACCTAGCTCTTTAGTGTCTTCGGCCAAGTTGTTAGGCATCAATAAACCTACCATTTTAAGTCATCAAACCTATGGTTTGAGCCATTTTGAGCTCTTTAGAATGGAGAATGCAAAAAAGTTGGTTTTTCCATACAAATCTCCATATAAATTTAAAATGCAATGCGCCAAGCGGAGACAAAACCAAACGACTTCCAATAAATTCAGGATTGTTTGGGACCCCAAATAGAGCAAAAAAAAACTTGATTCAGGCTTTCTGCTAACAAGTTTGGTTTTTTCCATATAACGATTCCCCACCCTAGTAACTATCCATATTATAAAAATTATTCAAAACTGTATTAAAAGTCTTGAAAGACTTTATTTGACACTAATTTTGTTCGAATCGGTAGCCAAAACCTTATTCGCTGAGTCGATCGATGGAAGAAAGCCTTTATGGAACGATTAATTAGTCAGTTTTATTGTTCCTAGGCTTCCAATATACCGACTTATTTCTTCTAGTGTTTCTCTTTTTATTACAGAAACTCCCATCGTTACAAAAAATAGGTCTCGAAATAAAGTTCTGAGCCTTCATCCATCAGCTGTATTTTGTCGTTCCTGATGAGCAACAGTTTCAGGTCTCCATTATCTCCAGCCAAATAACCACTTCTTGATCTAGCAGAACGATCTCATGTGAATCGTGATTTCTAATAATTGATTTGGATTGTTCGGCGCCGCATACTTTCCCCCGATATTGGAGTAATCCGTTTGCCTTGCTGGCTGTCGGTACCTGGTTGAATCCGTGCATGGATCATATAATTCCTGTATAAAAGTTATAACATAACAACACACGACCGGTAAAGGTGCGCTTCATTCCGCCTTTCAACTAGGCAATTTAATTCCTTCCATGTAAACTTCAGGAAGTTGCAGTCCTCCCACTGATGCTCTTCTCGAGCTTTGAGTACATATTTCATATAGAATTAATTTTCATCACAATCCATTTGGCTCGGCGCGGACACGACGGTTGTTGCTCGCGATTTACCCATCAAATCAGTTCCGAATTAATTACCGGTCGTGAAACAATCCCAGAAAAAAAAACAGCCAGCCTGATAAGATGGGGACGCATGGGGGCGCCAGTTTCAGCCGGGCAATTATATTCCGTACATGCAGCAGGCAAAGCTAACTACTAGACCGCCACTACACTGTTGGATTGCAGCAGATGTAGAGTGTCGCTTGTGGGAGAATTTTGCCACCGCTTTTGTCCGTCTGCTCTGATCGTCATTGCAAGTACGGCGGCACGATATCACGAAAATTCGTGCGCTCATTTTCGGGCCGCAGCTTTGATTAAGGACGATCTGATGGGAAATAAATTGAAATTAAGGCAGCGAGGAAGCGTGCCATATTGGAGAGCATGATGAGTGGTCAGTTTAGAGCCAGTTTTGATGGGCTAAGCTGCTTATATGTCAGTTGCGACTGCATATCTGTATTTAATTTCAAGCAATAATTTTATTGACATTATTTTTAAACAGTCGATCTGTCCCAGTATGTATGTAAACATACCTTTATAATATGTAAACGATTTTATAAGCCCTTCGATCATAGGCTCTAAAAATAGAATAGTGGAGGATAACGTATTTCGGGTCAAACACGTTTTTATCTGCCACTTATTCTCCGTAATAAATTTTGTCCAAAGAAGGTTTATTTCGAACAACTGTCGAAACATTCACCCTTAACCAAGTTAACGAAGTTACTGACAAAGAGTTTTACGGCTTACGCTTACGCAGCTCGCTCGGGTAGCGATAGCAGCACGTGGCTACCTGAACCAGTTTCGGCAGTGCAATCGTCGAATCTCGATCACCTTTCACTGATTGCTTTTCGGTTGAGTAGCAGCAGGGACAATGTGGTAGGTGAATGTACGATTTTGCGTTATGCCTAGGTGAACAATATATTTTTCCATCACACAAGGGGATGTAGCTCAGATGGTAGAGCGCTCGCTTAGCATGTGAGAGGTACGGGGATCGATGCCCCGCATCTCCAAAGAAACTTTTTTTTAAATCGAATAACTGTATTGGGTCATTTCAATTTTAAAACAGAGATTCCTTTTGAAAAATAATCAATAGGTGAAATCAACATTTTAATGTTTGATTTACGAAAAACATCTGATACCTACTGTAAATGCGTTTTTTCGTTGTTTGTGCAATTCGGTTTAAACAAGCGCAAACTTATTTTATTTTGAGCATCAGACGACCTTTCGATGAATGAGTTGAAATATATTTTTTGCGTTGATTGCCATGATTATTGTTTTTTTGTGACATTGAAATCTATCCGAAAAAAGTGAAATAATTAAGGTAACTGGCAAGAAACATAACATTCCTAATAAAAAATCGATTCACTCTATTCAAGACCGTAGAAATTAAGCAAGAAATCGACACAAGTTTCAGGAAAACTTTTTGAGGCATGACACATATAACAATAAATTAATTATTCAATCAATTGAAAAAAAAAAAACTGCATTTGTATGTGATTTTAAAAACGGAACAGTATAGCGATTGAAAAGTTACAGCAAGACTTTATTTACATTGCATGGAATAGATTGAAGCAGAATTTACACAAGATGGTAACTTGCAAGCATTTTCAACCTTTATTTTAACTGAAGATCTAAAAATATTTAGCATCAGGGGTAATGCAGCAGCCACTGCTTTATGAAGGGTTAACATTTTTTTAAAGGGAGTATAAAGGGTTAATTGTATAACTATTAGTACCTTGTTGATAATTAGCTAATCGATGTGGATGTATAATAATGCGTTTTGTAAACTCTGCTCTATAATCTGCTTTTTTATTTATATATTTTATTTATATGTTTCTAATCTGTTAATTTCGTGTACGAATTTCGGATATTAAGTACCCATCAGTGCTAATGAATTTTATACAACTTTGATATGATTCTGCTGAACATATTAACTCTACAATGTTCTTAATTTATTTTTCAAGCTTAAATTATACCTTCATTTGTGAGAGATATTTACATTACTGCCATCACTATTAAGGGTAGGGAACATATTCTAAGCAGCTTTAGGAACCGCCTGTGTATTCAGACAAAACACTCGAAATGTAATGGGTTAAAATTCAAACAGTAGTATATCAATCTGTTCTTTAACGTTTTCTCTGTCAGAGCTTATTTTCAGATTGTAAAACTAAGTTAGCAAACTTTAACAATAATCAATTAAAGTTACCAATCGAGGGACACTATTCCAATCACCCCGAACCTATTTTGAGCAGTTTCCATCTGTTTTGCAGGCGTTTTTTGCAACACCCGAAGTGGCTCCTGAATGGCTGCAATATAGGTCGATTTGTTTCAAATGCTGTTTGTTCACAGATTTCTTTGTGATTAAGACAGCTAGACAATCAAAGTTTTCGTTTCCATCATTGAAATTGTCGATATTGATCAAAATGCAGGAGTTTGAGGCCTGTTTTCTGCGACTGATTAAAATAGGCGCTACTGCTTAAGCCGTTCCTTACCCTACAATCCTAAAAATCGGAATGTTGTCTTTCTGGTTATAAAAATTAGCAACGTTCTTTGGGATTTATTAGCAATAATAACAATGCTTTGCGGATGAGGAAATTTAAAAATCTCCGATCCTAAAATTTTGGAAATTTCCTATTGTTGCCACCGACCGACGCTGATTTTAGTTTTTGTTATATTTTATTGTCAGGCAAACTAAAGTCACTAGCGTTCAACAGTGACATGTGAAATTTAAAATTTTGTTTTGAAATCTTATTCTTTGATATTATACTGTGTATCTTTGTGTATCTTACACAAAATGACGCATTCGAATAAAATAGTTTCGCGTTTAGATCGGGGTTTGGAGCGGTTCTGTAAATTTCTTGTTTTATATTCGATTTTCCGGTCCGCTTTGGTGAGTGAATATCCAGTTGTAACACATAAGAAAATGACATCTTTTTCCTGATTTAGTGTGAAAAGTGTGAGAATCCGGAATCATGTCATGTTCCTAATTGTCTCCAGTAATATTTTACCCGGAGGTCTGCCTCGAAGTCGTTGTCCTCCATACGGTTCTTTGCTAAATATTATCTTTACCGGTCGCTCATCCGTGCTACGTGGCCAGTCCACTTCAATCTGCTGTGTTTTATCAGCTTGACAATATCAGCGTGCTGGTAAACTTCGTACACCCCATTTTCTAGTTTGCCACCGAATATTGATCGCAGGATTCTACGCTCAAAGACTCCAAGCGCTCGTCGAGCGGCCTCAGCTTACGTCCACAATTCATGTCCGTAGAGCGCCATAGCCAGTATCAGGGTCCTGCAGAGCGCAAATTTCGTACGGATCTGTAAGCTACAGAACCTAAGCTGGCTACGCAATCCATAATAAGCCCTATTCGCTGCCGCAATTCGTCTCGTCACCTCGCGGCTCACCTCGTTGTCACTTGTCACGAGAGACCAAGATAAAAAATTCGTCGACCACTTCGGAGGTATCTCCATCCATCTCCCTCGCAGCACCAAAACCCGCAGAACTACCACACTCTCCGCCAGCCACCATGTTCTTTGTTTTGGCAGTGTTTATGGTGAGTCCAATTCTCGCAGCTTCCCTTTCGAGAGCCGTAAAAGCCTTTTCAACAGCTATACGGTTAACACCAAAGATATCAATGTCGTCCGCGAATCCAAGAAGCATGTGAGACTTCGTGATGATGATGTCGCTCCTCTGTACACCTGCCTTTCGTATTGCACCTTCCTAAGCTATGTTGAAGTTCGAGAGCCCGTCACCTTGTTTTAGAGCATCTAACGTCACAAACGCGCCCGGAAGTTCCCCCGCTGTCATGGCGCTTGTTGTGAGCCCGTCAAGTGCCGCATGTAGCAGTTTAATAAGTTTTGTTGGAAAACCATGTTCGAGCATATTAAGTCACAGCTCGTTGCGTTTTACTGTATCGTACGCCATCTTAAAGTCTATAAACAGATGATGTGTCTGCAAGTTGTGTTCTCGAAACCTGAGAATCTGTTTCAAGGTGAACATTGTTACAATTCACTTGCTTCTAGTTGCTTTTTACTTCCCAGCTTCGGGTCATTACTTTGGTCTCCTGTAGAAAATTCAATCGGGTGGACTTTCAACCCACCTATACCGTTGGTCACTGAGCGAAATTCACGGATTACACACTAATACTGAGCGGAAACAAGTCAAAAGGACTCACAATTGATTTAACAAAGAACAGCTTGAAAATTACGAGACCATACAATATTTTTATTAAAATTGCTTTTCGCGGGAAGGGAGAGTTAGTAGGGATTTATTTTTACTTGCGCATATCTTTTTTCACGATGAGACGTCCGTCGGGCATTCCGCTCGGTGGGGGTGTAGATGTTGATTAGGTGACTTGGCTCCGTTGCTGTTTTAGAGATGCGGGGATTTTGCTGGTCGGATCCGGTCTTCTGGCCAACGGGGCGGTATAGTATCGGACGCAGCGGCGTCGGTGGTCACCGGTGGGGCGTCACAAGGGTAGCACCGGCTTGTCGATCGTTGGATAATCGGCTGACACCCGAAGGGTGTCACTGTTGCACTCTGGATGGCTTCAACTGGATTTAACTCGCCTTTCACCACGGCCGCGGTTTCCAACGACGCGCCAAAACTTAGCGTACAAAATGGCCTTCCAATTTGGCCACAAAAGGTCTCACTTAGGGCGTTTTTCCGCCAAAACTTCGAAACTGGATATTCAACGCGCGATTACACTCCTCCGGGTTGTAATCAAAAATTCTCTCGCATATTTGCTATCCGACCTTTTTATTTACAACCTGTCCGCTTTCCATCGTAGACCATCCCTGCCGCGTAGCGCACCACTCCGTTGATTGTACCCGACGACTCGAAGCTTTTATAAACTTATCGTTTAGTTTGGTGCCAGGGTTTTATTTATCATTATTTGATTTTTTCAGAACAGTTTATTGATTTTACCTAATCTACGACTTGTTTTCTCTTAAATTTAAATTTTATATACATGCAAAATACGACAAAATAGTTGAAATAAATAATTCATATAAGCAAACAATAGTAATAATTTATATACAAAAACTAAGCAAAATGGCACCAAACGAAGCTATTAAACAAAAATTAAACAAAACTCAAACATAACATTGGAGTATGTAAATGCTTAATTTTTTGTTTAGACATTTACTGACAATTATTTATACGTGTAAACAAACAACAGGCATCGTCAAACACAAATTGTGGACCTGGAACTGCCGTTTGCCAACACAAAAAATATTCAATATAAATAGGAGTAAAGATCAAGCTGGCTCAGCGACCAAAGGATTTTATTGTGACCGTCAAAGAGATTGGTCACAACATTTGGTCCGTTGTAGATCGTCCCGCTCGAAACCGCGAAATTTTGCAAGCGGAATTGAGGAGGGATATGCCTCGATATTAACTGCAGTCGAGTCTATGTCCCGTATTGTAGATAGAGTATATGAGTCCTTCCAACGAGTCCATAAATAGTTGTTCCTTAGACCATACCCTTAGGATTATCTGGTGAATTACACTGCACAGCCGCTCGCTTCCGACATTGAAAAGTTCAACCGGTAAGCCGTCCTTTGTAGTTCTTCAGCTCTTTACAAGCGTTCTTCACCTTGTCCAATGTAGGTGGATTCACAGCATGTCCTTCTTCCTCAATATCTCTCCTGTTCCCCTCGACTCCTTCTTAACCGTTCACAACACTTCAAAATGTTACTTCCAACGCCTGGTCACCTGGGATTTATCGGTAATCAGGTTCTCCTCCCTGTCCTTTCACATGGCAGGTATTGGCACAGTCCGGTCCCTGATTCATTCGATAGAAGCTCCTTGTATCGTGACTGGTGAAGCAATTCTCCGCCTCCGCGAGGACGCGTTCGGAGTGCTCACGTTTCTTACAGCGCTGAAGCCTCTTTGAGGCTTCCGTCACCTCTAGGCACTTATCATCGAACCACCCATTACGCGTGGTTCCTGTTGTCATGCCTATCACTTCTCGTGCAGTTTCGCTGACCGCATCGTGGATGTGCTTCCACTGCTCGTTCAAGTCCACTCCAGCTGGTTCACCGATCCGTCTATCAACTTTCCGAGTATACTCTGCAGCAACTCCTTCCGCTGATAACCTCTGGATTTCTAGACGTATCTTACTCACCGATCTCGATTTTTATACCTTAGACAACTGGGCGCGAATCTTGCCTACCATGAGACTGACTCTCGATCAGCATGTGGTCGATCTGGGAGCAGGTCATTCCATTGGAGTGTCTCCAGGTGTGCTTCCGAATGTTCAGACGTGCAAAATGGGTACTACAGATGGCCATTTCCCTGGCCACGGCAAAGTTCACTCACCTTAAGCCGTTATCGTTGATGGTAGAGTGAAGGCTTTCCCTACAAATAACAGGACGAAAGAATTCCTCTCATCCAACTTGTGCATTCATATCTCCGATGACGATCTTTCTGTCGCATTGTGGACACTCTCCTAATGTGTACTAGAGGAACTCTTCGATCTTCTTCTTTACGTCACGGTTTTATTGTTTGTCGGCGCGTACACGTTGATAAGGCTGTAATTGCTTGGCATAAATGGGGCCTCCACCAGACGCTTTATTTGGTTTCCTATTAGTACGAAACTGACGACCCGTTTTGCTCTGTCGCCGCCACTGTAGTAGATTTGGTCCTCAAAGAAGTGCCCGCGGTCGGATCAACCGCCCGGAATTCACGTTCTCAAGCTTTAGGCCAACGCACCTCTTGTATGGCTGCTACCTCCAGTTCTGCTTTTCTTATACCTCTAGCCAAGATGCCCGCGCGTCTCCAAGAAGAACAACTCCTCCTTCCCTGTCAGCATACGACTATGTTCCCACGGGTTTACCGATCTTCCCTTGGTTGCTCGTATCCCAGTCGGTACCACGTGGAGGTAAGGATGCATAAATAGTTACTCAACATGAACAACTGATTTTATAAAATGATCTCTTTATCAAAAAGGAACAATTGTGTATAGTTTCAGTGCAATCGGAAAAGATCGATCGGCATTGATTTGCGAAGTAGCGTGGATTGTCTCTAGAACCTTATGATTTTTTTTTATTAAATTACTTTTTACGCAATTTACATTTATTTATATCTCGAGATTGGCTCATATTACCTCGGGGTAAAACACTTATATTACGTAAAGTTTTTCGAGAAACAGGACGACATTATCAAATTTAAAATAAATTTGGCTACATTTGCCGAAAAATCAAGTTTGGTTTTCAATACATAAATAAACTTCCGGTCAAAAATAATATTTCTTCCATATTCCTTGCTTTGTTTTCTTTTCAGTATTTTTCGGACGTCTTACGTCTATTAATTGTAGGAAGTAGAAAAAAGTGATTTTTACAAAATATGCGTTAGGGACCATCCACATTTCACGTGGACAGATTTTTAACGATTTTGACCCCCCGATTTTAGACGATTCTGAAACGATTAAACCATTCTTTTACTAGAATAAATGTTGCATATTTCTATTCGCCCCACAACGGGGCGAAAAGAAACACTTATTAGTCGAGTGCGTTTTTCTTAGTCTGATGAATGATTTGAATTTTACTCTGAAGAAAAAAGAACAATTACATTATACACTAAGGTCGCTTTTTACGCGGTTTTCTTACGCGGATTCCGGAATTTACGCGGTTTTTTTAACGCGGATTCCGGAATTTACGCGGTTTTTGATACGCGGATTTCGGAATTCACGCGGTATTTTTTTTGCGCGAATTTCGGTTTCTCTTCACTCAGATTGCAGAATAAACGCTGTTTTTTTACGCGGATTTCGGAATTTATGCAGTGTTTTTACGCGTCATGTATCCCCCGCGTAAGAAGCGACCTTAGTGTAATTGATCTGATATGCAAAAAAAAAGCTAAAAAATATTTCAATAACGGAAATGTGTGGTTTATCACTTCATGTATGACATCTTATTTTATGGATATGTCCATGGGCGCAACTAAGGAAAATTTCTAGAGAGGGCTACCGAAATTTTTTAGGGGGGGGGGGCTATCTATCGAAATGACTATCTTACCCACTGCGTCAACATCTACATCTGTTAACAAAGTTGATTCAATATTGAGCAGAGCTAAGCATGAGAATCGATCCTGCGTGCTGACCTTACAAAGCCACCTTTTTAATAGCCTCGAGAAAAAAGTATAAAATACAATCATTCTATGAGAAATTCTAGGGGGGGCTGATACTCTTCTAGGGGGAGCTATAGACCCCCTAGCCCCCCCGTAGTTGCGCCCATGGATATGTCTCAACAGAATCCTCATTAGGAATGGATAAACTCGGGGTTGGGTCAAGCATTTCTACCGATTTAGGGTCTTCTTGTACTTCGTCTAGAAACGGCGTCCAGTAACACTTTGTGCTGGTAGAATTGGAATCATGGGCCGTTTCTCTCGGGTTGTTGATGTCTTTGTCAATTCATGTCAGACAACACTCAGCAAATATCATTCTGTGCCGAACACGCATCAGTACTGGACGTGTTTGGTGATCGGTCCGATAGAGTATAAAACAAAAGACGTGTGAACAAGTGTTGGCATTGTTTGCCTGGTCGAGTGAAATAAATCCGGGTTCAAGGTCGTTCCTTTGTGCAACTGTTTCGCATCGTGACTGCCAGCTGGTGCGTAAGCCGATTTGGCTGCTGGCTGGATTGTGCTACAGCAGTGGACGAGACACAAACGAGGAAAAAGAAGAAGCCATCAGTGTCAGCGAGTCGTATCGCTGTGTGGAGTGATCTCACACCTGGCTCGCTGCTGGTGGCTGTCTGGTGCTGCTGTATTGGTGCTGCTGGCTGTAACGGCTGCTACTTCGAACGATCGGACAACCAACCTTACTGGAAGGGAGAAATAAAAAGGTACGTGTTCTTGTCAGCGCTAGTGCGCTAAACATAGCGCGATGGATGTAGATCCCTCGCCTCCCGCGCCACCATCCCCGAACCCCTCTGACCCTGACCCTTCTGTTACCCCCTCCCCTGTTCATTCTTCAGTCCCCCCTCGCCCCAGGCTTTACCCAGACGGAGCACAGGGCAGCTATACTGTTTATTTTCGGCCAAAGGCAGGACCGAAATCGAAAAAGTTGAACCTCTTGCAGATTTCTAAAGACCTGACGAAGGAGTACAAGGGCGTGACCGAAATTTCCAAGGTCCGGCCTAACAAGCTCCGTGTCGTGGTCGGTAACCTGAAAGAGGCCAACGATATAGCTTGCTCTGAGCTCTTCACACGCGAGTATCGCGTTTACATACCCGCACGAGACGTGGAGATCGACGGTGTCATAACCGATTCGAGTCTGTCCGTCGAGTGTATACTGCAAAGTGCCAAAGGGTGCTTTAAGAACAAAACGTGTCCCGAAGTAAAGGTGCTCGACTGCAAGCAATTGCGGTCAGCATCGATCATCGGTGGCAAAACAGTATACACTCCGTCAGACTCGTTTCGAGTTACGTTCGCCGGGTCTGCACTACCAAGCCACGTCTCGATCCACCGGGTTCGTCTCCCTGTGAGGCTCTACGTGCCCCGCGTCATGAACTGCCTGAATTGCAAGCAGTTAGGCCATACAGCCGCCTACTGCTGCAACAAGGCACGTTGTGGCAAGTGTGGGGAGTCTCATGCGGAAGATTCTTGCAGTGTTAACGCTGAAAAGTGTATTCACTGCGGAGAAAGTCTGCATGAGCTCTCGACATGTGCGGTGTACATGCAGCGCAGGGATAAAATAAAACGGTCTCTCAAAGAGCGTTCAAAGCGTTCCTACGCTGACATGCTGAAGAAGACCGTTACCACTTCTCCCGTTACTTCGAACCCCTTCGATCTGTTGCCCTCTGAGGAAACCGATTCTGACGATTCACCAGCGGGAGCATCTTACGCCAATCCTGGGGAGTCTAGAAAGAGGAAAAGTGTTTCCTCTCCTAAACTTCCCAGAAAAGGTCCTAAGATTTCTCAAAGTGAAATGAAGGTTACAAACAAACCAAACAGTGCTGCGGAAAAACCGAAGCAAACTCCTCCTGGGCTGGCAAATTTAAAGTCCCAGAAGGAGTTCCCAGCACTGCCAGGAACATCTAAAACCCCAGTTGCTCCTTTTACACTCCCAGTTGATGAAACAAACTCTGGATTAGTGAAATTTTCTGACATTGTGGACTGGATTTTTGAAACTTTCAATGTACCCGATCCAATTAAAATTTTTCTTACAGCATTCCTCCCAACAGTTAGATCATTTTTGAAGCAGTTGACTGCCCAATGGCCTCTCCTTGCAGCGATTGTATCCTTCGATGCCTAATTCAACTGCGTATATGAAGGAGTCTATCTCTGTCTTACAGTGGAATTGTAGAAGTATTTTACCAAAAATTGATTCGTTTAAAGTTTTGATAAATAAAAACAAATGCGATGCATTTTCCCTTTGTGAAACTTGGCTTACTTCAAATATTGATCTCAACTTCCATGATTTTAATATTATTCGCCTTGATCGAGACACCCCATATGGAGGAGTACTTTTAGGGATTAAAAAGTGCTATTCTTTCTATCGTATTAACCTCCCCTCGATTCCAGGCATCGAAGTTGTCGCATGTCAAATGACAATACAAGGTAAAGAGCTTTGTATTGCCTCAATATATATTCCCCCCAGAGCACAGGTTGGGCAACGGCTGCTCTTTGATTTAATAGAACTTCTTCCCTCGCCACGTTTGATTTTGGGAGACTTCAACTCTCATGGCGTGGCTTGGGGTTCCCCATACAATGATAACCGCTCCTCTTTAATCTATAACCTTTGCGATGACTTCGACATGACTATTTTAAACAACGGTGAAATGACACGTATCCCGAAACCTCCAGCGCGCCCAAGCGCTTTGGATCTATCCTTATGTTCGACGTCGCTACGGTTGGATTGCACATGGAAGGTAATCCTCGATCCTCACGGTAGCGACCATCTGCCTATTCTTATTTCAATTACTAACGGGTCAACTCGCATGCGACCAATTGACATTCCGTATGACCTCACACGAAATGTCGATTGGAAGTTATACGAGGAAATGATTTCAAAAGCGGTCGAGTCGATTCAACATCATTCACCACTTGAAGAATACAACCTCCTCGCGGGCTTGATTCTCGACGCCGCGTTGCAAGCCCAAACGAAGAAATATCCCGGCGTAACGATCAAAGAACGGCCTCCCACTCCGTGGTGGGACCAAGAGTGCTCCGATGTCTACACGCAAAGATCCGACGCGTTTAAGGCCTACCAGACGGGAGGTATACCTGGCGACTATTTACGGTATTCGGAGCTTGATACCAAGCTTAAAAGCTTGGCTAAAGCAAAGAAACGTGGATATTGGCGTCGGTTCGTGAACGAGACGTCGAGGGAGACATCGATGAGCACTCTTTGGAACACAGCCCGAAGAATGCGGAATCGCGTAACGGTCAACGAAAGCGAGGAGTCTTCAAGTAGGTGGATATTTGATTTTGCCAGGAAAGTATGTCCGGACTCTGTTCCTGAGCAAAATATTGTTCGCGATGCGTCTCCGGGCCACGACGCGATAGAATCACCTTTTACGATGGCAGAACTTTCAGTTGCCCTCCTGTCCTGTAACAATAACGCGCCTGGATTAGATAGAATCAAATTCAACTTGTTGAAGAATCTACCCGGCAATGCCAAGAGGCGCTTGTTGAACTTGTTCAATAAGTTCCTGGAGCAAAACATTGTACCGCAGGATTGGAGGCAAGTGAAGGTGATCGCCATCCAAAAACCAGGGAAACCAGCTTCTAATCACAACTCTTATAGGCCGATTGCAATGCTATCCTGTATCCGGAAATTGATGGAAAAAATGATACTCCGTCGTTTAGACCACTGGGTCGAATCAAATGGTCTACTATCAGAAACTCAATTTGGCTTCCGCCGTGCCAAAGGGACGAATGATTGTCTTGCGTTGCTTTCAACAGATATTCAGCTGGCGTATGCTCGTAAAGAACAAATGGCGTCTGCGTTCTTGGACATTAAGGGGGCTTTTGATTCCGTTTCTATTGACATTCTTTCGGGTAAACTTCACCGACAAGGATTTTCTCCAATTTTGAACAATTTTTTGCACAACTTGTTGTCCGAAAAGCACATGCGTTTTACGCATGGCGATTTGGCAACTTTTCGCATTAGCTACATGGGTCTTCCCCAGGGCTCATGTTTAAGCCCCCTTCTTTACAACTTTTATGTAAATGACATCGACGAATGTCTGGCAAATTCATGCATGATAAGACAACTTGCAGACGACAGTGTAATCTCTGTTACAGGAGCCAAAGCTGCCGATTTGCAAGGACCATTGCAAGATACCTTGGACAATTTGTCTGCTTGGGCTTTACAGCTAGGTATCGAATTCTCTCCGGAGAAGACTGAGATAGTAGTTTTTTCTAGGAAGCATGAACCTGCTCAGCTTCAAACACAATTAATGGGTAAAACGATTTCTCAGGTTTTGGTACACAAATATCTTGGTGTCTGGTTCGACTCTAAAGGCACCTGGGGTTGTCACGTGAGGTATCTGATGAAAAAATGTCAACAAAGAGTGAATTTTCTTCGTACAATAACCGGACAATGGTGGGGAGCCCATCCAGGAGACCTTATAAGGCTTTACCAAACAACGATATTGTCTGTTATTGAATACGGGTGTTTCTGCTTCCGCTCCGCAGCAAACACACATTTGATCAAACTGGAGCGAATACAATATCGTTGTTTGCGTATCGCCTTAGGTTGCATGCAGTCGACCCATACGATGAGTTTGGAGGTTTTAGCTGGAGTACTACCATTGAAAAACCGCTTCTGGAGCCTGTCTTCTCGTATTCTTATCAAATGTGAGGTCTTGAACCGTCCCGTGATTGAAAATTTTGAAAGGTTAATCGAACTTAATTCTCAAACCCGTTTTATGACATTGTATTTCAATCACATGTCCCAAAATATTAACCCTTCTTCGAATATTCCAAATCGTGTCGACTTATCATATACTTCTGATTCTACTGTGTTTTTCGATACATCCATGATAGAAGAAACTCGTGGAATCCCGGATCATTTACGCGTGCAGCAGATCCCTAAAATTTTTTCCAATAAATATCGAAACATCAACTGCGACAATATGTACTACACTGACGGATCACTTCTTGATGGGTCCACTGGCTTCGGTATCTTCAATAACAATTTAACCGTCTCCCATAAGCTCGATAATCCTGCTTCTGTTTACGTCGCAGAATTAGCTGCAATTCAGTACACCCTAAGGATTATCGAAAAAATGCCCACGGACCATTATTTCATCTTTACGGACAGTCTCAGTTCCATTGAGGCTCTCCGATCGATGAAAGATGTTAAGCACTCTCCGTATTTCCTGGGGAAAATACGGGAACATCTGAGTGCTTTATCCGAAAAATCTACTCAGATTACCTTAGCGTGGGTCCCTTCTCACTGCTCGATACCGGGTAATGAGAAAGCGGACTCTTTGGCTAAGGTGGGCGCAACAAACGGTGATATTTATGAAAGACCAATTGCCTTTAATGAATTTTTCGCACTTGTACGTCAGAATACGATCATCAGTTGGCAAAATGCTTGGACCAGAGGGGAATTGGGAAGGTGGTTACATTCCATAATCCCCAAAGTATCGACGAACCCGTGGTTCAAGGGGTTGGATGTAGGTCGGGATTTCATTTGCGTGATGTCCCGGCTTATGTCCAATCACTATAGATTTGACGCGCTCCTCCGTCGTGTTGGGCTCGGGGAAAGTGGTATCTGTGCCTGTGGTGAAGGTTATCACGACATAGAGCATGTGGTTTGGTCATGCCCTGTACACCGTGACGCCAGGTCTAAATTAATAGCTTCCCTGCAGGCCGAGGGTAGACAGCCGGCTGTTCCTGTTCGTGATGTCTTGGCGAGCCGTGACCTATCCTACATGTCCCTTATATACGTTTTCCTGAAATCCATCCACGCCCCAGTCTAGTCCCGTTCCCCTCCGTCTACACCCAACAAAACGTCAAGAACACGTTTGAACCTTAAGCACAAAACCAGCAACCAGACCCCGCACAACAGAACCAGGACCCAAGGACTACGAGCCTCTGTCCCAACTCACGACATCGTGGCTCAGCAGAACGAATCCATACATGCCATTCGACGATTATCAGACGACCATTGAACAACAAAACACTGATTGGAAATCCCATGCTAGTTTTAAGTTAGACTTAATTTCAGCTCGTAGTCGGCAGCGAGGATAAAAAATTTGCTTTAGTTTTTAAGTCATCAGATATAATTGGCGCCGTTAAACATTAAATTGTATTTGTGCCGTGTCAAATAAATGTTATGTGAAGAAAAAAAAACACTCAGCAAATAAATCAAACTTTTCTTAAGTTTTTTGGCTAATAGCTTGGTTGTCTCCTTGATTAGCTTCTGATGGTAGCCGAGAAAGTTGATTCCATATTTCGTGGCAGCTTGACGAAGGGACAGTTTTCTATATGACATTATTGCGGCTTGCATCAGACTAAGTGAATCCGGTTTTTTGTTCCTTTTCTTGGACCTTTTTGTTCGTAGGTCGTGACCAAAATGGGCAGAGAATGTACAAAACATGTTTCAGGTATTATTTTACACGGAAAATGTGATTGAATTTCTCAAATATCCTTATTTTTGTTAAAAATATTGGCTATGACGTTGTTTCTATTCTCCCCGTAAATTTGCGAACCGGCAGTTTTCCTTGAAACATAAGTACACTGGGGTCTTTTTTACGCGGGTTATTTTTATGCGGTTGTTTTATACGCGACTTTTTCTACGCGATTTTTTACAATAACGCGGATTATTTTTACGCGGTTTTTTTTTAAATAAGACGGATTATTTTTACGCGATTTGGAAGATTATTTTTACGCGGTGTTGGATAAGTTAAGTATAAGTGAATCCAATAGAGTACAAATCAATCGTATGGTTCATGACAATAAGATATTCTGTTTCATTAATCTAAATAATGCATATTTTTAAAAAATAGGCGATTTCCGTTAATTCGGGAAGAAGTAACAAAAATACATTAATAATTGTACAACGCTACGAGTCGGGGTCGTTGCGATTTACTTTTGTTTAAGAAACGAAAGCTTAAACATGTATCAAAATTATTATAAAAACGTTATTGTCATGTTCTTCAATGGATTTTCATTTTAGAAGCACTAAAAACTCTTTTTGTTCGTTACCATTTTTATATCATTTTTCAAGTTTATATTTACTTACGTGCCATTATTTTTAATCGGATCTTATTATTTTTTCACGCGATTTTTCAAAATTACGTGGTTTTTTCATACGCGGATTTTTCTAACGCGGTACAACCAACCGCGTAAAAAAAGACCCCAGTGTAAAAAGTTGATAAATACCGTAGGGCAGCGGTTCCCAACCTGGGGTACGCGTGCCCCTGGGGGTACTCGAAACCCTTCAGGGGGTACGCGAAAGAAAAATCAGTAATGGCGGACAAAGTAATTTTTCTTTATAATTCTTTACTGTCTATTCAATGTTGCTCCTAAAACATGACTGTAGCAATCAAACAAACCAAGTTGAATTTAAAACCTGATCTAGACCTCCACAACATGATCTACCGTGCTGGATCGAAATCCGTACACCTAAGCACATGATAATCTTCGACTGTAAATATAAAATCAAGAAATCACATATTGCTTTAAACAGACTAGTTCAGTTATAGGTCTACTAATATTTTATCACTATTTTCCAGCAAAATGATTAAAATCACTTTGAAACTCGAAAAAATCATATTTAAATAGAACATAACATAATCGAAATCCGTACACAGTTTTTTGTCTGAATCAAAACCCGTACACTTTTGAATCGAAATCCGCACACACGCGATATATACTGGATCAAAGTCCATACAACAATAAATCAAACTCCGTATAGATGAAGAAGTACAAAAATGAACATCTTTTATTTATAATTTATCTTTAAATTACCGAACAAGTATATTTTGAGGATCAACTGGCTCCTAAAGTTTCACACGGTTTTCTAATTGTTGATATCAGCTGAAATAGTCCAATTTTCGTAGCGTTTCGTAGTAACCGGAACGCCGGAACCTCTCGAAGCTTCCCGGTACGACTTTCCCTTGCGCACCTCAGTCACAGCTCGTTCGAAATCGTTTGCCGTATATTTATACTTGCTTTCTTCTATTATAAACTGAAAACGAGAAGAAAGTTCAACAATATATGCATGATACACACGCTGTACGGATTTCGATTTAAGCGAATAACAAGAATCAAAATCCGTACGGCACAGTTTTTGTTGAATTAATACAACTTACATTATTTATTAGGCAATATACAGCTCGAAAATGACAAAGACTTACCTTTTCCATCAATTTTAAAAAGATTCACAGAGTAAAACACTTATATCCCACTTGAAAATCGTTTTTACCTGAAGAACGTTTCCTTAGTAAATTCTCTAACGATACAACGAAATGACAACTGAAACCGATACACGATCGATTTTTCATTTTTAATATTTTTATATCATGGCCTACTGGCGCATAGTTTATTTTAACAGAAGGCCAACAACACAACGGATATGTACATGTAACTATCATATGAATTTTCACTTTTATAATGCTTAAAACTGAAGAAAAACATCTAGGTGTACGGATCTCGATACTGTACGGGTTTCGATCCAGCACGGTACCACTACCACTCTCCCACTCTGCGAGTACATTCCAAGCCGGGGGGTACAATTGATATGAAAAATATCGCCAAGGGGTACGCGGACAAAGAAAGGTGGAGAACCGCTGCCGTAGGGTAATCCTCAAATTCACTATAAAAACTTCAAATGCTTTACTACAGACCCAGTACAGCACAGGAACTAGCTCAAAATTAAACAAAATAGCTTCCATAGGCAAAGTTTTTTGACATCTGGAAACGCTCTGCACTCGAGCCTCCATTTTGTAATTTTCTAAGCCATAAATGAGTTTGGAGGACTTGTTTAGGACTTGTATTGAATTATCCGAGAAAATTTTTTTACATGATTTTTGAATGTTATCATAGACTTGTAATAACATTTTTCAAGATCAGAAGTTATATTTCTATTCGCCCCGCGGTTGCTATTCACCCCGTTTTACGGTAACTTTTCAGATCGATCGGTGGAACTATATTTTTTCGTTCGATTTTTAATGTTTCCATACGATTTTATATGGGAAAATCCTCTTTTCCAAAACTTATTCTTTAGAGAAGTCCAGTTGGCTCCTGAAAATATATCAATACATGATATTTGTAGGAAATTTTCCTGAGAAAAACTCTTCTGAAGACCATAAGACGCTACGATGCTTTTTGAAAAAGTTATTCACCCCAAACTGATTGAATGTCTGACGAACCGGCTTTCCATTGATTTCCGGCTTCGGCAACATCAAAATTACATGATATCTGAAAATTTTTATATGTTTTTTTAGTTAAACCGGAGTCACCGGAGTTGATTTTAGCCTCATGGCATGGCCTCTGGGTCCGATTTTTGAAATAACCGCTTTGGCTGTTTTTGGTTGCTCTTCAGAAACCGGTAGTTACTAATAATATGCGGTATTTAACTATTTTAGGCTGTATTCAGAAAATCAGAAGTAGCTGTTTTGTATTTGAAAATGGCGTCTGATGTTGAATTCTGCCCTCTAAGCATCATCTCCGTTCTGAGAATACCCACATAAAATGGTATTTGTCTGTTCTACAGTCGAATTTACTTTAGGAACGTAAGGAATAATATCAATTAGATCAACTTGTGACAGGGGGTCACCCTGTACACGCTAGATTTGCCCGGCGAACCCTTACAGGGCGGCCAGATACCTCTAACGGACTTTCGGACTTTTGCTAGAACACTAAAAAAAAAAAACAAACAAAATAAACAAAACAAAATTTATCGGTTTATTCCGTCCTTTTCCTCTTGCTGTTTTGTGGTGGGAAGGGGAGGCTGCGGCGACGCTGCTGCTCGTTGTTGAAATGGCGGTTTTCAACAGCTCCTGCAGCAAACTTCGGCGGGGTGGTTTCCTTCGCTCCTTGTCACTTAGCCGGGGTAGCAAACACTGCTTACCACCGGCGAGCCAACACAAGTCGTAGCACACGAATCCCGGGCCAGCGGAACAACCTTCGCTGGTCTTACACATATCCGCGGAACAACCTTCGCGAGACACACAGGACACAGACGAGATCGAGGCTAAACTCATCATCCCGCGATGGCTGCCGACCACAATAAACCCGCCGAGACTGGATTCAGCACCCCCTTTCGCAGCTAGAGGAAAATACCGGCCTATCTATCCCTAACAATTATTCCACAAACATGACAAAAAAATTATCGAACCTAACTAACGCGACAATATCGTTCACAAACGAAAAAACGAACGAATTTAAACGAAAATAAACAAACTTATGTTAACGATATTCAGCACAAGTGGTGACAGTTGTCATGTTGGGTACACGCTCTTGCGGGAGTGTCTAAATGAGGGTTATTTTTACTCATACACTCTCCCGCGGTAGTACCAAAATTAGGTAAATTTCCACTCGATGCTGAAATTGGAACCGCACCGGTACAAACTGCGTTACGAAAATACAAATTTATATAAAAAATAGACACATTTTGAAGAAGACATTGTCTCAGAAAAAAAAAATTAAAGATATTTATTAAGATTTTGCTTAGTTTTTTTATACAGTGTATTGTTTTCTGAAAATAGATGTAATTATATGGTTTTTTTCTTGTCCTCATTTCAATATTAATTTTCCTTCAAACCTAATTAACAAATAAAGAGTTTCGTTTATATCAATAAACGATTTAGTTAGTATAAAGCTTACATAATCTTCAATTTTAACGGTTAAACTGCTTCCAAAATTTGAAAAATGACTGATCGCTTGTTTGAAGTCAAAAACGCAATTTTTATTTTATTCACTTCTGAAATGTTTGTTTCTTAACGCCTTCAAACTATGGCTATGGTTTCTAATATTGTGTTGTGAACTATTATCTAAATGACTTCTTCCATCGCTAGCAAAGTCTATTAAAATTTTGGTAGAAGTGAGTTGACGGGGTACTTTGTAAGCAAAGTCTTCGAATGTTACACCTTATTTAGCACTCAATATGTTTGGCTCCGGTTGAATCGAATCAGTCTGAGCTTATTTTTGCATTCAATTATTCAGCTCTCCGTGATTGGGCTGGGACCAATATAGATCGATTTGCGCGGCGATTAATCCCGGTCCACTAAAAAGTGCAGGAGACTGCAATAACCGTAGCACGTTTTTTTTTCTCTCGCACTCGAAAGGACGGTCCGCAGAGCTGTGGGGAGGAAACAGGAGGATTTAATTCAATAACAAGCGATCGATTAAGGAGTGTCACATCATAAGTTTTCGCCAACAGAAATACGTCACGTTTTGTTATTTAAAAACAATCATAATGGTTGATCGCCTGCTCTAGCTCGCGGGGGGAGAAGGT
The DNA here is from genome assembly GCF_029784165.1 of Wyeomyia smithii. Lineage (NCBI taxonomy): Eukaryota > Metazoa > Arthropoda > Insecta > Diptera > Culicidae > Wyeomyia > Wyeomyia smithii. Next base: position 198,608,363 of record NC_073695.1, on the reverse strand, counting down.
GGTAAACTTGCATGATTGAAGCTGAAACAGCGTTTAATAAGTGCCTGTCGCGATTCCCGTCGGAGATGGTTCGGATCTGGTGGTTCGGGTTTGTTGGCGTAAGAGTAAGTTCGTGTTTGTGACTGACGTGTTGGCGCTAACTAGCATAAAACTTTATGTACCGGCGTTCTTATCCGTGGCGCTGAATCAAGTGGCGCCTGTGAACCGGGTTTGCCTGGGTACAGTAATAATAATAATAATTATCGATTGGAATATTTTCTACGCTTGCACATTACCGGTGCACATGTATTGAAGAGACGCTGCCAGTTGAAAACTCGTGCCGCTGCAACATCCGTGCTGTACATTTCAATCAAAAAGTTTTCTAGCTAGCTTTGCTAGCTGCCAGTGAAAATACAGGGAAAGGGGATTCTTAAAACGTGTAAAACAAAGAGGTGGTACAACAAATCAGAACAAGCCTCGAACACATGCCTACCTGACTACTAGCAGGAAGCTAATGCAATGGTTTGTGTTGAAAGTGAGCAGGGTTAAAGCGGGTCTCATTATTGTTCTGCTACGTCCTAGTGAAATTGCATGGAAGCTTTTATTAATATTTTATTTACATTATTTTTTCGTCTCGGTACTCATATGTCTATTAAACACTTTTATAAATTTTTGACAATTGGAGAATGTTCAACCCTGCCGTGCGGTTAGCAATGACTCTGCTTCCCAAGTTAACTTACAAGAACAACTTTCCAAGCGCTGAGCTCCGGTATAAACAAAAAAGTCGTGACTTTTCTTGACAAATAATTTCTTTCGGCTAAAGTGCAGCACACCTCCTGATCTCCCACACATGCATTGAGCCCCACACTGTCACCGTGGCATGCAGTAAAGCCATTGTAGAACACGATTTACGTACGCTGCGGCTAAGGTTAGAGGAAATAACATTCGCACATGCTTTCCGTTTGTCTTACATGAGTGGATTGTTTAATTTGAGCAAAACAGATCATGGTTTTGCCTCCCCCCTCGGAATCCCCATTCCGCCACGAGAAATAACTGAGGTGATCCGAATCTCACACAATCGAACACCTACAAATTTATAACGACTTTTTATCCCTCCAGGTCTTCGCCGTGCTTCATCCAGTCTGGCTGGGTTTCATCAAACAAACCATCTCCGGAGTCTTGTTGTAATACACTGGGTAAAGCAGAGCTACCACACGGTCACGTTCTCCCTCACGAACTCGGTGAAGGCACAACCGCGAGAGTTCCGTAGTATGACATATGCCTCGCTTGTATCTAAATGTAATTTCGACTTCAGACGCTTGTTAGCCCAGAAAGACATCCTCGGGATGATATGTGCCATATAGTTGTAAGACATGTCGTATCCGCGCTTCATGGAGGTACAAACGCCGTTAGCTTTTGGGGCAGCTTAATGGTGGCTGTAATTTGCGGAGATTGTGTGGCGCTTGATGCATATTTATTGTATATAATGTTACTTACGTTTACGTATCTAGTTCAAAGGTTAGGGTTTAAGGGGTAAAGAAAAAATCTAGGCAGAGTGTCGGATTTTTATTTCTTCAACGGTGATAATATGAACTGTTCTGATTGTAGTTATTACGACCATGCATTTCCTGAACATAGAGAAATGTGACAGTTAGCAGCAGGGTTGTAAGTGATTCAGATGCGTATTGACTGTGCCACAAATATATTGAAAAATATACTGCATTTTCATATATGTTGGCGATTGTTGAGCTCCTTATTATTTTAAGAGAGTTTTCAGAAAAGATGATAATAATTGGCTCAATGAAAGTTCGAGGTTGTTTTGACAATACGAGCTTTTGTTTTGTTATTTTTTTTTGTAAAATGGGCCACCCAAAAAATTTATGTTTCTATATATAAGTTCTTCTCAAGCAGAGATATTTTTCATCATGAAGACATTTTGAATTTATTTGTTCAATTCTTACCATCCTGGCAATACATTTCAGTACAATTTTCCTCCGTCATGAAAGTTATTGTGAAGACTATTTGAAGATTATATACTTTTCGATTTGGTGTGAATATTCATTACTAGCATTTGTTTTAATATTCATTACTAGCTTAGAAAACTTAGTAAAGTTTTGGAGTAGATTTCGAAAAATTCAAAAAAATATTTGGATTCCAGAAAAAAGTGGACATATTATTTTGCTTTATTTCATTTTCATTCATAAGTAGGTCCTGAAACTTATAATAAATGTTGAAACTTTTTGACTGTTAACATTCGGCTATTCTTGTTCTTTTTTCTGACATTTGCAATCCAGACGAAATTTCCTAAGTATATTTTTTCGGCATATGAATAGATTTGCTTAAAACTTCGAGAGCGCTCCGAAGCATTGAAAAAGTTAATTCAGTTTTCAACGCTGTTTTCTACGCTTTGCATTTTGCTAATTTTTTAACAACTCCAGTCTGTTGATGCTTATAATGTAAAAAAATATCGGGATGCCCGAAAAAAATATTTTGTATCAATATTATCAAGAATGAAGATATCAATTTATATCAAGAAAGTTTTTCGTCAGGTTAGTCTATCCAAGATAGTTCTTCCCTAACGTATGCGTTAAAAAATGAACATTTTTCGACAAAAAACTGAGATTGATAAATTTTTCATGGAAGGTATTCATGTTAACTTCCTCATCAACAAATTCTTGCGTGCGGCCTTCTGCCAGTTAACCGGAACATTCGCCATGGCGGACGAAAACATGCGTGTAGGCAAGTTTTTCAATTCTTTCGTCGTTTTATTTATAAATTTATCCTCAGATTTCGCGACAAAATTGTTGAAGTAGGGGTACTGGGGGTAAGCCCGGCACTGAGGGTAAGACCGTCACCCCTGGGATTTCACTAGAAAACGATAATTAACTGTGTTTTGGAATATGTGAAGTGTTGGTATTTAATATTTTAGACATTTTAGGACACATCGAAGCCACCTTGATACGTCAAACATCAAAATAACAGACAAACCATACGCTACTGCAGGTGATGCGTAAACGGATGTAATTTTTCGTGAGTGGAACTTAAGCTTTGAAAAGACTAAAATAATTTTTCGTTGCTCTACAACTTATTGCCTGTATAGTTAGCAATCACAGGAATTCGATCTGAGGTAAATTGAAGCGATAATTTTGTAGAAATACTCTTTTTAAAAAAATGTGTGCTGTCGAGGTACCGTCATCCAGTGAGTGGGGTAAGCCCGACATGGTCTGAGGCTAGCTGGATGTTACTGACACATATTTCTCATCTATTACCGATGTCTCGCTGATAAATAAATTAATTAATCGACTTAGAACCATGCACTCAAGCTCTTCTGTGATTTATGAATGATTCCAAAGGGTTATTAGAGGTGCCAAATGTACTGAATCAAGTCACAAAACTGACGGCTTTTCCAGTGGTATTTGAAATATGCTCCGGTGTGGTCAATTTGATCCTGGCTTCAATGAAACTAGTTAATAATATGATTCAAAGTGCCACATGATAGGCTTGCCGAGTATCAAATTCTTTCATTGTTTATACATAATGTTCACCGGAACTTGTTCCGGCAATCTGCCCAGAACCAGCTAACCGACAACAACCAAATTCAACAGTAACATACAGAAATGTAAGATCTCTCATTCGGCGGTTGCCGAATTCAAATTGGTTCAGTTAATTCGAGTTAATTCATGAATAAACTTAGGTGCCGGTGTTACCCCCAAGGGGTGCCGGTTTTACCCGCACTGATTGCTAAACGTCGTTTTTATCTTAGTTTCAAAACTTCACTATTAATACTATTAAACAGTTTGAAGGTACTGAAAACCTTCATATCTTGAAGAAAACAATCTGGGAAATGATTCTGTGAAAGAAATATAACAATATTCGCCATCAAGTGCTACTGAAGAATCATTTTCCTTAGGGGGCCGGGCTTACCCCCAGTACCCCTAGATCTTTCGCTTTCGGCTTGGCCAGATACCCTCGATGGGACGCAACTAGGGGACGTTGGGCAGGTCTGTCAACTTGGGTACCATATCGATATTCAGCAGCTCCATCTCCTGTGTGTGAAACAAACTTAACCTCGGTGCTCACTTCCTTCGTGGGGGAGGTAAAATACGAAGTGCCCTGCCAGTCGTTGCCATCCAGGGTGAGGCAGGTCTCGTCGTTCATAACCACCGCCACGTCGTGATTTGCCGGGAAACTAGGCTCGACTATCTTGTTCAGGCGCTGCCGCTGCGTCATTGTCTGCAGCTCCGAGACTAGTGGACGGGACTGCTACTTCCTATCATGTATGTCCATGTTTGCCAGGGGTAGCGCACGCAGCGATGTAGTCACTACCCTCGGTCTTCTCCTGAACTCTTCAGCATCTTTTGAAGCTTCTTGTCGCTCAGGGTCGTCGGCCGTCCGGAACCGGGCTTTCTTTCAATGCTCTCATTGTTGTGCAATAGTGCCAAGATGTTGTAGATGTCGGAACGGGCGTATCCGGTGCCCAGGAGCTGCCGCTCGATGTCCTTTTTCGACGCGACGTGATACCGTTCTTTGAACGCGCACACTTCTTAACGGAGTCACTTCACTATTTTCGCCATCACGTTTAGAGTTCGACAGATAGAGCTGTCTAATTTTTTCTGCTGACTCATGGATTAATATGGTTGATGCTGCATGCGTAGTTTCGTCAGTGCGTGTAAGGGTTAACCCATGAAAAATCGTCAAATTTTGTCCATTTTTTTTAATGCAAACTTTATATTCCTGAAATTTTTATGTTAAGAAAAAAGAGATAGGGTAAATTAACCTATATTGGACCTTATAGTGGACAAATCGTCAGATTACCTCAATTTCTTTTAACATAAATCAGAATCTAGAAATGATTCTCGTGATTTTTGATTCCACATAAATTGAGGTCTGGCGGGTGGTCCACTTTAGTAGAGGGTTACACTATAGGTCAATTTACTTTAAATAATTTTTGAAGAAAATCTGTCGTGGAATTATGAACAATAATTGGGGTAAATTAACCTATAGTTGACCTCTTCCCTATAGTGAAACACTCGCCAGATAAACTCAATTTCTTTCAACATTTAATCGGAATTGATAAATGTTTCTCGTGGTTCTGATGCAGGTTGGCTGGATAAGATGTTCTGAAAATTCCTCGAGTTTTCGCAAAAATTGAGTTAATCTTGTGAATGGTCCTTGGTATTACATAGATAGAGATAGAAAGAGAACGAGAGAAAGATATAGAGAGAGCGAGAGAAAGAAAGGGAGAGAGCGAGAGAGCGAGAGAGAGTAAGAGAAAGGGAACGAGAGAAAGAGAGAGAGGGGGAAAAAGAGAAAGAGAAAGGGAGAGAAGAGAAAAAGAGAAAGAGAGAGAGAGAAAAAAAGAGAGAGAGAGAGAAAAAGAGAGAGAGAAAAAAAGAGAGAAAGAAAAAGAGAGGGAGAGAAAGAACGATAAAGAGGGAAAGAAAGAGAAAAAGAAAGAAAGAAAGAGAGAGAAAGAAAGAAACAGAGAGAGAGAAAAGAAAGAGAGAGAGAAGGTAAGAGAGAGAGAGAAAGAGATAGAAAGAGAGAGAGAGAAAGAGAGAAAGAAAAAGAGAGAGAAAAAGAAAGAGAAGGAGAGAGAGAGAAAAAGACTGAAAGATAGTAAGAGAGAGAGATAGAAAGAGAGAGAGAGAGAGAGAGAGAGAGAGAGAGAGAAGAGAGAGAAAAGAGAGAAAAGAGAGTGAGAGAAATAGAAAGAGAGAAAAAAATAGAGAGGAAGAGAGAGAAAAAGAGAGAGAGAGAGAAAAAAAAGAGAGAGAGAAACAGAAAAAAAGAGAAAAAATGGGAGAGAGAAACAGAAAGAGAGAGAGTGAGAGAGAGTGAGAGAGGGTGAGAGAGAGTGAAGGAGAGTGAGTGAGTGAAAGAGTGAAAGAGAGTGAGAGATTGAGAGTGAGAGATTGAGAGTGAGAGAGTGAGTGAGTGAGAGAGGGAGAGAGAGAGAGAGGGAAAAAGAGAGAGAGAGGGAGAGGGAGAGGGAGAGGGAGAGAGAGAGGGAGAGGGAGAGGGAGAGGGAGAGGGAGAGGGAGAGGGAGAGGGAGAGGGAGAGGGAGAGGGAGAGGGAGAGGGAGAGGCAGAGGTATAGGGAGAGGGAGAGGGAGAGGGAGAGGGAGAGGGAGAGGGAGAGGGAGAGGGAGAGGGAGAGGGAGAGGGATAGGGAGAGGGAGAGCGCCGTAAATCGTCACATTACTGCCTAAGCGGGCCCCGTCGTGCTCGATTCCGCGAGCCAGCATGTACTTAGTCTTGCACGTATTATTCTTCAATCCAACCTTCTCTGTCACCGCTTCAATCGTTCTACCTACAAAGTCTACGTCATCGTCAAAGCAGTTAAATTTGATGGATCGATTGTAAATCGTGCCTCGCAAGTCGTCGCATAACACCTTTTAGTTGAACAGCAGGCTAGAGAGACCATTGCTGAAGTCTCCTGCGGGATTCGAAAGAGTTGGATAATCCTTCCGAAATCGGTTGTTGTTGAAGTGTTCATCGAAGTGCTGCTTCCATCTTTCGGTCATCGCGTGATTTTGACAAGAATACTTACTACCATATCTCGGCTCGCACACAAAGCCAGTGCACAATGGTCCAGAAACCAAATTTAGGGGGAAATTTGGGTCTAGAGCTCTATAGCAACATTTCAGAAAAAACTTTCTTCTACAAAGTTGTTACATATGATAAAGCGCTTATTGAAAAATTATCAGAAATCAGGGTGACCAACATTTTCGATGCATTCAAGTATCTAACTTTTTCATCTTTGTAGATAGAAGAAAAATTTGTTTTACAATGTTATAGCTCCATCAATTTTAAGTAACTTTTTAAAAAAAAGTTCTTCTCTATCTTTGAAAACAACCGAATTATATGCATTATGCATATGCATAATGCATAATGTAAAAAACACATTTTGCGCTTTAACTTTTTATTTCAAGTTTCATCTCAAAACTGTCTTTGAACGACTTTTAGAGCTTTTTAGGAGAAACAATTTGCAATGCTGACATCGTAAATATCTCAATTTTGGTCAAAGTTATTGATATTTTTCATAAAAAATATGCGTTTTTCATTTGTATGTCATTCCTTTTGGGGCAAACATAAAAAATATCTCTTGGTCTAATTTTAAAGGGCATACTTGACTCTATGAATAGAGGAATTTTTGAAAATATGTTATTTTTAAATTTGAGTAAATTCAATTTAAAAACAAGACAAAAATTTTAAAAATTTTATACATTATGCATATAAAAACACCCAGATTAATTTTTTGGTTTTTTTTTCTCATAACTAGAAATAATTACCTTTAATTTGATCCGAAAAAATTGAAAATCGATCAACTGGTTCAAAAGTTATGATTTTGTTTTAAACTAAATACATCGAACACAGTCGTTTTTTATGGTCACCTTATTTCGAAGTTGGTCACGCAAAGTGCTTCAATTGTGCACAAAATCGCAGGGATGCATCTATGTTGGAAGTAATCAAACCCGTATTGTTTCGTTGGGTTTTTAAGGGGACTAGCTCCGAAATAGGGTGACCATAAAAAACGGCTATATTCGATGTATTTTATTTCAAAAAAAATCATAACTTTTGAACCAGTTGATCGATTTTCGATCTCTTTAGGTCAAATTAAAGGTAATTACGTCTAGTTATAAGAAAAAATACCAAAAAATAAATCTGGATGCTTTTATATGCATAATGTATAAAATTATTGAAATTTTCGTCCTTGACTTTACTCAAATTTGAAAAATAACATATTTTTTAAAATTCCTCAATTTATAGAGTCAAGTATGCCCTTCAAAATGAGACCAAGAGATATTTTTTATGTTTGCCCCAAAAATGACATACAAATGTAAAACGCATATTTTTTATGAAAAATTGATAATAACTTTTACTAAAATTGAGATATTTACGATGTTAGCATTGCAAATTGCTTCTCTTAAAAAGCTCTAAAAGTCGTTCAAATACAGTTTTGGATGAAACTTGAAATAAAAAAGTGAGAGCGCAAAATGTGTTTTTTCAATATAAAACGGTTGTTTTCAAAGCTAAAGAAAAACTTTTTATAAAAGTTACTGGAGCTATAACATTGTAAAACAAATTTTTCTTCTATCTACAAAGATGAAATTTTTTTGATAATTTCTCAATAAGCGCTTTATTATATGTAACAACTTTGTAGAAGAAAGTTTTTCTCTAAAATGTTGCTATAGAGCTCTAGACCCAAATTTCCCCCTAAATTTGGTTTCTGGACCATGCAATACGGGATGTGTTGAGTATCAGGTAGAATCTTTCCGTCTCATGACAGGGATTCAGCTATTCTAGTTCTTCGAACTCCTCCCTTTCCTGGCGGCGCTTCTACTTCAGGAAGAGTTGGTTTTGCTATCTCCTCTTATGTTCATATCGCTCCACATTCTGATGGGTAACTTGAAGCAATATTAGTACCCGCGCAGCGTTATTCTTGTCTATAACTGCTGACACTGTTTGTCGAATAATCATTCCATCTGTTTGTTTTCCGCTTACCACAGGACGTTCTCCGTTACTCTGTCGATGGCTGTTTTAACGGTGCTCCAACAGTTTTGTGGCAAAATGTAGCAAATGTGTGTAGCTTTGGGCAACGTCCGAGTATTGTTCACAACGAAAAATATTGGGGTAATCTTTACCATAAGCAGGTATTGATCCGTATCGATGTTGGCGCCTCGGTAGGTCCAAACGACCGACATGTCCGAGAAGTGCCGATAGATTTATCAATACATGGTCGATTTGCGATTTTGTCTGATTTGGTAATTTCCAAGTGTATCGATGTGAAGGGTTGCGCTGGACGGAGGTGGCGCTTCCGCTGTGCGTAGAATTCACCATTATCACCATAGTTACTTCCGAGATGAGAGCTGTGCACATTGATGATGCTGTCGTTGAAGAATCGGCCTTTGATTCTCAACCGACACTTTCGGAGTGATCGGCTACCAGCCAATCACTCGCTTCTGCATTTCGTCCATCACGGTAAAAGCTGTAGCTCTTGTAAATGGTATGACCATCCTGAAACGTACGTATCATAGAATCTTTCCAGCACATCTCTTGCAGCGCTACTATGTCGCGAAGTCTTTTGATGAGGATATAGAAAATCCTATCATCTCCTGGGGCTTTCATGTTTTTGAATTTTTCGAGAATAGTTCGCACCTCATTCAAGTTTGTTTCCAATACCTCTTCAGGAAGAAATTCTTGGGTGGTGATCTGATCATACTTTTGGTTCACTTCATTTTCAATAGGACTTACTACGTTCAAATTGGAGTTATGAACACTCTCAAACTGCTGAGCAAGTTTTTGAGATTTTTGTTCATTCGTTAGAAAAATGCAATCACCATCTTTAAGGACTGGAATGGGCTTTGAGGGTTTCTTAAGAACCTTCGAAAGCTTCCATAAAGGTTTTGAAAAAGGTTTTAGTTGTTCAACTTCTCTCATGAAATTCTCATTTCGCAAGAGAGTGAATCTATGTTTGATTTCCTATTGTAATTCTTGAAAAATAATTTTCAAAGCAGGATCACG